>NC_067407.1:67214764-67517479 GCF_009764475.1 Pristis pectinata
GGCATGGTCACATGCTCTCTTGCGTACACCTCACCAGGGTTACAGTTGGACTGACAGACAAGGACAGACTCAGGTGGGGCTCAGAAGCACAACATGGAACAACACTCAATGGGACAGCATCGGACTGCAAGACAACAGGGTACTAATACAGCATATTTTGCAATGGTTACATTTAAGCCAATAACCAACCAACACTATAGATGTTGGAAATCTGAAACAACAACAGGCAGGAAGCCTCACTTGCATTTCTGTGGTAAATGCTACATTGCATACAGTCACACCACATAAAAGAGCATGGCACACCATAATGAATAATCAAAAAAATTACAGTGACAATACATCACTGATGCAACGCCAACCGACATCAAAAGAACTAGACATTGCCGCAACACTTCAAGCAGACTGCACACCACAGACTAGCACTTAAACTGAACATGGTGCTGGGCATTGTAAATAAATTAAGAAAGTTATTGTTTTGAAAGAAAACATGTAGAGACCTTATGGGGAAGAGCAACAGTTCAAGACCCATAGTTAAGATTTGTGTTAAAACTCAACAAGCTATTTACCTTAACTTTGTAAATTAATGATAATTGATGTGTTAATGCAACAGCATTACTCATGAAAATGTTGACTTGAACCTTCTATATTTAAATATTTCAGAATTTTTTTTATGTATGACACATATGTTGAAATCTAAAATCTGGACATCAGGCATGACTGCATGCCAGTGTCTGCCAACGATCAAGGAATCGAGGAATCAATAGAAGAGGAGATGAGGCCTGCGGCTGATCAGCTACAATCGTATTGAACGGTTTTTGAGAGGCCGAGTGCCCTACCCCGCTCCAATTTTCTTGTGCTCTTCATTATTCCCCTCTATAAACCTTCACTCCTACCACCAATGCATCACGACTGCAGTGTGCACAGTCAACAAAATGCTCTGTGGTTACTTGCCTAAGCTACTCCAATAGCACCTCCCAAACCCACTACCATCAAGGAGGACAAAGGCAGCAGGGGCAGGGGAACACCACTGCCTGCAGATTCCTCTCCAAGTTACACACCATCTGACTTTGAAATAAATTGTCTTTCCACCAACATTATTGGGTCTAAGTCCTGGAGCTGCCCCCTCAACACCATTCTTCACTAGGAAGACAGCAGCAGTTCAAAGGAAGGCTCACCAAGGGCAGCTGGAGATGGGCAATAAATGCTGGCCTTGGCAGCAAAGTCCACACCAGGTAAAAGTAATAACATGAAATCTCCAGTCTACATCTGTTATAAAGACCATACACTTGCTATGAGCATTCAGGGCTGTCAGCCTGCTTTTAGTTACACTGCCACATAAAGAGTGACAACTTGTTCTCATTAAGATGGACTGTGGAACATTGAACCTTGGAATGACTTTGTGCACCACCCAGGACACGCCTTCTTCACATTACTACCATCGGGGAGGAGATACAGGAGCCTAGAGACCCACACTCAACGTTTTAGGAACAGTTTCTTCCCCTCCACCATCAGATTTCTGAACAGTCCATGAACCCACGAACAGTACCTCATTATTCCTCTTTTACACTATTTATTTTTGTAACAGTAATTTTTACGTCTTGCACTGTACTGCTGCTGCAAAACAACGAATTTCATGACATATGTCAGTGATGATAAACCAGATTCTGATTCCGCATCATCAGCTGAGGATCAGCTGGACAGTTATGTCTGGTTGAGCTCTTCTGAAATTTCAAAATGTACTGTATGCCAAATACAACAAAGGATAAGGATTAAAATTCATGTTCACCTTTACTGCTTCTTTCTGTGTCTTATGATCAGAAGATACTAACTAGATATTAGCAACCTGTCATTTACTTAATTTACAAAGAAGGATATTTGGAGGTGAAAAGGTGGAATAGCATTGTATAAATTGTAAACAACAATGATCCCAGCACTATTCCTTACGGAACACCCACTTCCCAACATTTGCAAGTTTGAGCTGTTACCCCTAACACCAATTTTTTGGCCTCTGTTAATAATGGAGTATTTGATCAAGTGCCCTTTGAAAACTCAGATGTATCACTATTCTCTGTCACTTTCCTCCACAGTTGCCTTCCCCAGTTTCATCATTACCTCCTCTAGATTTGCCTCATTCCAATGTATTATTTGGTCCCGGTTCTGGTTCAATCTATGATAAGGAGATAACTATTTTGAGATATTACAATGTATAAATATTATTTAGATATGGTACAGTGACTGTTTATGGGAGGAAATATTGCTTCTTCGTGGGGAAATAAAAAGATTATGATGGAATTATTAGATTTTGAAATGACAGTATTATTGTTGTGATTGAGGCTTTAAGTCTGAGGTTATGATGGGAAGATATTCATCTTTGAGAATGTGGTGAACAAACAGTAATCCCTGAAGGCAGGGATCCCTGGAGATGATAGTTGTGGAGCCCTATGATGGAAAATTATATTTGGTAACATGATAACAGAGAAATATTGGGTTCTTGAGATTATGATGAGTAAATATGTTAATAAAATTTACAATAAGGAAATATCTTACTGTTACAAATGGAAAGATAGTTATTGAGGTTGCAACGAACAACATTTATTGGGGATTACTATCTACTCAGTTATCAGGGGGAGATATTTGCTTAACTATGAGCCAAAAGCATTCAAACATAAATTATCTCCATAACAAATCTTTAAAGGAACAAAATGAAAAATTATTCTTATTTCTTGGTTTCGACCTCATGATAAACATTTCCTCTCTTCTCACCACCCCTTCTCTACAATTAAAAACGTGTTTGATTTAGGACTTTTCCCAGTTCTGATCAAAGGCTGTCACCTGTGTAGCAACTCACCGTCCGAGCAAGCGAACCGGCTCGGCGGTCGGGTCACGCGTTGTCGGAGCGGTGAGGCCCAAGATGGCATTGGGCCTTCGTCTTCCCCGAGCGACAGGGAGAACCCACGCGTGGGAAAAGTTTGATGACGTACTGCATATGTCATTTCCGTTTTCGGTGGGTGGGAACCATTCCTCTTAAAAGGCCCGCGCAAGGCGGGAAAATAAATCAGCTTTTGTTCTGCAGCACACCGACTAGTGTCTTGCTTTCACATCGCGGTAGCAGCCACTACATTGGTGACCCCGACAGTCCAAACGGATTTTGGACCTGCACAATGGACGACAACGCAGCAGCCAATGCAGTGGCACTCAAGCTGCCCACCTTTTGGACGCTTCGGCCCAGCGTCTGGTTCGACCAGGCTGAAGCACAATTCCAATTTCGGCAGATCACCTCCGACTCCACAAAGTACTACCATGAGGTCAGCTCTCTGGACCAGGAGACAGCAGCACAGGTCGGAGACTTCATCCAGTCTCCTCCGGAGGAGGATAAGTACGCGGCTTTCAAAGACCTTCTTATTTGGACCTTCGGCCTCTCCCGTCGCGAGCGCACCGCCTGTCTGCTTCATCTCGACGGCTTGGGGGACAGATCCCCATCGGCCCTAATGAACGAGATGCTGGCCTTGGCTGAGGGACACAAGCCTTGCCTAATGTTCGAACAGGCCTTCCTCGAACAACTAACTGATGACATTCACCTGCTGTTGGCCGACGCCGATTTCAGCAATCCACGTGAGGTAGCTGCCCAGGCAGATGTCCTGTGGAAGGCCAAACACCAGAGCGGATTGTTCGTTGGCCAAATTGCCAGGCCACGAGCCCAACGCCTACCTAAACCAGTCCCAGCAACTGAGCGACCACACCCCAGAAACACATACGACGACACTGGCGACCAGCCGTGTTTCTACCATCAGAGGTGGGGCGCGGAGGCCCGTCGATGCCGCCCACCCTGCAAGTTTCAGGGAAACACCAGGGCCAGCCACCGCTGATGGCTACGGCAGCTGGCTGCCAACACAGCCTCCTATTCGTTCGGGAAAAGCGGTCCGGGAGTCGTTTCCTTGTCGATACTGGAGCAAAGGTCAGTATTTTGCCCCCGACCGGCTGCGACACTCGTAACAGGCAACAAGGTCCTGTACTCAATGCCGCAAACGGCACAATGATACGGACTTTCGGTACCCGTACAGTTCAATTACAATTCGGCGACAGCCGTTTTACCTGGAACTTTACCCTTGCCACTGTCGCCCGGCCACTCCTGGAAGCCGATTTCCTTCGGGCCCACAGCCTGTTAGTCGACCTGCAAGGGAAGCGGCTAGTGCACTCCAAAACTTTCCAAACCTACCCCCGGGAGAAGCCAGACTACCAGCCCCGCACCTGGATTCCGTTTCCCTGTCTAGCAACGAGTTCACCAAGCTTCTAGCCAAGTTCCCATCGGTTTTGGCACCTCAGTTTACAAATTCGATGCCCAAACACGGGTGCAGCACCACATCATTACCACAGGGCCACCCCTTCATTCCCGAGCACGACGACTACGTCCAGACAAGCTCCGTCTGGCAAAGGAAGAGTTCCGCCGCATGGAGGAGCTGGGGATCATTCGCAGGTCAGACAGCCCCTGGGCTTCCCCCCCTGCACATGGTCCCCAAAGCCACCAGCGGGTGGAGGCCCTGCGGCGACTACTGCAGGCTGAATGACGCCACCACCCCAGACCGCTACCCCATCCCTCACATCCAGGACTTCGTGGCGAACCTACACGGGGCCCACATCTTCTCCAAGGTGGACCTCATCCGGGGATACCACCAAATCCCGGTCCACCTTGACGACGTCCCCAAAACTGCGCTTATCACTCCATTTGGCCTCTTCGAATTCCTTCGAATGCCATTCAGCCTTAAGAACGCCACGCAGACCTTCCAGCGGCTGATGGACGCGGTAGGCCGAGACCTGGACTTCGTGTTCATTTACTTAGATGACATACTAATCACCAGCCGTGACCGCCAAGAACACCTTTCCCACCTCCGCCAACTGTACTCCTGTCTCCGTGATTTCGGCCTCACTATCAACCCGGCCAAGTGCCAATTCGGACTTGACTCTATCGATTTCCTCAGCCACAGAATCACCAGTGAAGGAGCAACACCCCTACCCGCCAAAGTAGACACTATCTGCCATTTTGCCCGTCCCAACATGGTCAAAGGCCTGCAGGAATTCCTGGGGATGGTCAACTTTTACCATCGGTTCATCCCTGCAGCAGCCCGTATCATGCGCCCTTTGTTCTCGCTGATGTCTGGCAAGGGCAAGGACATCGCCTGGAACGACGAGGCTGCGGCTGCCTTCGTTAAGGCCAAGGACACCCTGGCAGACGCCGCGATGCTGGTACACCCTAGGACAGACGTCCCAACCGCCCTCACAGTGGATGCATCCAACACTGCGGTTGGTGGAGTACTGGAACAACTAATCGAAGGCTGTTGGCAACCCTTAGACCACCCGAACTGAAATACAGCGCTTTTGATCGGGAACTTCTAGTGCTGTACCTGGCGGTCCGGCATTTCTGGTACTTCTTAGAAGGCAGGCCTTTCACTGCTTTCACTGACCATAAGCCTTTGTCCTTCACCTTCTCCAAGGTCTCTGATCCCTGGTCAGCTCGTCAGCAGCGACATTTGTCCTACATTTCCGAATTCACAACAGATATCCAACATGTCTCTGGAAAGGACAATGTCGTTGCTGACGCGCTTTCCAGACCAACCATCCACAGCCTGTCCCTGGGTGTTGACTACACGGCTCTGGCTGACGCACAGCAAGCCAACGATGAGCTGCCCAGCTATAGAACCGCAGTCTTGGGCCTGCAGCTCCAAGATTTCTTAGTCGGTCCAGGTCAGCAGACCCTCCTTTGCGACGTCGCAACAGGTCAACCCCGCCCTATAGTTCCTGCAGCCTGGCGGAAATGCGTTTTTGACTCAGTACACGGGTTGGTGCACCCGTCCATCAGATCAACTCTCCGACTGGTCGCCAGCAAGTTCATCTGGCATGGCCTGCGCAAACAGGTCAGTGAGTGGGCCAGGACTTGTTTGCACTGCCAGACATCAAAAATCCAACGACACACCAAGGTCCCACCACAGCAGTTCGAGCCTACCTGTAGAAGGTTCGACCACATCCACGTCGACCTCGTTGGTCCTCTGCCAGTTTCAAGAGGAGCCCGGTACCTCTTTACCATCGTGGACTGGTTTTACGAGGTGGTCAGAGGCAACCCCTCTATCTGACATCACGACTGATTCCTGCGCCCGGGCGCTGCTCACAGCTTGGATCTCACGTTTTGGTGTTCCGGCCCACATCACTTCAGACAGGGGCGCCCAGTTTACCTCCAGCCTCTGGTCTGCATTAGTGAACATGCTAGGGACGCAGCTGCACACCACCACGGCCTACCACCCTCAATCAAACGGGTTGGTGGAACGTTTCCACCGCCCTCTAAAATCAGCCCTGATGGCCCGCCTGAAGGGTCCTAACTGGGTCGATGAACTGCCTTGGGTCCTGCTCGGCATACGCACTGCCTCCAAGGAAGATCTCCACGCTTTGTCAGCTGAACTCGTGTACGGGGCCCCCCTGATTGTCCCAGGGGATTTCATACCCGCCCTTTGGGGCCAAGAGGAACAACCCACGGTAGTCCTGGAAAGACTGCACGAGAGGCTCAGAAACTTGGCACCGATTCCCACTTCACGGCATGATCAAGCCCCATCCTGTGAGCCCAAGGAACTACGAGACTGTAAGTTCACTTTCGTTCGTAGGGGTGCACACTGGGCACTGTTGCAATGACCATACGAGGGGCCGTTCTGGGTCATCAGGAATAATGGGTCCACCTTTATTTTGGACATTGGGGGCAAGGAGGAGGTCTTCACGACGGACCACCTCAAACCGGCCCATTTAGATCTACAACACTGCGACGTAGAGGCTGACCTCCTTAGCAACGGCTAGCACAGCCTGCGAACCTTGGGGACCATATTGCCAGTTCTGGGGGGGGTTTGTTGTGTAGCGACTCACCGTCCGACCAAGTGAACTGGCTCGGTGGTTGGGTCGCGCGTCGTCGGAGTGGCAAGGCCCAAGATGGCGCTGGGCCTTCGTCTTCCCCGAGCGATGGGGAGAACCCGCACACGGGAAAAGTTTGATGACGTAGCGCATACATCATTTCCATTTTCGGTGGGCAGGAACCGTTCCTCTTAAAAGGCCCACGCAAGGCGGGAAAATAAATCAGTTTTTGTTCTGCAGCACACCGACTAGTATCTTGCTTTCACATCGTGGTAGCAGCTGCTACATCTGAAACATTAACTCTATTTCTCTCTTCACATATACTGCCTGACCTGCTGAGTGTTTCCAGCACATTGTTTTTATTCTGGACTTACCATGGGCCACTATCTGCAGTTTCTCCCCTCATCTGGAGTCTTAACCTTGTCAGCAATCCATTATCCCAGGAGCA
This sequence comes from Pristis pectinata, assembly GCF_009764475.1. NCBI lineage: Eukaryota > Metazoa > Chordata > Chondrichthyes > Rhinopristiformes > Pristidae > Pristis > Pristis pectinata. The sequence continues at coordinate 67,222,098 of NC_067407.1, forward strand.
TTGGGCAGCATCTGTATAAAAAAAGTAATTCACCGTCACTCCACGTAAGCACTCACATTTTACATTACCAACTCGCCTGGCAGACCCAGGAAGTCAGCCTACTTTTTCAGAAACCAAAATAAAGAGAAAATTCAGACGGTTGATAGGTTCAGATTGAGCCTAGATTAATACCACATTACCTACAATGTTCTTGTACCTGCTTTTATGCCTCCTTAGATGTCGATACCTATTCACAAACAAACAAAAATCACTGCCTTCTCCTGCTACAGTTCTACGCTTGAAAACTTTTACTGTTTTGCTAACCCAGTGCACAAAACACAAAGGTCTCTTTATGCTTGCAGCTACTGTGCTTTCAGTTCAACCCCCTACAGGTACAGTCAATAAAGGGATGATTAAAAAACAAGGAAGTAGCAATAAAATGGAAAGCAACTTCCTTATCGAAAATACCAACATGCCTCCTATGCATGACACAGCACTTGTGCAACAGGAGGCACTGACTGCAAATGAGCACGTTGGGGTCACCTGGAAACTAATGCAGCACCAGTGCAAAGTGACCAGCTTTCCCAGAGTCATTCCTGGTCCCAACTCAGCATTTGCTTCCATCTAACTTGTGGTTACTGACTCCAGGCTCACAGACAACATTGTACCACAGATACAGAACAGTTCTATAATGAAAGGGACAGCCAAATCATACAAACCTGTGTATCTTGGCTCACTAACCACTGCAAAAGGGAATAATTATGTACTTGTCAGCGATCACAAAGTTGCCTCATATTTTAGCGCTCTCTAAGAACGGGACACATAAATGGCAGCATGGTGCATCAATAAAGCCATTACATGTGGCCTGATAGGTGTTGGCCCTTGTCCCCGAGATATCTGTCCACTTCCCTGCCACTTTGACTACTCCTGTTAGATTGATGATATAGTCTTCACCTCAATAGCCATTAGAAGACATCATGCTCTGAAATTTGATCTTTGTGGTCTCAGTGACAGAGTTCAGGCAATAGGGACAGGCCATTCAGTCCAAACAGTCTACACTGCCATCCATGCTCCCACCTCTCTTCATTTCACGACGTCAGTATTCTGTGCCCCCTTGCTATTAAGTTACCCATTCAAAACCACAGCAGACATCCAGGGAGGGCCTCAAGGCCTGGGCCACCGAAGCAGGACTGGCAATGGTAGAATATGAAGTGAAGTGGGATAGTTAAAAACACAAGAATCAGATGAATTCCAGAATCTTGGAAGGTTGTAAGGCTGTAGGAAATGACAGCAGAAGGAAGAAGTAAATGCATGGAGAAACTTGAAAATAAGGGCAAGAATTTTAAAATGTCTTACAGTACGATGTGGGACCTTTTGTTCATAGGTGCAACTTGACAAAGATAGAAAATGAGGCCACTTGTGTTGAAATGAGGAACTAAAAGGAGCTCCAGTAATGTACAGTCAGAGAGAAATAGAAGTGCAAATATGTAGGCAGGTTTCTGAGAACTGCAAAAATAATGAGGTAGTATCCACAAAGGATTTCAACTGCATTAATTGGGACAGTAAGAGCAATGAGTAGAGAAGGTACAGATTGCTAAAATGTATTTAGAAGATTTTTAATCATTGTTCAGGAAGACAAATGATCAGGGGACTGTACTGGATTAAATTTCAGGAATGAAGCTGGGCAAGTGGAAAGAGTGGCAATCAGATGGCACCTTGGAGACAGCAATCATAATTCAGTTCAATTTAGCAGAGTTATGGAAAAGGACAAAGAAGGATCAGGAGTTAAAGTTCTGAATGGGGATAGGGTCAATTTTACTTGGCTGAGACACGATTTAGAAAAGGGATGTTGGAAACAGCTACTCGAACCGCAAGCAGTGTCAGAGAAGTGGGAGGTGTTCAAGGAGGATTTACTGAGGGTTCAGTTTAGTATGGTTGTAATAAAAAGGGGGAGCTCCCAAATCTAGCTCCCCATCGACGTCCATGAACAGAAAGGGGCAGATAAGGCAAAGAAAGGGAAGCTTATAACAAATATTGTAGGAAGTTTAGAGCAAAGAAGGCACAGTGATGTAACTAAAGTGGAAATTAGGAAGGCAAAGAAGGCACATGAAAAAGAAATAAAAGCTATCAGCTGGTAAAATCAAGGAAAATCTGAAGATGAAATGAGTACTAAAGGGAAGGATAACAAAGGAAAGAGTAGGCCCAATTGAAGGCCAAAACCTTAGCCTGAGTTTGGAGTACAAGACGGGTATAATTCTGAATGGATACTCTGCATGCGTCTTCACAGAAGGAGCAGGTAATGCACGTTGACATTAAGGAGAAATATACAAATTTTTGGAATTGATGAACATATCGAGAGAGGAGTATCTGGTGCATTTAAAATTGAATAATTCATCAGGCCCAGATAAAATGAATCAGGCTGTGCAAAGGAACAGCACAGGCTCCAATGATCATTTTCCAGTTTGGTTTGGTTACAAGCCTGGTGGTGGGAACTGGAAGATGTCTACTGTAGTGCAGAAAGAGAAGACAACTGCAGACAAATCAGCCTAATGTTGGTAGTAGAGTCATACAAGATGGAAACAGGCCCTTCGGCCCGCCATGTCCATGATGAGCATCAGTGACATATCCATACCAACTTAAAAAAGTTCCTCACTAGCACTTCATTCCATAGCCTACTCTGTTCTGGCAATTCAAGTGTTCTCCAGATACTTTCAAATGTTGTGAGAGTCTCTACCTCCACCACTCTCTCAGGTAGTAGATTCCAGATTCCAGTCACCCCCTGGGTGAAAATAAAATCCTCAGATCCCCTCTAACTCTCTTTCTCCTCACTTTAAATCTTTGGCCTCTGATCTTACGTGACTGTTTTGTGGAAAAGTTTCTCACTATCCACTCTACCTATGCACCACATCTATCAAGACCCCCTCAGCCTCCTCCGCTCCAAGTAAAACAATTCATAACTGAAACGCTCCATCCCAGGCAACGTTCTGATGAATTCCTCTGCACCCTCTCCAGTGTCATCACACCCTTCCAATAATGTGATGACAGAACTGTACACAGTATTCCAGTTGTGACTTAACCAATGTTATTCACAGTTATACTATGTACAATGTTATATACAGTTCTACTTCCCTGCCCTTATGTTCTAGGCCCTGGCTAATGAAGGCAAGCATCCCATATGCCTTCTTTACCACCTTATATACCTGTGCTGCCACCTTCAAGGATCTTTGGATGGATACCAAGGTCCCTCTGCTTGTCAATACTCCCCTAGGCTCTAGCATTCATGGTGCACGTCCTATCCTTATTAGTCCAAACTGCATCACCTCACACTTAGCAGATTAAATTTCATCTGCCATTGATCGCTCCATTTTACCAAATGATCAATATCTTCCTGTAACCTATGATCAACCTCCTATCAGCAACACCACTTTCATGCCATCTGCAAACCTGCTGATCATACCTCCCACATTCGTACCCAAATTGTTAATGTACATAACAGTAAGGATCCCATCATGGACGCCTGTGGGAAACCACTGGTCACAGGCTTCTAATCACAACAGCAACCCTCCAGCACCCAGTCTCCTACCACATCAATTTTGGATTCCTATTTGCCAACAACTTGGATCCCATGGGCTCTAACTTCTTGGACCAGTCTCCCAAGTGGGAGGTTATCAAAGGCCTCACTGAAGTCCATGTAGATAACATCAGTTGCACTGGCCTCATCAATACATTTTGTTACGTCTCCAAAAAATTCAAGCGAAATGGTTAGACTCAATCTCCCCACAAACAAAACCATGCTGACTATTTTCGATTAACCTCTGACTTTCTGAGTACAGATTAGTCCCCTCCCTCAGGAAATTTTTCCTCAACAACTCACCTACTTCTTACGTTAGAATCACTGGCCACGGTTATCCCCGCTGCCCTTCTTGACCAAAGGTAGCACATTTGCTGTGCTCCAGTTATCTGACACTTCACCTGTGGCCATTGACGATTTAAATATCTGTCAGGGCCTCAGCAATCTCCTCCCTCAGCTCCCATTCAAAAGTGAGATAATGAAAATTCAGGGCCAACATGTTCCCGCAAGGGTGAAAGCCACAGATAGCAAATCCAAGGATTTCTGGTGTCAAGGATTTGGTGAAGGAAAAAAAAGGCAGTATATGGCAGGTATAGAGAACTGAAAACAGAGGAGACCCTTCAGGAGTATGGAGAGTCTAGGTGAGTACTTAAGAATTAGGAGGGCAAAGAGGAGGCACAATATATTACAGACAAAGTTAAGGAAAATCCCAAAACATTTTATAAGTATATTAAGAGCAAGAGGATAACCAGGGAAAGTGCAGGATCCATTAGAGACCAGAAAAGCAATGTGTGTGTGGAGCCAGAGGACATAGGTGAGGTCCAAAATGAACACTTCTCATCTGTATTCACCAAGAGGGGAATTTGCAAGGGGCGAAGGGTGGGGGGGAGGGGGGTGAGAGAGAGGGAGAAATTGATTGATTGCAGGAAGGATTGCTTTGGAGGGGGTGTAGAAAATGTTCACCAAGATGTTGCCTGGATGGGAGAGTATTAGCTATAAGGAGAGGTTGGAGAAACTTGGATTATCCTCTCTGGAGTGTCAGAGGCTGAAGGGAGACCTGATACAAGTGTATAAAATTGTGAGATGCATAGATAGGGTAGATGGTCAGAATCTTTTCCCAGGGTGGAAATGTCAAATCTAGAGGGCATAAGTTTAACGTGAGAGCGGGAAAAGTTTAAGGGAGATTTATGCAGAGAGTGGTAGGTGCCTGGCACGTGGTGCCAGAGGAAGTGGTGGAAGCAGATACAATAGTGATGATTAAGAGGCATTTCGACAGGCACATGAACAGGCAGGGAATGGACGGATATGGATCATGTGCAGGCAGATGGAATTAGGTTCATCTGGCATCATGGTTGGTGCAGACATAGTGGGCTGAAGGGCCTGTTTCCTGTGCTGTACTGTTCTAGGTTCTAGAAATAATACTTAAGAGTCAATAGAGTAATACAGAATGAAAACTTGTCCATGCCAACCAAGATGCCCATCTAAGCTAGTCCCATTTGCCTGGGTTAGGCCCATGTCCCTTTCCTATCCATGTCCTTATACAAATTTACATGCTGTTATTATACCTGCCTCCACTACTTCCTCTGGCAGCTCATTCCATATACCCATCACCCTCTGCATGAAGAAGTTGCCCCTCAAGTACCGATCATCTTAAACCGATCTCCCCTCTCACATTAAACCTATGCCCTCTAGTTCTTGATTTCCCATCCCTGGGAGAAAGACTGAGTGCATTCACCCTATCTATGCCCCTCATGATTTTATACACCGCTATAAGGTCACCCCTCAGTCTCCTGCACTCCAAGAAATAAAGTGCAAACCTACTTCTCTCTAGAACCCAGTCCCCTCAAGTCACCATAACTGATAAGGAGACACAAGAGACTGCAGATGCTGAAATCTGGAGCAACAATCAATCTGCTGGAGGAACTCAGCAGGTCGAGCAGCATCTGTTGGGGATGGGGGGGGGGGGAAATGTTGGGGGGGGAAGGGGAGTGGGGGGATGTGGATGTGGGGGGCGTGGGATGGGGACGTGGTGGGAGTGGGTTGGGGGGATGTGGTGGGAGTGAGATGTGGGACGTGGGGGGGGGGGTGGGGGATGTGGGGGGGGGGTGAGATGTGGGACGGGGGTCGGGGTGGTGGAAATGTCCTGACCCGCTGAGTTGCTGCAGCTTCTGGTGGTGATGCAGCTTCAGGAGGTCCCGGGGAGGGTCCTGTCACGAAGGCAGCGGGTGGTCCTCCCGGTGCTCCAGGAGCGGGCGGATCGGGGCTGCGCTCCGTCCCGGGTCCCGCCAGTCGGGGCGGCCCCCACCCCGCGGCCTGACCCCCGGAGCTCCAGCCTCCCCCAGCCCGGTGCCGGTACCCGCCCCCACCTCACCCACTCACCGTCCGCCGCGCCGCGCCGCCCCGCCCGGCCCCGCTGCACTACCTACCGGCAGCCCGAACCACCGGAAATTGGTGTTCACCGAGCACCTTCCCCCGACACACCGGGGCCCGCGGAAACAATCCCGTCCCCCTCCCCGCAATCTCCCCGGAAACACAGCGGGGGTAACGTGATCCCCTTCCCCCGGGGAACGATCCCTCCCCAGGGAGGGGGAAGAGGGGGAGGTGGGAGAGAGGGGGGAGGAGGGGGGTTGAGAGACGGGGAGGGGGAGAGAGGGGGAGGGGGAGAGAGGGGGAGGGGGGGAGAGAGGGAGAAGGGGAGAGTGGGAGGAGGGGAGAGTGGGAGGAGGGGAGAGTGGGAGGAGGGGGAGAGAGGGAGAGGGGGGGGAGAGGGGGAGGGGGGGGAGAGAGGGAGGAGGGGGGAGGGGGGGGAGAGAGGGAGGAGGGGGGAGGGGGGGGGAGAGAGGGAGGAGGGGGGAGGGGGGGGAGAGAGGGGGGAGGGGGGGAGAGAGGGGGGAGGGGGGGAGAGAGGGGGGAGGGGGGGGAGAGAGGGGGGAGGGGGGGGAGAGAGGGGGGAGGGGAGGGGGGGGAGGGGGGAGGGAGGGAGGGAGGGGTGGGAGGGAGGGGGGGAGGGAGGGAGGGAGGGGTGGGAGGGAGGGAGGGAGGGGGGGGAGGGAGGGGGGAAGGGGGGGAGGGAGGGAGGGGGGGGAGGGAGGGGGGGAAGGGGGGGAGGGAGGGGGGGAAGGGGGGAGGGAGGGAGGGGGGGAGGAGGGAGGGGGGGGGGAGGAGGGAGGGGGGGAGGAGGGAGGGGGGAAGGGGGAGGGGAGGAAGGGGGAGGGGGGAGGGGGAGGGGGGAGGAAGGGGGAGGGGGAGGGGGGAGGAAGGGGGAGGGGGAGGGGGGAGGAAGGGGGAGGAGGGGGGAGGGGGAGGGGGGAGGAAGGGGGAGGGGGAGGAGGGGGAGGGGGGGGAGGGGGAGGAGGGGGAGGGGGGGAGGAAGGGGGGGGGAGGAAGGGGGAGGGGGGGAGGGGGAGGAAGGGGGAGGGGGGGAGGGGGAGGAAGGGGGAGGGGGGAGGGGGAGGAAGGGGGAGGGGGGGAGGAAGGGAGGAGGGGGGGAGGGGGGAGGAGGGGGGGAGGAAGGGAGGAAGGGAGGAGGGGGGGAGGGGGGAGGAAGGGGGGAGGGGGAAGGGGGAGGGGGAGGAAGGGGGAGGGGGGAGGGGGAGGAAGGGGGAGGGGGGAGGGGGAGGGGGGAGGGGGAGGGGGAGGAAGGGGGAGGGGGGAGGGGGAGGAAGGGGGAGGGGAGGGGGGGAGGAAGGGGGAGGGGGAGGAAGGGGGAGGGGAGGGGGGAGGAAGGGGGAGGGGAGGGGGGAGGAAGGGGGAGGGGAGGGGGGAGGAAGGGGGAGGGGAGGGGGAGGGGAGGGGGGAGGAAGGGGGAGGGGAGGGGGGGAGGAAGGGGGAGGGGAGGAAGGGGGAGGGGGGAGGGGAGGAAGGGGGAGGGGGGGAGGGGAGGAAGGGGGAGGGGGGGAGGGGAGGAAGGGGGAGGGGGGGAGGGGGGGAGGGGAGGAAGGGGGAGGGGGGGAGGAAGGGGGGAGGGGAGGGGGAGGAAGGGAGAGGGGGAGGGGGGAGAGGGGGAGGGGGGAAGGGGGAGGGGAGGGGGAGGAAGGGAGGGGGAGGAAGGGGGAGGGGAGGGGGAGGAAGGGAGGGGGAGGAAGGGAGGGGGAGGAAGGGGGAGGGGAGGGGAGGAAGGGGGAGGGGAGGGGGAGGAAGGGAGGGGGGAGGGGGAGGAAGGGAGGGGGGAGGGAGGGGAGGAGGGGGGGAAGGGAGGGGGGAGGGGAGGAGGGGGGGAAGGGAGGGAGGAGGGGAAGGGAGGGGGGAGGGAGGAGGGGAGGGGAGGAGGGGGGGAAGGGAGGGAGGAGGGGAAGGGAGGGGGGAGGGAGGAGGGGAGGGGGGAGGGGGGAAGGAAGGGAGGGGGGAGGGAGGAGGGGAGGGGGGAGGGGGGGAAGGGAGGGAGGGGGGGAGGGAGGGGGGGGAGGGGAGGGGGGGAAGGGAGGGGGGAGGGGGGAGGGGGGAAGGGAGGGAGGGGGGGGAGGGGGGAGGGGGGAAGGGAGGGAGGGGGGGGGAGGGGAGGGGGGAAGGGAGGGGGGAAGGGAGGGGGGAGGGGAGGAGGGGGGGAGGGGAGGGGGGAAGGGAGGGGGGAGGGAGGGGGGAGGGGAGGAGGGGGGAAGGGAGGGGGGAGGGGAGGAGGGGGAGGAAGGGGGGAGGGAGGGGAGGGGGAGGAGGGAGGAGGGGGAAGGGGGAGGAGGGAGGAGGGGGAAGGGGGAGGAGGGGGAAGGGAGGGGGGAGGGGAGGAGGGGGGAAGGGAGGGGGGGAGGGGAGGAGGGGAGGAGGGGGGAGGGGAGGAGGGGGGAGGGAGGGGGGAAGGGGAGGAGGAGGGGGGAAGGGGAGGAGGGAGGGGGGAAGGGGAGGAGGGAGGGGGGAAGGGGAGGAGGGGGAGGAGGGGGGGAAGGAGGAGGGGGGAGGGGAGGAGGGAGGGGGAGGTGGAGGGGGGAGGGGAGGAGGGAGGGGGAGGTGGAGGGGAGGGAGGAGGGAGGGGGAGGTGGGGGGAGAGGGGAGGGAAGGGGTGAGGTGGGGGAAGGGGAAGTGGAGAGAGGGAGGTGGGGGGAGGGGAGACAGGAGGGGGAAGAGGGGAGGTGGGGAGAGTGGGGAGAAGGGGAGGGGAGGAAGAGGGGAGGTGGAGGGGAGGAAGAGGGGAAAGGGGGAGGGGAGGGGGGAAGGAGAAGGGGAGGGAAGGGGTGAGGGGGATGGGGAGGAGAGGGGAAGGGGGATGGGGAGGAGAGGGGACGGGAGGTACCGTGGGGAGCAGCTGTAAACAGGTTATCTGGTCAGTGAGTGCATGGGAGCAGGTAGAGGGTTAGAACATCGACAAACCAATGTGGGAGCTGTGAAATACAAAGCAGGCGGACGTGCCCGGGCAGGTCAGAATGGGCATGTCCTCTGCTCCCAAAGAGGTGCAGACTGTCTCCGGGTAACAAACAGGTTCTATTTTTAACCAATGTCCACTAGTCGATTTTGTCTGTAAGGCAGAAAATACACTTGATATTGGAACTGGTTTATTATCATCAGTGAAAAACTTAGTTTTGCGTGCTATGCAGACAGATCTTTTCAAAATATAAGTACTTTGAGCTAGTACAAAGCAATAACAGAATGCAGATTATAGTGTTACAGTCATAGAGAAAGTGCAGCGCAGGCAGACAATAAGGTGCAAGGGCCATGACGAAGTAGATTGTGAGGTCAAGAGTTCACCTTTAATGCAAAAGAGGTCTGTTCAAGGATATCTTACAGCAAGATATGGTATGGTAAACATACCTTTACAGTGTTGTAATGAATGGCATCAAAAGCACACAAGATAAGAAAGAACAGTTTCTAACTATGGAGACAGAGAGGAAACTATTCTGCCGTTCATAGGAAAGGACATGTGTATGTTAATTAAACTTTTGAATTTAATAATGCGAATTTGTACGTAGGGATGCCTGTAAATCAGGCATTCGTAACCTGGGGATGGACTGTATATATAGAACAAGCTGAGCCAATGTCACGGATGGATGACTGATACAGACTGAGAAATCAAGTTACCTGAAGTTGCAGGACTCAGTTGAGAAGGCTGCAACGTTCCCAGTCGGAAGATGAGGTGTGCCCCTCAAGCTTGTGTTGGGTCTCCCTGTGACAGTACAGGAGGTCACAGATTGATAGGTGAGAGTGGGATGGGGGATTAAATTGGCAGGTAATGGGAAGCTGAGGGTCATCCCTGCGGACTGAACACAGGTGCTCCACAAAGCATCACCCCGTCTGCATTTGGTTTCTCCAATGTAGAGGAGGCCACATTATGGTTTGTGTGGGTGGGCAAAGGTGTGGCAAACACAGTTTAATGTGGAGAAATACAAGGTTGTCCACTGGTTCTAAAAATGGAGGCTGATTATTATCTGAATGGTGACAGATTAGGGAAAATGAAAGGTGCCACAAGAACTGGGTGTCCTTGTGCATTAGTCACCAAAAGTAAGCAGTTAGAAAGGTAAATGGTATGCTGATCTTCATTGCAGGAGGATTTGAGCCCAAGAGCAAGGATGTCAAGCTGCAGCTGTACAGGGCCTTGCTGAGACTCCACTTGGAGTTGTGTGTGGAAGGTTTGGCCTTCTTAACCTAGGGAGGATGTTATTGCCACGGAGGGATTGTAACAAGAGTTTATGGGGCTGATTCCTGGAACTGATGCACGATGAGGGATTGGGTCATTCACTGGTGGCAAGAAGGCTGCATCTATCATCAAGGATCCCCACGATCAGGCTCATCCCCTCTTCTCGCTGCTACTGTTAGGCGGGAGGTACAGAAACCTGAAGTCTGCCTCCCGTGTCTCTCCCACTGGACAACAGCACTGGCCCCCATGTCTCTCTCCCACTGGAGAACAACACTGGACCCCATGTCTCTCTCCCACTGGAGAACAGCACTGGCCCCTCTCATTCCAGAATCAGAAGATGCATATGGGAAATGCAGGTTTGCCACAAGGAACATGGTCCTGTGGCCAGAAATCACAGCCCCAATTCCAGGGAACAGGCAGCTCTGAATACAGGAGCAGGGAGGTGATGCTCTAACTTTATAAAACACAGGTCAGACCTCACCTGGAGCACTGTGTGCAGTTCTGGTCACCACACTATAGGAAAGATGTGACAGTGCTGGAGAGGGTGAAGAGGAGCTGCACCAGGATGAAGCATTTCAGTTATCTGGAGAGGCTGGGTCTGTTTTCCTTGGAGCAGAGGAGGTTGTGGTGTATAAAATTATAAAGGGTATAAATGGGGTAGACTGAAGGAAACTTTCCTCCATATGAGGTAGATAAAACTAAAGGACATAGATTTAGGGGAAGGGGTAAGAGGTTTAAAGGGGATCATAAGGGGACCTTGTTCACCCAGCGAGTGGGGAGTACCTGGAACACACTGCCGGAGGGAGTGGTGGAAGCAGAGTTGCTGACAACATTTAAGTAGTATCTGGCTGAGCTCTTGAATCGCTGAGGTATGAAGGCTGTGGGCCCAGTGGGATGTTTGTGATGGGCCAAATAGCCTATTTCCGTGCTGTATGAAACAACCTGCCCAACCCCAGGACACAGGGCCCCAACTCCAGGAGCCATGTGTCTGGGGTGTGTGTGTGTGTCTGGGGGAGTGTTTGGTGTGGATGTGTCTGGGGTGGGAGGGTCTAAGGTACGTTTGTGTGTGTGGGGTGTGTGTGTGCTTTTGGGGTGTCTGGATATGTGTGTGTGACTGGAGCGTGTGTGTGTCTGGGGTGTGTGTTTCTGTGGTATGTGTGTGTCTGGAGTGTGTGTGCCTGGGGTGTGTGTGTGTGTATCTGGTGTGTGTGTCTGGGGTGTGTGTGTGACTGTGGTGTGTGTATCTGGGGTGTGTGTGTGTCTGTGATGTGGGTGTGTGTGTGTGGGGTGTGTGTGTGTGGGGTGGGTGTGTGTGGGGTTTGTGTGTGTCTGGAGAGGGTGTGTGTGTCGTGTGTTTGTGTGTGCATCTGTGGTGTGTGTATGTCTGTGGTATGTGTGTATCTGGGGTGTGTGTGCTTGGGCTGTGTGTGTGTCTGGGGTGTGTGCATACCTGTGGTGTCTGCCTGGGGTGTGTGTGTCTGTGGTGTGAGTATCTGGCTGTGTGTGTATCTGTGGTGTGTGTGTCTGTGGTGTGTGTGTATCTGTGGTGAGTGGGGTGTGTTTGTGTGTTTGTGGCATGTGTGTGTCTGGGGTGCGAGTGTGTGTCTGTGGTGCGTGTGTGTATCTGTGGTGTCTGTATCTGGGGTGAGTGTGTGTCTGTGGTGTGTGTATCTAGGGTGTGTGTGTCTGTGGAGTGTGTGTCTATGGTGCGTGCCTATCTAGGGTGTGTATGTCTGGGGTGTGTGTGACTGTGGTATGTGTGTATATGGGGTGTGTGTATCAAGGGTGTGCGTGTCTGGGGAATGTGTGTGCCTGGGGTGTGTATGTTATGGATCATGTGTATCTAGGGTGTGTGTGTCTGGGGGGTGGGGGTGTGTGTATCTGGGGTGTGTGTGCCTGTGGTGTGTGTGTATCTGTGGTGTGTGTGTGTGTGTGTGGGGGGGGGTGTATCTGGGGTGTGTGTGTCTGTGGTATGTCTGTATCTGGGGTGGTACAGTGCCTGGTGTGTGTGTGGTGTGTATGTGGTTTGTGTGTATCTGTGATGTGTGTGTAACTGGGGTGTGTGTGTCTGGGGTGTGTCTGTATCTGTGGTGTGTGTCTGGGGTGTTTGTGTGTATCTGGGGGGTGTGTGTGTCTGTGGTATGTGTGTAGCTAGGGTGTGGGTGTCTGGGGAGTGTGTGTGTCTGTGGTCTTTGTGTCTATGGTGCGTGTGTATCTAGGGTGTCTGTATTTGGGGTGTGTGTGTGTCTGTGGTGTGTGTCTGGGGTGTGTGTTTCGGTGGTATGTGTGTATCTGTGGTGTGTGTATCAGGGGTGTGTGTATCTGGGCTGCGTGTGTGTCGTGTGTGTGTGTCTGGGCTGTGTGTGTGTCTGGTGTGTGTGTGTCTGGGGTGTGTGTATGTCTGGTGTGTGTGTAACTGTGATGTGTGCCTGGACTGTGTGTTTCTGGGATTCGTGTTCTGGGGTGCGTGTGTGTGTTTGTGTGTCTGTGGTGTGTGTGTGTGTGTGGGGGGGGATGTGTGTATCTGAGGTGTGTGTATCTGGTGTGTGTGTGTGTCTGGGGTGTGTGTGTCTGTGATATGTGTGTCTGGGGTTTGTGTGTCTGTGATGTGTGTATCTGGGGTGTGTGTGTGCCTGGTGTGTGTATGTCTGTGGTGTGTGTGTGTCTGGGGTGTGTGTCTATATCTAGAGTGTGTGTATCTGGGGTGTGTGCGACTGGGGTGTGTGTGTCTAGTGTGTGTGAGTATCTGTGGTGTGTGTATCTGGGGTGTTTGTATTTGGGGTGTGTGTGTTTGGGGAGTGTGTGTGCTGTGGTGTGTGTGTGTGTCTGGGGTGTTTGTGTGTGTCTAGCATTTGTGTGTGTGTGGTGTGTGTATCTGGGAAGTGTGTGTGCCTGGGGTGTGTGTGTGTGTCTGGGGGGTGTGTACGTGGGGTGTGTATGTCTGCGCTGTGTGTATGCCTGAGGTGTGTGTCTGTGGTGTGTGTGTGTCTGGTGTGTGTGTGCACCTGTGGTGTGTGTCTGGCCTGTGTGTGTGTGCCTGTGCTGTGTGTCTGGCATGTGTGTGTCTGGGATGTGTGTGTGTGTCTGTGGTGTGTGTGTGTCTTTGGTGTGTGTGTGGGGGGGGGTATGTGTGGATTTTGGTTGTGTGTGTCTGTGGTATGTGTGTATCTGGGTGTGTGTGTTTCTGGGGTGCGTGTGTCTGGGGAGTGTGTGTGCCTGGGAGTATGTATCTGGGATGTGTGTATGTCTGGGGTTTTTCTGTGTGTCAGTGGTGTTTGTGTCTGGGGTGTGTGTGTCTGTGGTTGTGTATCTGGGGTGTGAGTGTTTGCGGTGTGTGTGTGCCTGGGGGGTGTGTGTGTGGGGTGTGCATTTGTCTGGGGTGTGCGTGTTTGTGGTGTGTGTGTATCTGTTGTGTGTGTCTGGGATGCGTGAATCTGGGGTTTGTGTGTGTCTGGTGTGTGTGTGTCTTGGTTGTGTGTCTCTCCACCTGTGTGGGAATTAGAGCGGTGACAGGATGCTCATGCTCACCCTGCAGAGCCAGTGCTAGTGCTCTGTTTGGCAGTCACAGGGCCTGTTTCCCCAGAGAGCGTGGGGCAGGACAGGGTCGGGAGAGTGTGGGGGACAGTGGGGAGCGGGGCAAGGAGAGAGTGAGAGGAGGGAGGGGGGTGGGAGGGGAGTGTCAGAGGATGGAGATGGTGGGAGAGAGTGGAGTGAAGGGAGGGAAGTTGTGAGTAAGAGGAGGGAGGGGAGAGTGGGAGGGGGCAGTGAGGGGAGGGAGGGGGAGTTGAGGGAGAAGGGCAGAGTGAAGGGAGAGGAGGGGGAGAGTGATGGGAGGGAAAGGGGAGTGAAGGGAGGGGAAAATGAGGTGAATGCTTGGTTTTCCAAAACTCCCAGATTGGAGAGGATGTTTCCTTGTGGAAGAAGCTGGAACCCAGGGTCATGGTTTAAAAACAAAGGGTCGCTGATTAAGGCAGAGATGAGGTGGCTTTTGTTCCAAAGTGAGGGGAATCTCCAGAACTCAAAGGGCGGTCGAAGGAGAGTGCTTGAGCATCTTTAAGGTTGTGGTAGAAATGTCTCCGGGGGAGGTGGGAATATGGAGTTGAAGTTGCAATTGGATCACCGTGGTTTAATGAATGGTGGGGCAGGTTCAATGGGCCGAGTGGCCTACTCTTTCTAACAGTATGTACGTTCAAAGCTGGGACAGGGGAGGGGGAGAGAGGGAGATGGAGGGAGAGGAGATGGAGGGAGAGAGGGAGATGGAGGGAGAGGAGATGGAGGGAGAGAGGGAAGGAAGGAAAGGGAGGACGGGAGGGAGGATGAGGAGGGAGAGGGAGAAAGAGAGGCAGGGAGAGAATGGGGTGGGACGGTGAGCGGAGGGAGGGAGCCAACACTTTGCAGCAGGAGTGTTTGACTTCAGTGAGACCAGTTGATGGGATAGATTGGGGGAGGGTGACATTACTGAGAGGTACCATCGCTGGGATGGCCTCTCTGACCTCGACTAACCTGTATCCCCTCTTCAGTATGGAGGTGAGGGGCCAGGTTCCCCACCAGGGCAAAGTGCTGATGTATGGAGTAGGGAGTGTGCTGAACCATGGTGTCACTTGTGGGATCATCCACTTCTCTCCTCAGAACAAGGAACAAGGACCCTCCTCAGGACTGGAGCTTGGGGAAAATTACTGGAGTGCGGCTGGTCTGGAACGTCCAGTGACAGAGGCCTGTGTTCATGGAACGTATTTGGGGAGTGTGTATGGGACGTGTTTGGGGTGGGGAGTGTGTATTGGACGTGTGCAGGGAGTGTGTGTGTGTGTGGGTGTGTGTATGGGTGTGTGTGTGAGTGTGTGTGTATGTGGGGGTGGGTGTGGGTGTGTGTGTGCGCTGTGTGCCATGGTCTCAGCACGTGTGTGTCCTGAGCCGCTGGGAGTGTGGGAATCTCCTGAACCTGACCCTGTCTGATCCCTGCTGGCAGCCCAGCTCTGTCAGCACCACTGTCTTCCCCCGGTCACCGGATCCTGTCCCCCAGCTCAGGGGTCTGGGCTCTCAGCCCTGTGCACTACCCACAGAAGGTTTTACTGCCACAGGTACTGTCTCTCAGGGCACACCCTGTGCTGACTCCCACCTCCCCCCAAATAGATATTGCCCATCCCATGGGACTGGAGGACTCTGTCTGGAGTCCTAACCATGACTAACCTTCAACCAACGTTAATCTTCTTTCCCTACGATAGTGTAGCAGTTAGCGCGACACTATTACAGCGCCAGCGATCGGGGTTCGATTCCTGTCGTTGTCTGTAAGGAGTTTGTACGTTCTCCCGTGTCTGCGTGGGTTTCCTCCAGGTGCTCCGGTTTCCTCCCATATTCTAAAGACGTACTGGTAGGTTAATTTGGGGTTTAAAATGGGCGGCGCGGACTCGTTGGGCCAGAAGGGCCTGTTACCCCGCTGTAAATAAAATTAAAAAAATATTTTTTAAATATTTGTGGGATCTCACTGTGCACAAATTGACTATCCAACATTACAGCATTGACTCCACTCCAAAAGCACTAATTTGCCAATGAACTTTGCTATGTTCCAGGGACGTGGATGGTGCTAAAGTTTGGACAACTTTCTTCCCTCTTGGCTGGGCTGTACTCACGGTATAGATGTTTTGGTTTATTATTGTCACTTGTACCGAGGTGCAGTGAAAAACTTGTCTTGCATACCGTTCGTACAGGTCAATTCATTACACAGTGTATTGAGGTAGTACAGGGTAAAGAGAATAACAGAATACAGAGTAAAGTGTCACAGTTACAGGGAAGTGCAGTGCAGGTAGACAATAAGGTGCAAAGTCAGCAGTAAGGTGCTGACCGCAACCTTCTGCACCCTCTGTCAGTGCGAGCACCGTGTGTCCAGCTGCTCCTCAGAGCAACAGTTCACCTGCAGGAAATATCTCAATCTGTGGCCACCAGCACTGAGCCACAGGGCTGACCAAGAACCTGGTCTGGGAACATAGAATGGGAACAGTACAGCACAGGAGCAGACCCTTTGGCCCACCCTGTCTGTGCTGACCATGATGTCAATCTAAACTAATCCCATCTGTCTGCACATGATCCATACCCCTCCACTCCCTGCCTGTTCACATGTGTCTGTCTAAGTGCCTCTTAAACATTGCTATCAAATCTGCCTCCACCACCACCCCTGGCAGCCTGTTCCAGGCACCCACCACTTTCTGTGGAAAAAAAACTTGCTCCCTAAATCTCCTTTAAACTTCCCCCCTCTTACCTTAAACCAATGCCCTCTAGTATTTGACATTCCCACCCTGGGTAAAAGACTCTGGCTGTCTACCCTGTCTATGCCTCTCATAATTTTATAAACCTCTATCAGGTCGCCCCTCAGCCTCTGACACTCCAGAGGAAACAACCCAAGTTTGTGCAACCTCTCCTTAGAATACAGAACATGGAACAGTACAGCACAGGACAGGCCCTTTGGCCCACAATGTGTGTGCTGAACATGATACCAAGTTAAACTACATCTTTTCTGTCTGGACACGATCCATATCCCTCCATTCCCTGCCTATTCATGTGTCTACCTAAAAGCCTCTTAAACACTACTATCATACCTACTTCACCGCTCCCACACTCTCTGTGTAAAAAAAACTTGCCTCCTAAATAGCCTTTTAATTTTTCTCCTCTCATCTTAAATGCATAACCTCTAATATTTGACATTTCTACCCTGGGGAAAGGACTCTGTCTATCCTATTTATGCTTCTCTTAATTTTATAAACTTCTATCAGGTCTCTTGTCAGTCTCCAATGCTCCAGGGAAAACAATTCAAGTTTGTCCAATCTCTCCTTATAGCTCATGCCCTCTAATCCAGGCAGCATGCTGGTAAACCTCTTCTGTACCCTCTCCAAAGTCTCCACGTCCTTCCTGTAATGGGGTGACCAAGTCTGAAAAACAACCCACATCTGCCCTTATAGTTGGAGACACAAGAGACTGCAGATGCTGGAATCTGGATGAAAAAGCTGGAGGAACTCAGTGGGTTGGGCAGAATCTGTGGAGGGAAATGAACAGTCAATGTTTTGGGTTGAGACCCTTCATCTGGACTGATGGCATCCTTACAAGAGACAGGGTGGGAGCTGTTGTGTAGGTAGCTGTGGGAGTCTAGGTGAAGGGTCTTGACCAGAAACATCGATTATCTATTTCCCTCCACAGATTCTGCCTGATCCGCTGAGTTCCTCCAGCATGTTGTTTTTTGCTCTCCTTATAACTAATACTCTCTAATCCAGACAACATCCTGGTGAACCTCTCCCACACCCTCTCCAAAGCCTCCACATCCTTCCTGTAATGGGACAACCAGAACTGCACACAATACTCCAAATGTGGCCTAACCAGAATCGGAATCAGAATCAGGTTTATTATCATTGACATATGTCATGAAATTTGTTGTTTTGCAGCCGCAGTACAGTGCAAGACACAAAGACATAAAAATTACTGTCAGTTACAAAAATAATTAATGGGCGGCACGGTAGCATAGCGGTTAGTGTAACGCTATTACAGCGCCAGCGATTGGGGTTCGATTCCCGTCGCTGTCTGTAAGGAGTTTGTACATTCTCCCGTGTCTGCGTGGGTTTCCTCCGGGTGCTCCGGTTTCCTCCCACATTCCAAAGACTTACGGGTAGGTTAATGTGGGTTTAAAATGGGCGGTGCGGACTCGTTGGGCCGGAAGGGCCTGTTACCACGCTGTAAATAAAATTTAAAAAATTTTAAATTTAAATTAAAAAAAAATTTAAAATAAATAAATAGTGCAAGAGAGGAATAAAGAGGTAGTGTTCATGGGTTCATGGACTGTTCAGAAATCTGATGGCGGAGGGAAAGAAGCTATTTCTGAAACGTTGAGGTTCTGGATGGTGAGTGTCCTTAATGATGGATGCCGCCTTCTTGAGACACTGCCTCTTGAAGATGCCCTCAGCTGCAGGGAGGGTTGTGCCCGTGATGGAGTTGGCTGTGTCTACAACCCTCTGCAGCTTCTTTCGATCCTGCACATTGGAGCCTCCATACCAGGCTGTGATGCAACCAGTCAGAATGCTCTCCATCATACTGTACATCTGTAGAAATTTGCAAGAGTCTTTGGTGAGATACCAAATCTCCTCAAACTTCTAATGAAGTAGAGCCACCTGCGTGCCGCCTTTGTGATTGCATCAGTGTGTTGGGCCCAGGACAGATCCTCGGAGATGTTGACACCCAGGAACTTGAAGCTGCTCACCCTTTTCACTGCTGACCCCTCAATGAGGACTGGTGTGTGTTCTTCCAAATTCCCCTTCCTGAAGTCAGCAGTCAATTCCTTGGTCGTGCTGACGTTGAGTGCGAGGTTGTTGTTGCGACACCACTCAACCAGCCGATCTACTGTATCTCACTCCTGTACACCTCCTCATTGCCATCTGAGATTCTCCCAACAACAGTGGTGCCATCGGCCAATTTATAGATGGCATTTGACCTGGGCCTAGCCACACAGTTGTGAGTGTAGAGAGAGTAGAGCAGTAAAACCAAAGTTTTACATGGCTGCGAGTGGTCCTAAAGTTGGAGAGAGGCAGGAGAAGAGGAGAGGTTTGGAGATCCAGCTCCAGAAAATGAAACACAGCAGCTGGCAGGGCTGGTGTGATGTGAAGGGCTTGGAATGTTTGGCACCAGGGCTGTAAGTGGTCCTGGTTCTCAGCCTGTTGGGATGGACAGGAAAGACTGGGGATAAATGCTGTTCAGATGTTGCTGGAGCTGGAGCCACAGGCTGTGGAAGACTCGGCTGTGCTTGTATGGGAGTCAGCAGGCAGACAGCGAGGTGACCTCAGGTAGGACAGTGCTGGATGGGAGGGCAGTTGGAATGGGGGAGGTCTTGGGGTTAAAAGCTCTGCTGGCAATGTGCAGACAGCGATCTGCCCAAGTGGGGGGGGGGGGGGGGGGGGTGCTCCTCGAAGTTCGATGGCTGCCTCAGGGCTCCTGACCTGTCCGTCCAGCTGAGAGTGTGATGTATGGTTGTGTGAGGGAGGCTGGTTTTGTGCACAGCCGGTCTGATTGCTGCAGGGACTGGGGACGTCCCCAGAGTCACCACAGGGTGGCAGTCATGAGCTACGTGAGGAGATGAACTGCAGCACAGTGGTGTGCTCAGCCGGGGTCTCCTCAGAACCAAACCAGACTCCCAGGCAGGACACCTGAGCAAAATCATCAGGGTGACAAGAACATGGGTGTTGTCCTGACTCTACCTTTGCAGAGTTTTACCTCCTCATGTTGCAGTTGTGTAAAACTTTGGTCAGGCCACATTTGGAGTATTGTGTGCAGTTCTGGTTGCCCCATTACAAGGAAGGGTGTGGAAACTGTAGAGAGGGTGCAGAAGAGGTTCACCAGGACGTTGCCTGGATTAGAGGGCATGAACTATAAGGAGAGGTTGGACAAACTTGGGTTGTTTTCTCTGGCACAGTGGAAGCTGAAGGGAGACCTGATAGAAGTTTATAAAATGATGAGAGGCATAGATTTAAGGTGAGAGGGAAAGAGTTCAAAGGAGATGTGCGGGCCAAGTTTTTTAACACAGAGATTGGTGGGTGCCTGGAATGTGTTGCCGGGGTGGTGGTGGAAGCAGATACGGCTTTTGGATAGACACATGAAGGTGCAGTGAATGGAGGAATATGAATCATGTGCAGGCAGAAGGGATTAGGTTAATTTGGCATCATGTTCAGCATATTTCCTGTGCTGTACTATTCTATGTTCCATGTTCGTTGCAAGAATACCATGGGTGGAGAGGGCCGTGAGACCAAGGGGAGGTGGGAGCAGGAGGTCTTGCCCAGGACTCCAGGGCTATATCCGAGCAGAAGCAGCACCTTCATTAGGGAAGGGGAGAAGGTCCTGACGTACTTGAACCATTGTTCTCACGCAGTGCTGTACCCCGGTGAGAAAGGTCATTATATACTCCAGCCAGGTCTTTGACCTGGGTGAGCCATTTCAGACAGGTACTAAGGGGAACGCTGTGAGGGTTCAGGGCATTGACCCGAGTCCTGGACACTCCATATTATCCCTGTCTCCATTACATAGGGTGACCCAGTGTCAGTCACATCTCAACATCCGATGTCCAACATCTCTCTCCCCCCAGGACTGACTCACAGAGGGACTGCAGATGGATGCAGTAGGGAGCCAGGAAGTGGAGAAAGCCTGCAAGTGACACTGCATTTTAAAACTCCCAGTCTCTCCCTGCCTCTGCAGTCTCCTCCAGCACTACACCCAGCTTCCTCAGTTCCCTGGCAGCCTTCAGCTGCCTCAGTCTGAAACTCAGGAATTCCCACACAAAATCTCTCTACTCCTCTGCCTCTCCCTCATTTAAAACCTTCCTCAATTAAAAACTCCCTAATTTAAAATATCCCCTGTTTAAATCCTCTCTGAATTAAATCCTCTCTCAAATAAAACCTCCCTCAAATGAAACCTCCTTCAATTAAAACCTTCCTCATTTAAATCGTCCCTAAATTAAATGCTTTCTCATTTAAAATCTCTACTGCCAAACCAGTTCCACGGCGAACACCATCTCCCTGGCCCTACACTCATCTCTGGAGCATCTGGACAGTAAAGACACCTACATTAGACTATTGTTTATTGACTACAGCTCTGCCTTCAATACTATAATTCCAAGCAAACTCATCACCAAACTCCGAGACCTGGGACTCAACACCTCCCTCTGTAACTGGATCCTTGCCTGCCTACACTGCACTTTCTCTGTAACTGTAACACTATATTCTGCATCCTGTCATTGCTGTTCCCTTGCACTACCTCAATGTACTGATGTTGTGAAATGATCTGCATGGTTGGCAAGCAAAATAAAGTTTTACCACTGTACTTTGGTACATGTATCAATAATAAGTTAATTACCAATTAAAATCTCCCTCATTTAAATCTTGCCTCATTTTAAACCTCCCTCGTTAACCCAGTCCAAACCCTCAGTTAACAGTGGTGCAAGTGTTGTTCGGTGACTGTCCTGTGAAGCACCTGGGAGGCACCTACACCTGCATCTACACCTCGCAGAGCACGAGGCCTGTGGCTGTTTTCTCTGATTAATGCATGGAGTGGATCACGTTCTGGTACAACAGACTGGCAACAGCTGATAGCATCAAGGAGTGGAGCCATGACAGAACTGTCAGCTCAGCTGTTATTCCCCAGCGAAGTGGACTTTGGCTCAATGGGATCTTACTTTATTGATTCTAAAGATGCATTGCTTAGGGAAGATTATGCTGATAAAATGTGGTTGGGCTGCGGTTACGTAACTGGGCTAATGATCCACGACAAGAACGCAAATCTCAAATTACAGCTGAAAATGAGTGGGGCAATAAAGAGGAGGTCTTGTTAGAAGTGATGATGAAGGTGCATCGTAAAGCCACAACTAGTTCATGTGTCAGTAGCAGGGTGAAAGCTGGCATCCTTTCCTGATCTGGTCAAACATGATCAGACGCATAGCAGATCCCTGCTCCGTCCCCGGCAGCCGTGTCATCTGTGCCTTCGTCCTAACCTCTGCACTTCCCATCCTAAATCCCTCTACTCCTCTCCCTTGTTTTAAGCCCCTCTCATTTCAACCCTCCCTCATTTGTATGCTCCCTCGCCTGTATTCGACCTCATTTGTTTCCTCCCTCATTTGCACTCTCCCTCCTGCTTTACCCCAGCCTCTGATCCCCTGTGCTAATTCCTCATCTGAATTTTGGTTCATGACGACCTGTCCCTTTCTCAGGAAACTAGGAGTAGACATGAAAGTCCAGCCTTTACTATAACACCTCCATGAATAACACATTTAAAAATAAATTCCTCAACTTACAAGGGTTTGGATAGGAATAGCTCGGTGCCCCGGTAAAATGGCCAAGAGATTTTTACCAGTGTTGGTCAAGACATTGTCAGGGTCCTACTGCCCTCCCAGGATGTAAAGGATCCCATGGAGTTATTGGAAAACGGTCAGTAGAGATGTAAACAATATTTTAAGCTGACCTTGTAACGATGAGGCGCTAGACGGATTCTGCAGTGAGGTATTAGTATCATAGAGTCATACAACGTGGAGACAGGCACTTCAGCCCAACTTGTCCATGTCAACCAACTTCCCTAGCTGATCTAGTCCCATTTGACTGCATTTGGCCCATATCTCTCTAAACCTTTCCTCTAAGTGTAGCAGTTAGCGTATCGCTTTACAGCACCAGCGACCCGGGTTCAATTCCGGCCGCTGTCTGTAAGGAGTTTGTACATTCTCCCCGTGTCTGCATGGGTTTCCTTCAGGTGCTCCGGTTTCCTCCCACATTCCAAAGATGTATGGGTTAGGAAGCTGTGGGGATGCTATGTTGGCGCCGGAAGCGTGGCGACACTTGTGGGCTGCCCCCAGAACACTCTGCACAAAAGAAGCATTTCACTGTGTGTTTTGATGTACATGTGACTAATAAAGAAATCTCATCTTATAAATGTCTTTTAAATGTCGTATAACCAGGTGAACTTAGAGATACCAATGAATGTTAGGTCGAAGAAGTACAACATAAGGCAATGTCAATACAGCAAGGGTTCCACTGTACATTCAAACAGTTTCTCTTACTGTTGTGAGGGTAATCATAGTGTAACACAGACAGAAACTTGAAACACCCAGCTAGTCAGGCAGGATCTGTGGGGAGAGAGGCAGAGTCACAGTTTCAGGTTACCAGGTCCTGGACTTCTAGTGCCTTGTGTTGTTACTTCTGCTTTCCAGCCTCTTTAATGTTTTACTTGCAAACCTCTCTTGCTTTTGGACCACTGGATTGCCGTTTTACAAATGTCCTTCCACTATTTCAGAAAGTTGAGAGTGGGAGAGAAAAGAACAGGTAACCACAGTTTAATATTAGCCAAGTCAAATCAAACTTATTGTCATGTACACAAGTACGGTGAGGTACAGGTACAATGAAAAACTTGCTTGCAGCAACATCACAGGCAGGTAGGTACAGACAACACACAGAACATAAATTATACATAAATTATACAACACAGTGAAGAGAAGAAAAGACTGTGCAAAACAAGACATTAGTGCAAAAAAACACAATCGAAGACAAGTCCATAGTAGTGCGTAGTCCGTAGTGTTCTGTTGCTGAGGTAGGATTAAGGTTCAAGAATGGATTAATGGATGGATGGATTTCTTTATTAGTCACATGTACATCGAAACACACAGTGAAATGCACCTTTTGCGTAGAGTGTTCTGGGGGGCAGCCCGCAAGTGTTGCCACTCTTCTGGTGCCAACATAGCATGCCCACAACTTCCTAACCCGTACGTCTTTGGAATGTGGGAGGAAACCAGATCACCCGGAGGAAACCCATGCAGACACGGGGAGAACATACAAACTCCTTACAGACAGCGGCCGGAATTGAACCCGGGTCACTGGTGCTGTAATAGCATTACGCTAACCACTACACTACCGTGGTACACCACCGTGAACCTGATAGTTGAAGGGAAGTAGCTGTCCCTGAACCTGGTAGTGTGGGACTTCAGGCTTCTGTACCCCTTGCCCGATGGTAGCAGCGAGAAGAAGGCATGACCCAGAAGGTGGGGATCCTTGGTAGTAGATGCCACCTTCTTGAGGCAGCACCTCCTGTAGATGCTGATAGTGGTGGGGAAGGCTGGGTTCAACCACATTGGTATGAGCTGATTAGTGAGAGCCACCAATGCTGATGCTACTGGGTATCTATCTCTGAGGGCCCACCTGAATACTAGGGAGAGGTCATTGATCAAGTAGACTGTAGTGTGTTTAGTATAGGCTGTTAAAGGGGGACTGTGACTTTAAGGCTGTGACTAAGGTCGGTCCTGGTTCACGTGAAGGGCTACTCCTGGGGTAGCCGCTAGTGTCCGGAGAGGCTGGCGCCCCAGAATAGAGGGTCCTCTGGGGTGACAGCCACGGGCGGTCTGAGTTGCCCTAGTCTGTGAGTCTGTGGGGTTCCTCCCCCACCACAGAACCAACATTACACAGAGGATCCAGGGTGTTGATTTATTCATTTTGACATGGCAGTGAAGTGGGAGCACACGGGTCTGGAAGTGTCCTTTGGACTGAGATTGGAACTTGAGGGGGGAGCTGATGGATGTGGAATTGACAGTAAATGCTGACACTTCAACTTGCTGCTACTTTTATTGAATGACAGGTGAGGGAATAAAGCTATATCTCCCGATCTGAAGCCGTCACTAAACTAGCCGTCACCTTGAACTTTGCCCGTCCCGGTCTCCATATCCTCCTTTTATTCCTTCCTAGATCTTGGCACCTCTCCAACTTCACCCTGTTGCTCAACACTGTGACTTTGGCAGTGGAGCTGTCAGCTGCGGAGCTCGAAGGTCTGGAGACCTCCCCACGCCCTCCTCACTTCCTTTCCTCACTGTTAACGCCCTCCTTTAAACCTATGTCCCCGCTAACACTCTGGAGTGCCAGCTCAGTGTGTGATAACGTTCTGACTGTGTTAAAAGCACTGGGTCGGAGGGGCAGAACGTGGTATGGGTGGAAGGGATTGGCAAGGATTGTTGATGGAGCAAAGCCCTGATATGTGGGCATTGAGCATGGGGGAGGTCAGCCACCGAGAGCCACGAGAGATGATCGGAGTATTTTCCAATTAGGGATGTGATTGGAACACTAGAAGGTGAAGAGTTGATCTGATCAAGGCCTTTAACTGAAGAGGCGTTGACTGTGCAGAGAGAGTAAACTGACTATCTGTGGTAGGAGGTCAAATGTTGCATGTTCACTGTGCTGGGGTGCGAGCCTTGCCCCTGTCCACACTGTAGGCACCTCTAGAGCTGGAGCTTTGACTGATCACACCTCCAGGGGAGTTGGCCTCTCTTTGCAGTCTGCCCACTTCACCCTTCCGCCTATTCTTCAGAGGTGCAGTACATTACATACCGGCTAGTCACCTGCACAGATTGGGGCCAGAGAGGGCGTTAGCAATCCTTTCTCCACAACAAGGTGTGGGAAGATCCTGATCACTGGAGCCTTCCAGGCCTGGTTTGGGAAGGTTTTGTTGGGATGCTCCCAGAGGATGTGGAGGTTTGGATCACTGGGGTGTCATGTCTCAAGCTCCACAATCAGGATGGATGGGCTGAGGGGATTTTGCTGGGAGTGGGTGTTTGTTCTTTGAGGAGAGATTAAGCGGATTGAACCTATAGAACGTAGAACTGTACAGTACAGGAACAGGCCCTTTGGCTCATCATGTCCGTGCCGACCTTTTTGCCCGTCTATACTAACCCTATTTGCCCACAGTAGGGCCATATCTGTCTATGCCTACCTACTCAAGTGCCTGTCTAAATGTCTCTTAATCGTAGTGATTGTTCCTGTTTACACCACTTCTCTGGCAGTGAGTTCAAGATATCAACCACTCTCTGTGTAAAGCATTTACCCCTCAGGTCCCCTTTAAAACTCCTTCTTCTCACCTTAAACCTATGCCCTCTTTGTTTTTCATGCCCCTATCATAGGAAAGAGACTTGGACTATCTATCCTATCTATGCTTCACATAATCTCATACACTTCTATCAGGTCACCCCTCAGCCTCCTTCGCTCCAGGGAAAACAAGGCCAGTCTATTCAATCTTTCCCCATAACTAAACTGCTCCAATCCAGGCAACATCCTGGTGAACCTCCTCTGCACCCTGTCCAGTGCAACCACATCTTTCCTATAGTGTGGTGACACACAATACTCCAAGTGTTTTGTAAAGTTGCAACATGACGTCCCAACTTTCATATTCTGTGCCCTGTAATAAGAAGGTAAGCATGTTGTATGTCTTCTTCACTACCCTATTGACCTACTTTCATGGAACTATGGATTTAGACCCCTAGGTCTCTCTTACATTTCCTATTAGATAAGTACGACATTTAGAGTAAATGGCAGGGGCCGTAGGGATGTTGATGTACAGAGGGACCTTGGGGTGCAAATCCATAGATCCCTGAAAGTGGGAATGTAGGTGGATAGGGTAGTGAAGAAGACATTTGGTATGCTGGCCTTCGAAGGTTGAGGCATTGATTATAAGAGTTGGGGTGTCATGTTGCAGCTGTACAAAACATTGGTTTAATCGCACTTCTAGTATTGCGTACAGTTCTGGCCACCACACTACAGGAAGGATGTGGTAGAGACAGACGGAGTGCAGAAGAGACTCACCGGGATGTTGCCTGGAATGGAGGGCTGTAGTTATAAGGAGAGATAGGTTAGGCTGGGTTTGTTTTCACTGGAATGTGGGAAGCTGAGGGGTGACCTTATAGAGGTTTATAAAATTATGAGGGGCATAGATAGGATGGACAGTGAGAGTCTTTCTCCCAGGGTAGGGGAGTCTAGAACTAGAGGACACAGGTTTAAGGTGAGAGGGGAGAAGTGTAAAGGAGATCTGAAGGGGTAGGTTTTTCACACAGAGGGTGGTGGTTATCTGGATCGAGCTGCCAGACGAGGTGGTGGAGGCAGATACAATTACAATGTTTAAGAGACATTTGGACGGGTACTTGGATAGGAAAGGTGTAGAGGGACCTAATGTGGGCAAATGGGATTAGTGTAGAAAGGCACCACGGTGGGTTTGGGTGAGGTGGGCTGAGAGGGTCCGATTCTGTGCTGTACGATTCGATAATTTACTCTGTGTGTCCTACCCTGTTTGACCTCTGAAAATGCAAAATACAGACTTCTTGCAGGCAGAATGCAGGAAGGATGTTTCCCCAGGCCAGGGTGTCCAGGACCAGGGCT
The DNA here is from genome assembly GCF_009764475.1 of Pristis pectinata. Classification (NCBI taxonomy): domain Eukaryota; kingdom Metazoa; phylum Chordata; class Chondrichthyes; order Rhinopristiformes; family Pristidae; genus Pristis; species Pristis pectinata. The sequence goes on from NC_067407.1 coordinate 67,248,901, forward strand.
CACAGACTCAGAATAAGGGATAAGAATTGAGGTGAAGTTTCTGCACCTCAGGGGGCAGTGGATCTTTGGAATACTTTGCCCAGAAGGCCAGAGTTCTATCGTACCACACGCAGATGGTGGAGGCTGAGTTTGGGAGCTAGTGCATTGCATCCAAGCGCTGAGTGCACAGGTCTGCAAACACGGATTTTACACGGGGCAACCAGAATGCCCCCAAAGCACTGTGAACCCTGCTGGCTTGGAGCAGAGTGTCTTGCAATGATATGCATTCAATTATACATCTCACTAGAGAAGATGTGTGCGTTGCTGTGCAGAGATGTGAAAAGAATGAGAGTGATGGGATAAGTGGATCTGAGCTGGAAGGTTTCAATGAATGGTGGTGGTGGGGGGTGGTGGTACAGTGGCATAGTGGTAGTGTTGCTGCCTCACAGCTCCAGAGACCCAGGTTCGATCCTTACCTCTGGCGCTGTCTGCACAGAGCTTGCATGTTCTCCCTGTGACTGTGTGGGTTTCCCCCAGATGCTCCGGTTCCCTCCCATATTCCAAAGCTTTGTAGGTTGGTAGGTTAATTGGCTGCTGTAAATTGTCCCTGGTGTGTGGGTGAGGGGTAGAATCTGGGGGAAGTTGATGAGGATGTGAGAGTTTGTAAGGATAAAGTGTGGAGCTGGGATTGATGGGAGTGTTTTGAGAACCAGTACAGATTGGATGGGATGAATGGCCTCCTATGTCATCTGAGACTATATCTGGCGTCGGGGGCTGGTGGCCTTCTCCAGTTGGTGAGTGGTTCAATGGCTCGGAAGGGGAGATGGGATGGGGAACAGCAGTGGGGAACAGGATCCTGCAGAAAGGAGGAGTGGAGAGTTAAGCCTTGAGTGGGAGAAGGAGGTGTGTATAGAGAGAGAGAGAGAGACAGAGACAGAGAGACAGAGAGACAGAGAGAGGGAGAGAACTACACTTCCTGTGCCAGGATCACCCATCCATTGGGAATTTGTGGGACTTCCAAGTGTGACACTGCCAGTGTGCTGGGGAGCCAGTCGACTAGTCACCCAGTGTACCAAGGATCCAGGGGACCAGTGAGCCAGGGACCCAGTGGACCAAGGATGCAGTGGGCCAGGGTCCCAGTGGGACAGTCACCCAGTGGTCCCAGCCTCCTGGTGCCTTAGGTGGTCTTGCTGTGAAGAATGATGTGGTGGGGGATGCGGTGTCTGGGTGGGCAAAGCAAACAGCCAGACATGGGGCGCTTGGGGAATAAACTGTGCACGGGCTGAGAAGGGGGAAGAACACTGGACCGGAATGGGGATCCCACTGGACTGGAACGGGGATCCCACTGGACTGGAACAGGGACCCACTGGATTGGAGCAGGGACCCACCGGACTGGAACAGGGTCCCCACCGGACCGGAAACAGGGTCCCCACCGGACCGGAACAGGGTCCCCACAGACTGGACAGAATAGAGTCCCCACTGGACTGGACCAGGCTTTCCTCAGCCTGTAGCAGACTTTGCTGCCTATCCGGGTAGTGGGATTATCACTGGTACTTCCTTGTGAAGTTCACAGGTCTTTAACATCCCCCCCATCCCCCATGAGCCCACATGGGAGGGGAAGGAAGGGGCATTTACTGGGGCCAGTTATCACAGGTGAGCCCTGTTGCCACCCGAGCTCCCTGTCCCAGCCCTTCGGCCCTCCATGGGAGTGAACAGGTTGCCTACTGTAACCTGCCCGGCTCTGCGACTCCTCTGTAAGTAAGTGCACTGGCACATCACACCAATTACTGGATGAGTTCCTGTAGAGGACTTCGCCAGTCTATGGGGCAGGAGCAGAGCTGTGGGGTGAGGGGACAGCAGAAGTGGTGGGTCGGGCAGAATGGCCTCCTGTCCAGCTCTGGATGCAAGACTCACCCGGGGTTCCCACAGGGCTGGATTGGAAGAGGGCAGGAAAAGAAAGGTCTTCGACCAGCCACTCTGGAACAGGCTGCAGCATCCTGTTGGGTCTGAGTGACTGCCAAGAACATCACATAATTGCTCTTTATTCCCTGGGGCTGTGGGAATGTTGGTCACTGCAGCCTGAGATGGCGTGACTGCACTCAGAGACAGACCTCAGTGTGTGCATTCAATTTTTTCCCAAGGTGTCAGTTTCCTGCTCACCAGGTGACAGATCGGAGCTGCACGATGGGCGACGGGTGTGCACGACAGCAACACCCCGATCTCATTAAAGATTTCCCAGATCAGGGGTGGACTGGACCCAACACAGTCCCCACAGACCGAAGGCAAGGGAGTACACAAATCAGGGGCAGATAGGAGGGTGGTGGGGGTCTCATGGGCCAGATTCAGACTGAAATCTTGTCCACAGTGATCACCTCTCGGGGGAGCCCAGGGTGATGGGAGGGAGCAAATGCTTATTTGTCAGAGCTCAGACTAACCCAGCCTTCAGTGTGTCCCCAAGACTTTCCAAGGTCCAGCATCACTAACCTGGGTTGGAACAGCTACTTATTGCTAATGGGATCATTAAACAAGCTGATGATCAGGACAAGTTATTAACTCATTACATAAACAGGAAAATCAGTTTGTGTTGAAATTGCTGATGGTTTAGTGTCTCAAGTTATATCCTTTGGAAAACTGCTGAAATATACTTTGTGAGTTAACAGTTTGTTTCTTCATATTTGGCAAAAACATCACAGCCACTCCACATTGAGCCTAATACAGAGTGAACACAATGAGGCCTTTCAAAGTCACCGTGCTTTGTGCTCCACACAAAAGCAACAGTATTTAATAACACAAACTCAGGCTACAAGTCCCCTTTGTGATATTCTAGGAAGTGTCGAGCAGGAGAGAGAGTCGAACCCTGCCTGTTCCCAGGGCAAACAGACTGCTGATGCTGCCCCAGACCACGTGAGTTAGTGAAGTCCAGGTTGGGTCACGTTAGTGGGAGGACAGGACGTTGTCAACCGCTGAGGTGGCTACCCCTCCATCAGCCTTCCCCCAGAATTCTGGTTTCCCTTGTCACCACCAAGATCCACTTTGTCATCGACCTTGACCTACAGTCACGGGGTCATTACAGAGGGCCATTCGGTCCACCAACTCCATGCCAGCCCACCCTGCCCCCCGTGGTCTGCACTGTTACTTCCCTCAAGCAATGACCCCATTTTTGACAGACCCTGCTTCCACACTCCCTGTGTGGGGGGCTTCTTCCACAGAATCTCAGCATCTGTGGAGGGAAATGGACAATCAATGTTTCAGGTTGAGACCCTTCATCTGGACTGAAAGATAGATGGGAGATAGCCAGTGTAAAGGGATGAGAGGGAGAGGTGGGGCAAGAGCCGGCAGGTGATGGGTGGATCCGGGTGTGGAGGGGTGATGGGCGGATGGAGGAGGGGAGGGTGGGAATAGCGACAGAGGCTGGGAGGTGGGAGGTGGAGGTGACAGAGGGCTGCAGATGGTGGAATCTGATAGGAGGGGAAGGTGGAGCATGGAATCATGGGAGGGAGGTGGGGAGGGCAGATGGGAACAGTGGGGGGGGGACCCAGTGGGAGGAGTGTGGGGGTGAGGGGCAGATGGAGAGGGTGGGGGACGGGAAAGAAACAGGGTGATGGGGACCGGGGTGGGTGTGGAGGAACTGGGTAGATCAGGAGGGAAGGGAGAGAAAAGGGACAGCGGGGGAGTTGTTTACCTGAAACTGGAGAATTAAATGTTTATGTGTCAGGTTGTAGACTACCCAAGCGGAATAGAGTCATGGAGTTATACAGCACGGAAACAGGCCCTTCGGCCCAACTCGTCCATGCTGACCAACATGCCTATTAAAGTTAGCCCCATTTGCCCGTGTTGGGGTGCTGTTCCAGTTTGCGTTTGGTCTCACCCTGACAGCGGAGGAGGCCGAGGACAGACATTCAGTGTGGGAATGGGGAGGGGCATTAAAATGGCTGACAATCCCAGGAAGTTGCACCCTCCTTTAGCAGGAATCCGCGGACACACCGGAATGTGTCAGTGGACGCCGTGCACTCACTGCCTCCCTCTTCCTGATCCTTGTCCTGCGTTACTGTGGCACGTGGTTGGGTGCTGGAACTACGCGGTGGCTCCACCCGACACAGCGCGGATCTGTGGACCACTGGTAACTTCTGATGGTGAATCAGCCCGGCCTCATCTGTCTGTGTGTGCCCCACCAATTTCTGAAACAATTGGTAACTGGTTTATTGTTGTCACATGTGCCGAGATACAGTGATAAACTTTGTTTTGCATGCCATCCATACAGATCATGTAGACCACATCCACTGCACTACCCTCATCAATCTTCCTGGTCACCTCCTGAAAGAACCCTATCAGGCTTGTGAGGCAAGATCTTCCCTTCACAAAGCCATGCCGGCAGTTCCTAATCAGTCCATGATTCTCTAAATGCTCATAGATCCTATCTCTTAGAATCCTTTCTAACAGCTTGCCCAACACAGACGTAAGGCTCACTGGTCTGTAATTCCCTGGACTATCCCTACTACCTTTTTTGAATAAGGTGACAACAGTCGCCACCCTCCAATCCTCCGGTACCATCCCCGTGGACAATGAGGACTCAAAAATCCTAACCAACGGTTCAGCAATCTCCTCCCTCGCCTCACGAAGCAGTCTGGGGAATATTCCATCAGGCCCCAGGGAATTATCTGTCCTAATATTTTCTAACAACTCCATCACATCCTCTTTCTTGATATCTACATGCTCCAGAACATTACCTTTACCAACACTGTCCTCAGCGTCATCAAGACCCCTCTCCTTGGTGAATACTGAAGAGAAGTATTCATTGAGAACCTCACCCACTTCCACAGCTTCCAGGCACATCCTCCCACCTTTATCTTTAATCGGACCTACCTTTACTCTAGCCATCCTTCTGCTCTTCACATACGAGTAAAAAGCCTTGGGATTCTCCTTAACCCTACTCGCCAAAGCCTTTTCATGTCACCTTTTCGCTCTCCTCAGCACCTTCTTAAGTTCCTTCCTTGCTACTCTATATTCCTCACGAGCCCTGTCCGATCCTTGCTGCTTACACCTTATGTATGCTGCCTTCTTCTTCCTATCTAGTTTTCCACCTCTCTTGTCACCCATGGTTCCTTCACCCTACCATTCCTTCTCTGCCTCACCGGGACAAATTTATCCCTAACATTCTGCAAAAGATCCCTGAACATCGACCACATCTCCATAGTACCTTTCCCTTCAAAAATGTCATCCCAATTTACACTCCCAAGTTCTCACCTTATAGCCTCATAATTCGCTTTTCCCCAATTAAATATCTTCCCGTCCTCTTTGCTCCTATCCCTGTCCGTGACAATTCTAAAGGTTATGGAGCAATGGTCACTGTTCCCCAAATGCTCACCCACCGATAGATCTGTCACCTGTCCCGGTTCATTACCTAAAACTAGATCTAATATGGCATTCCCTCTAGTTGGTCTGTCAACATACTGTGTCAGGAATCTGTCCTGGACACACTTAAAAAACTCTGCCCTGTCTAAACTTTTGGCACTAAGTAGGTGCCAATCAATATTTGGATAGTTGAAGTCACCCATTATAATAACCCTGTTATTTTTGCATCGTTCCAAAATCTGCCTCCCAACCTGCTCCTCAGTATCCCTACTGCTACCGGGGGGGCCTATAGAATACTCCCAGGAGGGTAGAGGGAAGTTTGTTCCTAACTTCCACCCATATTGAATCTAGAGAGGATCCTTCTACATTATCTACCCTTACTGCAGCTGTAACAGTGTCCCTGACCAGTATCGCCATCCCTCCTCCTCTTCTTCCCCCCCCCCCATCCCTTTTAAATATAATAGGTCCTGATGCAAGGTTTCGACCTGAAGCGTCGACAATTCCTATCCCCCCACAGATGCTGCTCAACCCGCTGAGTTCTTCCAGCAGATTGTTTGTTTTTTTTAATATAAATGTTTATTAACTAAAAGCACTACAAAAGGACAACCAGCGCCAATACACGACAACTAATACAGAAAGAGAAGAAAATAAATAAGAGATAGGATCTATGATCATTTAGAGAATCAAGGACTGATTAGGGACAGCCAGCATGGCTTTGTGAAGGGAAGATCTTGCCTCACAAGCTTGATAGGGTTCTTAGAGGAGGTGACCAGGAAGATTGATGAGGGTAGTGTAGTAGATGTGGTCTACATGGATTTTAGTAAGGCATTTGACAAGGTTCCACATGGTAGGCTTCTTCAGAAGGTCAGAGGCCAAAGGATCCAGGGAGGCTTGGCCGTGTGGATTCAGAATTGGCTTGCCTGTAGAAAGCAGAAGGTTGTGGTGGAGGGAGTGCATTCAGATTGGAGGGCTGTGACTAGTGGTGTCCCGCAGGGATCGGTTCTGGGACCTCTACTTTTTGTGATATTTATTAATGACTTGGATGAGGGGGTGGAAGGGTGGGTTAGCAAGATTGCAGATGACACAAAGATCGGTGGTGTTGTGGATAGTGTGGAGGGCTGTCGAAGCTTACAGAGGGATATTGATAGGATGCAGAGCTGGGCTGAGAAGTGGCAGATGGAGTTCAATCCAGAGGAGCGTGAGGTAGTATACTTTGGAAGGACAAACTCCAAGGTGGAGTACAAGGTAAATGGCAGGATTTTGGCAGTGTAGACGAGCAGAGGGATCTGGGGGTTCATATCCACAGATCACTGAAAGTCGCCTCACAGGTAGATAGGGTATTTAAGAAAGCTTATGGGAAGTTAGCTTTCATAGGTCATGGCATAGAGTTTAAGAGCCGTGAAGTGATGATGCAGCTTTACAAAACTCTGGTTAGGCCACACTTAGAGTACTGTGTCCAGTTCTGGTCGCCTCATTATAGGAAGGATGTGGAGGCATTGGAAAGGGTGCAGAGGAGATTTACCAGGATGCTGCCTGGATTAGAGAGTATGGATTATGAGAAGAGACTAAGGGAGCTAGGGCTTTACTCATTGGAGAGAAGGAGGATGAGGGGAGACATGATGGAGGTATACAAGATATTGAGAGGAATAGATAGAATAAACAGCCAGCGCCTCTTTCCCAGGGCACCAATGCTCAATACAAGAGGGCATGGCTTTAAGGTAATGGGTGGGAAGTTCAAGGGAGATATCAGAGGGAGGTTTTTCACCCAGAGAGTGGTTGGTGCATGGAATGCGCTGCCTGGGGTGGTGGTGGAGGCTGATACATTGGTCAAATTCAAGAGATTGTTAGATAAGCATATGGAGGAATTTAAAATAGAGGGATATGTGGGAGGAAGGGGTTAGATAGTCTTAGGTGTGGTTTGAAGGTCAGCACAACATGGTGGGCCGAAGGGCCTGTATTGTGCTGTATTGTTCTATGGTTCTATATAGTGTACTAACAAAGAAAGGAATTCCAAGCAAGAAATTGACAGATGAGAGGAGAGTTCTGTAAATTAAGGGGATTTGATGGGGGAATGGTTGGGGGGTGGTGGGATTTGAGCTGGGGTGCTGCCTATAAAGTGAAGGTGGGGTGATTTAATGGGGGGGATGGTGGGGGGGGGAATTTGAGGGAGAGGAGAAGACTGTAAGTGCGGGGGTGGGGGGGATGCGGCAGTGGGATTTGATGCAGTGTATGGGGAAGGGGTGCACTGACCAGTGGGGACAGGGGCTTCGATCCACCCAGCCCAGGGGTCCTGGGCTGACATTTGCCGCTGTGAGCTCCTGTTGTTGCCAGACGTGGGAGCGGGTACAGAGAGGGCAGTGTCCTGAACCATGTCCCACGTCAGGCCGGAACAAGCTTACGATTCAGCCCGGGTTTGTTTATGTTGTCCCAGCGTGGAGTCTCACAAACAAGCGTTACGTAAGTACTGCATTCTGGGCGCGTGAGAGCAGGGCTGCGTAAACATGGGACAGGCACAGTGATACATGAGCTGAGCGAGCAGCTGCACACGGTCACCAGTCCCGGCAATGTCAGCTGGCTCTCTGCCAGCACTGTGGTTTGTGCACAGCCTGTGGCGTTACTGGTGAATCTCACAGGCAAGGGGAGCGGAGGGGAGGGGAGGGGAGATATGGAAGGGAAGATGGGCGAGGGTGGGGGATGTTAGGGGAGGTGAGATGGAGGAGTGGAGGGGAGCGAGAGGGCAGGGGAGACGGATGAGTTGGGGGGAGAGCAGAGGAGGTGGTGGTGGGGAGGGGAGATGAGTGGGAGGTGAGGTTGTGGTGACGGAGGGGAGAGGAGGGGAGGGTGAGGGGAGATGGGTGAGCGGAGGGCGAGGGGAGATGGGTGAGGGTGGGGAAGAGGAATGGAGGTGGATGGGCTGGGGCAAAGGAACGGGAGGTGGATGGGTTGGGGGAGGGTGGGGAGGTGGATGAGTGGGAGAGGGAGGGGAGGTGGTGGGGGAGCTGAGGGTGAACAGCTTGACATTGCGATCAGCCTTTTCCCATGCTCTGGGCTCCCAGGGACTTGCACAGATGGCTGAACCTTTTCCACTGTTGTAGTATCAGAGACCTGGCTGATAATGTGTACACAGCAAGATCCCGCCAGGGCTATGCATTGGTCAGTACGATGCCGATCACTCTTCAGAGTATTCCTTTGCCATCTGTAATGTCCATTCAGAAAGAGCAAAGTTTAACATTCCCTCAGAGAGTACCTCCTCAGCAGAGCGGCCCCGAGGAACTGGCCTGGGCTCTGCACCTCCCTACTGGGAAATCCAATGTATACACTCACACCAACACACACACACACACTATCACCAATACACACACACACACACACACACACATACACACACACACACACTTGCACCAACACACACACACTCGCACCAATACACATACACACATGAACACTTCACGCATACTACATCACTTACATGCCTGCATCAAGATACGCTCACACCAACAGACACACCCATGCAAATATCCCAGCGCGCGCGTGCGTGCGCGCGCGCACACACACACACACACACCCCTATCATTCAAGAGTGCAAGCACTGGCAATGAGGCGGCAAGCATAATTGAGTTACAGAGTTCTCGGGGTGCTTCTGATCTCACAGGCCCTGTGATGTGCCCAATCCTTCACTTTGATGAACGGTTTGAATTCTGTGCACTGAGGGTTAAGTTGTTTCGACTGTTTCAGGTCTGCCACTGCTCTAAGGCCAGGAAGGTTTAGGAGAGGAGATCAGCCAGAGGCAGCTCACACTGGAGCCGAGGGAGAGTGAAGCTTCCTCTGAGGAAGGGTAGTGATCCTCAAGGCTAGTAATCTCTGGAATGCTGCCAATGCCACATGCTAATGAGAGTAGAAAGATAGATCTTTATAGAAAGATAGCTCAGATGAATGTATGGCTGAGGAACTGGTGCAGGGGGCAGGGATTCAAGTTCTTAGATCATTGGGATGTTTTCTGGGTTATTGTTGACCTGTACAAGAGACGGGTTGCACCTGAGCTAGAGGGGGACCAAAGTCCTGGCTGGGAGGTTTGTTTGGGCTACTCGGGAGGGTTTAAACTGGAGTGGCAGGGGTGTGGGGCCCTGAACAGTAGAGTGGCTGATGAGAAATCAGGGGATAATACTGCAGCCAATGAGAGCAAATTTAGTCATCAGGATAGACAGGAGCACAGTAAAGCGAGAGGAAAGACCATTGGTTTGAGCTGCATTTATTTCAATGCAAGGGGCTTAACAGGTAAGGTGGATGAACTCAGGGCATGGATTGGCTCTGGGGACCATATCATCACCATAGCAGAAACATGGTTGAGGGAAGGGCAGGACTGGCAGGTCACTGTTCCAGGATACAAATCTGCAGCTGTGACAGAGGTACAGGTAAGAGAGGAGAGGGAGTTGCCTTCTTGATGAAAGAGGGCATAACAATGGTCTTTAGAGAGGATATTCTTGGGGGATCGTCCAGTGGAGCCATATGGGTAGAACTTAGAAACAAGAAGGAGAGGGTCACTCTGATGGGATCAAATTACAGGCCCCCCAGTAGTGGGAATTGGAAGAGCAGGATATCTATCTTCTGGTAACCCCTCCCCTCTTCTGCTTCCTTTTTTCTCCCCCTTCCTTTGTCATCCCTCATTACTGTGGCCCCCTCCCCTCTTCTCTCTCTCCTTCCATCGCCCTCATGACCTGCCCATTTATTTCCCACCTCCTTTCCTTTATTCCATGGTCCACTACCCTCTCCCACAGGATTCCTTCTCCTTCAGCCCTTTGTCTCTTCTACCTATTACCTCTCAGCTTTTTACATCTCCCCCCTCCCTCACTCTCCTACATTCCCCCCTCACCTGGACTCACCTATCACCTGAACTCACCTATTACCTGCCTGCATGTACTCATACCCCTCCTCCTCCCCCAACCTTCTTATTCTGGCTTCGGACCTCTTCCTTTCCAGTGCTGATGAAAGATCTAGACCCAAAACATCGACTGCTTATTTCCCTCCATAAATGCTGCCTGACCTGCTGAGTTCCTCCAGCATTTTGTGTGTGATGCAGCTCCCTTTGCACTGTGTTATCAAACATTGAGGGGCAATGTACTACCTAAAGGAGATAAGATAAGATAAGATAAGATAAGATAAAATAAGATCTCTTTATGTCACATGTACATTGAAACACACAGTGAAATGCATCTTCTGTGTAGAGTGTTCTGGGACAGACTGCAAGTGTTGCCACGCTTCCGGCACCAACATAACATGCCCACAACTTCCTAACCTGTACGTCTTTGCAATGTGGGAGGAAAGTAGAGCACCCAGAGGAAACCCACGCAGACACGGGGAGAACATACAAACTCCTTACAGACAGCGGCCGGAATTGAACCCGGGTCTCTGGTGCTGTAAAGTGTTACGCTACCCGCTACACTACCGTGCCTGTCCGAGACAGAGGGGCGCGCTTTGTCCTCTGAATGGTCTCCCACCTGAACCATTAGCCTCAGCGCACACTAACACTCATGTGGAGAAGGGACGGTGTACTCAGAGTGTACTGAGAGTGATCAGGAGTTTATTGACCTGCTGCAGAGATAGTTGGATCCTGGTCAATGACAGCTGAAAGAGCTGTTGGTAGACATTGTGGTTGGACTGATTGTTGCATGATGTGGCTTTGCCTGACATGTATCAGTTCTAGAAGACACCAGAGACTGCAGGTGCTGGAATCAATAAACAATCTGCTGGAAGAACTCAGCGGGTTGAGCAGCATCTGTTGATGTTTCAGTCGAGACCCTTCATCTGAACTGAAAGATAGTGAGGGGTATAAAGAGGTGGAGGGAAGAGGTGGGGCAAGAGCCGGCAGGTGATGGGTGGATCCGGGTGAGGAGGGGTGATGGGCGGATGGAGGAGGGGAGGGTGGGAATAGCGACAGAGGCTGGGAGGTGTAGGTGGAGGTGACAAAGTGTTGAAGATGATGGATTTCCAATTTCAAGTAAACTCCCCCTCTGTCCCTTTTCTCTCTCCTCCTGGTCTACCCAGTTCCTCCTCCACACACCCAAACACCCCCACCTCACCTCCAGCCCCCGTCACCCTGCTTCTTTCCCCTCCCCCACCCTCTCCATCTGCCCCTCACCCCCACACTCCTCCCACTGGGTCCCCCCCCCCACTGTTCCCATCTGCCCTCCCCACCTCCCTCCCATGATTCCATGCTCCACCGTCCCCTCCTATCAGATTCCACCATCTGCAGCCCTCTGTCACCTCCACCTCCCACCTCCCAGCCTCTGTCGCTATTCCCACCCTCCCCCCCCCATCCGCCCATCACCCCTCCTCACCCGGATCCACCCATCACCTGCCAGCTCTTGCTCCACCCCTTCTCTCCACCGCTTTATACTGGCCGTCTCCCCTTTACTCTTTCAGTCTAGATGAAGGGTCTTGACCTGAAATCTCAGCTGTCGACCGATCAGCCCCTGTCTGAATGCTGTCTGGGTCTTGCTGCCTGCTGGCATGGGCTGCTTCTTTTGCTGAGAAGTTGCAGCTGGAATTGAACACTGTGCAGACATCCCCACTTCTGACCTTATGATGGAAGGAAGGTCATTGATGAAACAGCTGAATGTTGTTGGGCCCAGAACATGTCCTGGGGCTGGGATGATTGACCTCCAACAACCGCAACCATCTTCCTCTGCGCCAGGTTTGACTCCAACCACAGGAGAGTTTCCCTCTGATACCCACTGATCGGTTTAAGCAGGACCCCTTCATCAAGTGCTGCTGTGATGTTGCAGACACTCACCCCTGCCTCCCCAGGTTGTGCTGCTTGTGCTGATCCGGTTTCAGGCTGTCTGATGACGAGCAGGAAGGGAGGCTGGACTGTCGGTCAATGGGCTGGGTCAGTCCACTCCTCACACAGGAGCTCGAGTCTCTGCCTGGGTGCTGGGGCTTCCACTGACCCCAATAGGCAGTGGGGGCAGGTCCGGGGTGAGGAACAGCCCCTTCCCCACACGCATGAGGTGCTGATGGGGTGGGGAGGATGGGATGTTGGGGTGATGGGTGGGGGGAGAGGATGGGATGTTGGGGTGATGGGTGGGGGGAGATGGTGGGACATTGGGGTGATGGGTGGGGGGAGATGGTGGGACGTTGGGTTGATGGGTGGGGGGAGGATGGGATATTGGGGTGATGGGATGTTGGGGTGATGGGTGGGGAGAGGATGGGATGTTGGGGTGATGGGTGGGGGAGAGGATGGGATGTTGGGGTGATGGGTGGGGGGAGATGGTGGGACGTTGGGGTGATGGGTGGGGGGAGATGGTGGGATGTTGGGGTGATGGGTGGGGGAGAGATTGGGATGTTGGGGTGATGGGTGAGGGGGAGAGGATGGGATGTTGGGGTGATGGGTGAGGGGGAGAGGATGGGATGTTGGGGTGATGGGTGGGGGGGAGACGGTGGGATGTTGGGGAGATGGGTGGGGGAGAGATTGGGATGTTGAGGTGATGGGTGAGGGGGAGAGGATGGGATGTTGGGGTGATGGGTGGGGGGAGATGGTGGGATGTTGGGGAGATGGGTGGGGGGGAGGATGGGATGTTGGGGCGATGGGTGGGAGGGAGACGGTGGAGAGGGGTTGGTTCAATCACTCAGTGTATTTGACCCTCTCCTGTGACATGCGTTGTGGGGAGCAGTGGGGTGGCCCACACTGTCACTGACCCGAGATTTGACCCTGGAGCCCTGGTGCAGAGTGATATGGGCCCCGTTCCTCTATTAGATTCACAGAAGCAGCACAGCACAGAGACAGGCCCTTCAGCCCAGCACTCCATGCTGACCATTGACACCAATCCTGCATTCACCCCATATCCCTGCGCTTTATGAGCTTCACGCTGGACAGTGATTGGATGAGGCAGGGCAGTGGCTGCGGGTTGGCCAGGGAAGTCACTCACCACATCAAAGCTGGCACAGTGAGGGAGGCTGTGGGAGGGAGTCGGCAGCCCAGGGGTTACTCCACTGGCAGTAGAGCAGAACAAGGTCAGCAGTGTGTGTCGCTCCTGCCCAGCCACTGATCCAATGGGACCTATCCCGATAACAATGGAAGGTGGTGAGGTGCTCAGTTTCCGCCTTGGATAGTGTTTCCTTCAGGAGGCCGCGGTCCAAACATTGTGGGTTCCCCGGTGGAGTGCAAGCTATTATTTTCAGCCTGTGTGCGGACAGAATGTCCCTTCTCCCTGTACCATGAAACGAGAGAGCTGCCCCATTTGGCCGGCAGCCGTGCTCTGAAATCATTGCTCTTGGGTCACTGGCTGAATGAAGCCTTTGTCAGCAGGCTTGAACCTGTCCCAAGTTCCACAGCTCCATCAGTGCAAACAAGGACGGCTCACGTTTCTAAAGGAAGTGCAAAGGAGTTGACGGTTTGGTTCAGACCCACGTAGGATACAGAGCAGTACAGCACAGAAACAGGCCCTTTGGCCCACCATGTCTGTGCTGATGATGATGACAATTTAAATTAATTGCTTCTGCCTGCACATGATCCATACCCCTCCATTCCCTGCATAGTCATGTGTCTATCTAACAGCTTTATAAATGCCTCTGTCATACCTACTTCTACTATTTCCCCTGGCAGCTTGTTCCTGGTACCCACCACTCTGTGTAAAAATCGTACCCTACACGCCTCCTTTAAACTTACCCCCTCTCACCTTGAAGCTATGCCCTCTAGTATTTGACAGCACTCTAGTACCCTGGAGACCAGTTGGGGCTTGTTCTTTCTCTGGTTGTGTTTTGATCAGAGCTGGATTAGCCCATGGCCACTGTGCCTGGAAAGGGGCGAGTGACCGAGGGACCGGATCCACCTCTTTCCCCCCTCACCCCTGTCGACCTGTCTCTGGGTCCACAGGGCATGGGGTCCCTGTCAGTCACTTCCTGCAACGACCTCTCCTGGTCGAAAAGCTTGAGGTTCTGGAGATCCTCTGCAGGCCAGGAGAGGGGAGACCTTAACGTTTCAGGGCGATGGCCTTTCATCAGGATGACAGAGGCTCTCAGACCTGAAACGTTAACCCCGTTCCTCTCTCCTAGGATGCTGCCTGACCGGCTAAATATTTCCAGTACTTGTAATGTTTCAGGTTTCCGCAGTCTGCAGCATTTTGGTTTCCAGCTGGAGGTTCTAATTGCCTGAGATTGCTAGGATCTGTTCTAAGTCGTGAGATGGATCTCAGTCGTTATCGATGCATCATAGAAAGCATCCGATCTGGATGCATCACGGCTTGGTACGGCAACTGCTCTGACCAGGACTGCAAGAAACTGCAGAAAGTTTGCGTACACAGCCCAGTACGTCACCAAAACCAGTCTCCCCTCCTTGGACTCTGTCTTTATCTCTCGCTGCCTTGGTGTAGCAGCCAGCATAATCAAAGACCCCACCCACCCGGGTCATTCTTCCTTTTCTCCTCTTCCATCAGGTAGAAGATACAGGACCCTGAAGGCACGTACCACCAGACTTAAGGACAGTTTCTACCCCACTGTGATAAGACTATTGAACGGTTCCCTTATACAATGAGATGGACTATGACCTCACGATCTACCTTGTTGTGACCTTGCACCTTATTGCACTGCACTTTCTCTGTAGCTGTGACACTTTACTCTGTAATGTTATTGTCTTTACCTGTACTTCTGTCAATTCACTGTGTACTAACCCAATGTAACTGCACTGTGTAATGAATTGACCTGTACGATCGGTATACATGTTTTTCACTGTACCTCGGTACAAGTGACAATAATAAACCAATACCAATACCAATACCTATACTAATACCAATACCAATGGGACTTGGAATTGCTCTGGCTGGTTCAAAGGCTCATAGAGTCATAGAGACATACAGCATGGAAACAGGCCCTTCAGCCCAGTGAATCCGTGCTGACCATGAAACACCCATTGGGTTACACAGTGCGGCCTGATTCGTCTGCGCTGACCAAGTTGCCTAACTGAACTAGTCTCATTTGCCCACATTTGGCCCTCAACCCTCTAACCCTTCTCTATCCACGTACCTGTCCAAATGTCTTTTAAGTGTCATAATTATACTCACCTCTACCACTTCCTCTGGCAGCTTGGTCCACGTACCCACCAACCTCTGTGTGAAATAGTTGCCCCTCGGGTCCCCTTTTAAATCTTTCCCCTCTCGCCTTAAACCTATGCCCTCTAGTTTTACCCCGGGGAAAAAACTGTGGCTATTCACCTTACCTCTGCCTAGATTTATTTCATTTTTATTCTCCCCACATTCCCATCAACTCCCCTAGATTCTATCACTCACACACAGACTAGAGACAATTTACAGCGGCCAATTAATTTACCAACCTGCACATCTTTGGGCTGCGGGAGGAAGCCGGAGCACCCGGGGGAAACCCATGTGGTAGCAGGGAGAACGAGCAAACTCCACACAGACAGCGTCCGAGATCAGGATTGAACCAGGGTCTCTGGAGCTTTGAGGCAGTGGCTCTACTCGCTGCATTACTATACCACTCACTTTCTCACTCCTTTAGTCCAGAGAGGAGCAGGAATCTGAGCAGCACTGTGTCAGCGGCAGAGGCCCAGTGAGTTGGAGAGAGCCTCTGTAGTTGGTGAGAGCAGCAGAGTGTCAGGCAGGTGAGAGGAGTAAGGCAGGGTGAGAGCAGACCTTTCTCAGATGTAGGTCTTAAATGTAATTGGTAAATTGGTTTATTATTGTCATATGTACTGAGGTACAGTGAAAAACTTAGTTTTGCATGCCATCCATATAGATCATTCCATACAACAGTGCATTGAGGTAGTACAAGGGAAAAGCAATAACAGAATGCAGAATATGGTGTTACGGTTACAGAGAAAGTGCAGTGCAGGCAGACAATAAGGTGCAAGGCCATGACGAGGTAGATTGTGAGATCAAGAACTTGTCTTTATCATTGAAGGGGTCTGTTCAAAAGTCTTATAACAACGGGGTAGTAGCTGTCCTTGAGCCTGGTGGTGTGTGTTTTCAAGTTCTTGTATCTTCTGCTTGATGGAAGGGGGTAGAAGAGGGAATGTCTGGGGTGGGAGGGGCCTTTGATTATGCTGGTTGCTTTTCCAAGACAGCGGGAAGTGTAGACAGAGTCCACGGAGGGGAGGCTGGTTTCTGTGATGTGGCTAGCTGTGTGCACAACTCTGCAGTTTCCGATAGTCATGGGCAGAGCAGTTGCCATACCAAGCCGTGATGCATCTGGATAGGAGCCACAGGAGCCACTGTGTAGGAGCCACAGTTGAGAAGTTTGCCAAAACCAGCAGAGTTGTTGACAGTGAGGAGGTTCTAGGCTGTGGGAGGATATCAGTGGACTGGTCAGGTAGGCATTCAGTCTGGAGTGGTGTAGTGGAATGCACAGGGTGGTCAATCAAGGCAAGGGAATACAGGATAAATGGTCGGGCAACAGGGAAGTGTAAGTGTCGGGCAGAATTTAGAAAGGATGTAAACAGATGCCTCATGGTCACAGGTCGGGTCGATAAGGTGGTTAAGGTAGCACATGGCACACTTACCTTTACAGGCTGAAGAATGAGCAAGAGTTAATGCCAGCTCTGTACGTAGTGAGCATACAGGGTGGAGTTCTGGTCATCCACCAGGAGGGTGTGACAACACTCAAGGAGACTCATGAGGGCTGGACACTATAGTGATGAGGTGAGACTGTCTCCACCATGGTCATTTCCTGTAGGGTTAACCTGAGGGGTTAAATTTAAGAGAAGGCCAGAGACAGGGACAGAAAGGTCCTATTCCCCGAGTAGGGAGGTCAGTAATTCAGGGGCAGGGATTCACGTTAATTGGTCAGAAGATTAGAAGGGTCAGGAGGGAACCTTTCTCAGCCAAAAGCAGTGGGCGTCTGGCTGAGAGGGTGGAGGCAGGAACCCCGGGTCACAGACACATAGAGTGGTACGGCACAGAAACAGGCCCTTCAGCCCACCACATCCATGCCCACATTTTTGCCATTAATCCTATTTTCATACACTAGGACTGTATCCTTCTGTGCCCTGCCTACTCAAGTGTCTGTCTAAATGCTTCTTAAACATAGTGTTTGTATCTGACTCCTCTGACAGTGAGTTCCAGACATCAACCACACTCTGTGTAAAAAACCTTCCCCTCAGATCCCCTTTAAAGCTCCTTCCTCTCACCTTAAACCTCTGCCCTCTTGTTTTTGATACCCCTACCATTTTAAATTTTTAAATTAAGTTTTATTTACAGTGTGGTAACAGGCCCTTTCGGCCCAATGAGTCTGTGCCGCCCATCTAAAACCCCAAATTAACTTACCTGTACGTCTTTAGAATGTGGGAGGAAACCGGAGCACCCGGACGAAACCCACGCAGACACGGGAGAACGTACAACTCCTTACAGACAGCGACGGGAAACGAACCCCGATTGCTGGCGCTGTAATGGCATCGCGCTAACCGCCACGCTACCGTGCTTTTGACAATCTACCCTCTTGTAATCTTACACACACCGACCAGGTCACCCCGCAGCTCCATCACTGCAGGGAAAACAAACCCAGCCTGTCCAATCCCTCCCCAAAACAAAGTCCTCCAATCCAGGCAACATCCTGGTGAATTTCCTCTGCACCCTCTCCAGCTTAATCATATCCTTCCTGTGGTGTGGTGACAGAACTGTACACAGTACTCCAAGTGGGGCATAACCACTGTTTTGAAAAATTGTAACATAATGTCCCAACTTCTATATTCTATGTCCTGACCTATGAAGGCAAGCATGCCACATGCCTTCTTTGTCACCCTATCCACCTATGTTGCCAATTTCAGGGAGCTGTGGACTTTTTTACCCTAGGTCACTCTGTTCATCAACATTCCGAAATGCCCTACCACTTACAGTATATGTCCTACCCCTATTTGACTTTCTGAAATGCATCACTTCACACTTGTTGGGATTAAATTCCATCTTCCAATTCTCTGTTCAACTTTCCAACCGATCTATATCCTGCTGTAGCCTGAGATAACTTTCCTTGATATCTACAACACCATGTTATTCTGTGTCATTTGCCCACAGGGCAGGCATGGTATTGTAGCGGTTAGCATAACGCTATTACAGCGCCAGTGACACGAGTTCAATTCCGGCCGCTGTCTGTAAGGAGTTTGTACGTTCTCCCTGTGTCTGCGTGGGTTTCCTCTGGGAGCTCCAGTTTCCTCCTACATTCTAAAGACGTACGAGTAGGTTAATTTGGGGTTTAAAATGGGCGGCGCGGACTCGTTGGACCGGAAGGGCCTGTTACCATGCGTAACTAAATTTTAAAAATTTTAATTCCAAAGACATACGGGTTAGGAAGTTTGTGGGGCATGCTATGTTGGTGCTGGAAGCGTGGTGACACTTGCGGGCTGCCCCCCAGAACACTCTACGCAAAAGATGCATTTCACTGTGTGTTTCGATGTACTTGTGACTAATAATCTTATCTCTTATCTTATCTTACTAATCATACCTTCTACAATCATGTCCAAGTCACATTTATATATTCCACACACACACACACAGATATATATATATATATATATATATATATATATATATATATATATATATATATAATATATATATATATATCACAAACAGCACCTGTCCCACTGTTGCCTATAGTGCACCCCTGGTCACTGACTTGGAAATCAGAAAAGTATCCTTCCTCCACTACCCCCTACTTCCATCACCAAGTCAATTTGGATCCAGCTGGCCAGCTTTCCTGGATCCATGTGTCTTAACCTTCTTGACCAGCCTACAGTAAGGGAGCTGGTCAAATGCTTTACTAAAGTCCATATAAAGCGATATCTACCACCCTGCCTACATTAGTCTCCTTGGTCACCATTGAAGAATCGGAAGCTGCATGGCTGCAAGCCGAGGAAGGATGTAGGATTAACTTAAATAACTTGCAAAGATCCAGAGGGCCAAGTGGTCTCCTTCTGAGTAATTTCTTTGTGGTGTTCATCATGGTTTTGTGGCTGTATAGGAGCTATTACTCTGAGGATGCTTGGCATGGCTATTACTGACGTGGTTAGTGCAGAATCATTGCCTGTTCTCTGCTTCTGTTCAGTTCGAGAGTTACTGGCACTACAAGGAGGGTCCCTCGATGCTGCGAGTCCAACTCAGCTCACGTTCTACTCCAGTGCAGAGTTTATCGAGGACCCCACAGGTGCTGAGGATGGACACTGACTGTATGAGTCTGCATTGCTGGAGTCAGGCTGGTGAGGCTGTGGCTTAGGGGAAGTATGGCGAAAAAAGAGGCGTAAATTGAGAAGGAGCGCAGTGAACAGGCTCAAGATGAGACGGCAGTGAGAACGTAGAACAGTACAGCACAGGAACAGGCCCTTCAGCCCACCATACTGTGCTGAATTAATTAAGTGACACCCTTCTGCCCACACAATGTCCATATCCCTCCATTCTCTGCACATTCATGTGCCTATCTAAAGCCTCATAAACACCTCTATTGTATCTGCCTCCACCTTAGCAATGTATTCCAGGCACCCACCACTCTGCGGGTAAAAAGCTTATCCTACACATCCCCTTTGAACTTTCCCCCTCTCACCTTAAATGCATGCCCTCTGGTATTAGACATTTCGACCCTGGGAAAAGGGTACCGGCTGTCTACACTATCTATGCTTCTCATAATTTTCTAAATACCTTTCAGGTCTCCCCTCAGCCTCTGCTGCTCCAGAGAAAACAACCCAAGTTTGTCCAACCTCTCTTTATAACTCATACCCTCTTATCCGGGCAGCATCCTGGTGAACCTCTTCTGCATCTTCTCCAAAACCTCCACGTCCTTCCTGTAATGGGGGCGACCAGAACCGAATGCAATACTCTGGATGCGGCCTAACCAGAGTTTTATAGAGCTGCAACATAACTTCCTGACTCTTGGACTCAGTGCCTTGACTAATAAAGGCAGGCATGCCATACGCCTTCTCTACCACCCTATCTACTTGTGCAGCCACTTTCAGAGAGCTGTGGACTATGGAAGAACACAGGCACCTCGGGAAACTGAATGTGACAGAATGCAAGAGGTGTTTAGTGTTCAGACTGAACCATTGTATTTGTTCTTCAACATTGTCAGAGGTACAGGAGAGTGTGCCAGAGAATGAAATGCAATGATCATTCGCACATACCAATTGGGTGCCAGTTGGCCCTTCGAGTTTGCCTCACCATTTAATAAAACCAGGGCGGACCTGATTGTAATCTCAGCTTCATTACACCTTGCCAACCAGGAAAAGACCCCACTGAAGCCAGGCCGCGGCCCGCTCCTGCTCCCGACCTCGGCCCCCCCACTGCCTCCGGCTCTGACCTTGACCCCGGCCACCTCCAAGCCGAGACCTCTCGCACCACTGCTGGGTACTACTTCTCCTCTGCTTCCACCACTACTCCGCACCCACCCCTGGTCTCTCAAGCATCCCCCTACCCCTCGCTCCCCCTTTCATTCCTCTGAACCCCTATCTTACTCCCACTCCATCTTCCCTGACCCCTCTAACTCTCCTCTCTCCTCTGACCCCACCTCTAACCCCTGCCATATTTTCACTATCCCCTCTGACATTCCCCTCTCTGAGGCGGAACGCTCTGTCCTCAGCAGGGGCCTTACCTTTGTCCCCCTACATCCGCACCTCAATGGGTTCTGTGCCCACCATGATGTTGAGTTCTTCTTCCGTCACCTCTGTCTCCGGGCCTACTTCTTTGGCAAGGATTCCCCACTCCCCGCTGATGACCCCTTCTCCCTCCTTAAGCACCCCCACCTTGGACTCCCCGTCCTGGCCTTCTGCCCACTCTGGATCTCTTCATCTCTAACTGCCGATGGGACATTAACCATCTCGACTTCACCACTCCCCTAACCTATACCAACCTCACCCCCTCTGAAAGCACTGCACTCCACTCTCTGGGTACTATTCCTAATCTTACTATCAAACCCACAGACAAGGGTGGTGCTGTTGTAGTCTGGCAGACTGACCTTTACCTTGCTGAGGCCAGACGTCGACTCTCGGACACCTCTGCTTACTTATCCCTCAACCTGGACCCCACCAAGGAACATCAGGCCATTATCTCCTGCACTATCACTGATCTCATCACCTCTGGAGATCCGCCCTCTACTGCCTCCAACCTCATTGTTCCCTGAACCCACACGGCCCATTTCTACCTCCTAACCAAGATTCACGAACCCAGCTGCCCCGGTAGACCCATCGTTTCTGCCTGCTCCTGCCCCCCCTGAACTTGTGTCCTCATATCATGACTCCATTTTGTCCCCCTTGGCTCAGTCCCTTCCTGCCTATGTCCGTGACACTTTTGCATGCTCTCCATCACTTCAACAACTTCCAGTTTCCTGGCCCTGACTGCCTCATTTTCATCATGGATGTTGAGTCTCTGTACACTTCCATCCCCCATCAGGAAAGCCTTAAGGATCTCCGCTTCTTTCTCGATAACAGACCCAACCAGTTCCCCTCCACCACCACCCTCCTCTGTCTGGCAGAACTGGTACTCACCCTTAACAAATGTTCTTTCAGCTCCTCCCACTTTCTCCAAACTAAAGGTGTAGCCATGGGTACTCGCTTGGGTCTCCGCTATGCCTGCCTCTTTGGCTATGTGGTACAGTCCATGTTCCAAGCCTACACCAGTAACGCTCCCCAACTCTTTCTCCACTACATTGACGACTGCATTGGGGCTGCTTCCTGCACCCGCGCTGAGCTCATCAATTTCATCAACTTTGCCTCCAACTTCTACCCTGCCCTCAGATTCACTTGGTCCACCTCTGACACCTCTGTCCCCTTTCTGGATCTCTCTGCCTCCATCTTCAGAGACAGATTAACCACAGACATCTTCTACAAGCCCACTGACTCCCACAGTTACCTTGCCTACACCTCTTCCCACCCTGTTACTTGCAAGGACGCCATCCCTTTCTCCCAGTTCCTCCACCTCCACTGCATCTGTTCCCATGATGAGGCTTTCCATTCTAAGACATCTGAGATGTCCTCCTTTTTCAGTAACCAGGGTTTCCCTTCCACCCCACCATCACGCTGCCCTCACCTGCATCTTCTCCATTTCCTGCACGTCTGCCCTCACCCCATCCCCCCACCAATATAACAGGGACAGGGGTTCCCCTTGTCCTCACCTACCACCCCATGAGACTCCACATTCAGCACATCATTCTCCGCAACTTCTGCCACCTCCAACAGGATTCCACCACCAGGCACATCTTCCCCTCCCCCCCCTCCGCTTTCCATTGGGATCGCTCTCTCTGCGACTCCCTTGTCCACTCATCCGTCTCCACTGATGACCTTCCCAGCACTTATCCCTGCAAAGTGTTACATCTGTCCCTATACCTCCTGCCTCACCACCATTCAGAGCCCTAGACAGTCCTTCCAGGTGAGGCAGCGCTTCACCTGTGAATCCAAGGGTGTCATTTATTGCATCTGGTGTGGCCTCCTCTATATTGGTGAGACCTGACGCAGATTGGGTGACCGCTTCATCGAGCACCTTCACTCTGTCCGCTGCAAAAGCCAGGATCTCCCGTTGGCAGTCACTTCAATTCCACATTCCACTCCCATACCGACATGTCTATCCATGGCCTCCTCTACTGTCACGTTGTGGTCAGACGCAGGTTGAAGGAACAACACCTCATATTCCGCCTTGGGAGTCTTCAACCTGATGGCTTCAACATCAACCCGATAATTGCTCCCCTCTCCCCTTCCCCTTTGATTCTGTCATTCCTGTGGCCCCCTTTCCCTTTCTCTTTCCCCTCCCTTGCTCTCATGACCTGCCCATCCATTCCCCATCTCCTTCCCTTTATTCCATGGTCCACTGCCCTCTCCCACCAGATTCCTTCTTCTTCAGCCCTTTGCCTCTTCTACCTATCACCTCTCAGCTTATTACATCACTCCCTTTCATCCCCCCTCCCCCACTTACCTTCCCCCTATCACCTGGACTCACCTATCACCCGCCAGTCTGTGCTCCTCCCCCTCCCCTGACCTTCTTATGCTGGCTTCTGCCCTCTTCCTTTCCAGACCTGATGAAGGGTCTCGACCTAAATCCTCAACTATTTATTTCCCTCCATGGATGCTGAGTCCCTGCAGCATCTTGTATGTGTTGCTCCAGATTCCAGCATCTGCAGAATCTCTTGTGTCTCCATTGAAACCCATGCTTTGTTTGCTGTGAGCCAGCTAATTCTCCAGCTTCATCAATACATCACCTCCTACACCAGGAGATGTTACTTTCTACAATAACCTTTGGGGTGACACCTTATCAAATGCCTTCCATATACTCCAACAAATTGGTCAAACAAGATTACCTGTCCACAGAACCATTTTGACTTTATTTGACTATCTTAAGTTTTTCTAAGTGACCTGTTTTTACAAATAGCTTCTAACATTTTCCCAACGGCATATTAAGCTAATTAGTCTGTAGATTCCTTCACCTCTTTATACTGGCTATCCCTCCCTATCTCAGTCCAGATGAAGGGTCTCGACCCGAAATGTCTATTGTCTGTTTCCCTCCACAGATGCTGCCTGACCTGCTGTGTTCCTGCAGCATCTTGTTTGTTGTTGTAGATTCCTGCTTTCTAACCTCTTCTCCATTTGAATAAAGGAGTTACATTTTGTTCTTCACCAATCTCATGGAACCTTGTCCAAATTTAGAGGATTTTGGAAAATTTAAACCATGGCATCAAACTATCTCACAGAAGGGAAAAGCCCAGTAATTAGAGGCCAGTACAAGTCTACTGTCAGTGGTAGGGAAGTTACTGGAAAATAAATTCAAGGGACAGGATTAATCCAGAAAACAAGGATTGATCTGTGATAGTCTTTTGGTGGCGCTACATGGAGTAGGTCATATCTTGGCTCTGCTCCACTCACCTTTTAATTCCTCATGCACCACCCTTTAATAAGACTTTTATAATACTTTTACAAGATTGATTTTGACTTTTAAGTGTCAGAATGAATACCAGAGCTAAGGCTGGAGCTGATAGCAAGGGTAACGGCGACCCTCAACTCACTTTGGAAGCTATCTCTAAACTGGATAAAAAGCTTGACCAGAGATTTGCCACTTTGGAAATGCTGTTAAAAGATATTGAAGACAGACAAAACACACTCGTACAGGAGAGTGCTAAACAACAGCAATTAATTGCTGAACTGGATCAAGCTGGCAAAGAGAGAGATCGCAGGCTGAATTTACTGGAAAAAGATTTAACTGTGACTGGAACAGCAAAGACAGAGGATTATTGATTTAGAAAGCCGCAGTCGGAGAAATAATGTGAGGATCATCGGCCTCTCTGAGAATGCTGGATCTGGTAATCATATTAAAATTCTTTTCTAAACTTCTGACGGATGTGTTTGGCCCTTGGTCAGGTCTTTGACAAGGTCCCAGGTGGGAGTCTGATCCAAAATGTTAAGAGCCCATGGGACCCAGGGCAAGTTGGCAAACTGGCCTGGTAAATGGAGACAGAGGGTTGCTTTTGTGATCAGAAACCTGTGACCAGTGGTGTACTTCAGGGGTTGGTGCTGTATACATTAATAATCAGGAATGTATAAGGTGTAGCGGCTAGCTACACACTACGAAATGAAGACATAGAGTCGCTGGTTCGAAATCAGAAGTTGAATGAACGACAGGGGTGCGGTGCGCCTTTAATATCCCAAAACTTCCCGCGCTACAGTTCCTGCACTGACGTCACGCGCGGGTCACCTGACCTTCCCGTGCGTGGGCTTTCCTAGCCCGACGATGGGGAAGAAGGAGGGCCCCGCGCCACCTTGGATCGGGGGCTCCGACGACGTTCGCGATGTCAGGAGCCGGTTCGATGCCGGTGCGGTGAGTCGCTACAAAGGTATGATTAGTACATTTTCAGTTGACACAGTAATTGGTGGTGTTGTTGATAGCATGGAGGATAGTCGTAAGCTACAGAATGATGTCGATCAGCTGGTCAGTTGGGCAGGATAATGGCAGATGGAATTTAATCCTGATAAGTGTGAGGTGAGGTCTAATAAGAGTAGGACATATACCATGAATGGTCGGGCCTCAGAGAGTACTGAGGAACAAAGGGGCCTTGGTGTACAAGTCCATAGGTCCTTGAAGGTGGTAACACCAATAGATAAGGTGGTGATGAAGGCATGACCACAATGCTCATAATGATTAGCCAGGGCACAGCTTTTTCCCAGGGCTGAAATAGTTGCCACAAGAGGACATAGGTTTAAGGTGCTGGGGAGTAGGTACAGAGGAGATGTCAGGGGTAAGTTTTTTACTCAGAGAGTGGTGAGTGTGTGGAACGGGCTGCCGGCAACGGTGGTGGAGGCGGATATGATAGGGTCTTTTAAGAGACTTTTGGATAGGTACATGGAGCTGAGAAGAATAGAGAGATATGGGTAAGCCTAGTAATTTCTAAGGTGGGGACATGTTCGGCACAGCTTTGTGGGCTGAAGGGCCTGAATTGTGCTGCAGGTTTTCTATGTTTCTATAAGAGTGGGGAGGTTATGGTATATCCCTATGAAGTATTGGCTAGGCCTCAGCTGGAGTACTGTGTACAGTTCTCGCCACTACTCTACAGTGATAACACTGGGGAGACTCACCACGACGTTGCCTGGGATGGATCATTTTAGTTATGAGGACAGAATGGATACAGTGGGTTAGTTTTCCCTAGAGCAGAGGAGGCTGAGAGGGGATTGATTAAGGAATAAACTCTAGCAAACTGTCAGAAAAATCACTGGGTCATAAAAATATTATCTTGATAAATTCCTTGGCTTTGAATAATAATTCATACGAGATGGTGAAAAATATCTCTAACAAGGTCAAACATTGAGTGATGAAGAGCATTTGTTTTATGATTGGCCAGAAGAAGATGGTGTATCAAACTTATGGGTATGTTGGAAAACCAGTGGTAGGTATTATAGAGTTATAGGGGATACAGCAAGGAAACAGGCCATTCAGCCCATCGAGTCTGTACTGACCATGAATCACCCATTTACAATAATCCTAAATTAATCCTTTTTTTCTTTTTATTTGTACAAAATATTGGTGAATATGCACTTGGAATATTATGTGCAGTTTTGTTCAACCTGCTATAGGAAAGATGTTATTAAGCTGGAAAGAATGCAAAGAAGACTTACGAGTATGTTGCCAGGACTTGAGGTCCTGAGTTACAGGGAGAGGTTGGAGATGCTAGGATTTCATTCATTGGAGCGTAGAAGACTGAGGGTTGACCTTATCGAGATGTATAAGATCATGAGGGGCATAGGTAGGGTGAATGCACACAGTCTTTTTCCCAGGGTTGGGGAATCAAGAACAAGAAGGTATAGGTTTAAGGTGAGGGGAAATATTTAAAAGGGACCTGAGGGGTAACTTTTTCACGCAGAAGGTGGTGGGTATATGGAATGAACTGCCAGAAAAAGTGGTTGAGGCGGGTACAATAACAACATTTAAAAGACACTTGGGCAGGTACATGGATAGGAAAGATTTAGAGGATCTGGGCCAAGTGCGGGCAAAATGGGATGAGCTTGGATGGCATTGTTGTGATCGGCATGGGCCATTTGGGCCGAAGGGCCTATTTCTGTGCTGTATGACTTTATGAAACCACCCCCGTAAGTCTCCCTGAAGGAGATCAGCAGAAGTACCCCACAGCCTGTTCTGGAGGGAAGTCTGCGCTGGGGCACCAGGACCAGGCTCAGTTTTATTCTGTTGTTGCGGATCTGTCTTCGTTGATTCACTCTGTGAGTTGGAACCCAGGCCAAGAGATCACCCACCCACAAAGGACAGGCTCCCACCCACAGACCAGGGGCTGCTCCCTCCTCCACACACACACTTCAGCAAGCAGGTTCTGGTGGAGGTCTCAGACCACAGCCTGTTGAGCGGAGCAGACTCCCAGGATACTGTCCACCCCGGACACTTGCAAGGACTGGACTCCATCACAGCAGCTGACACATGGCCCTGAACATCACCGTGTGCCCCCCATAAGCCAGGAGCGCACTGGAACCTTTCTCTCTCTCTTCTCTTTCAATGTGCCTTTGTAATCTTTTCAGGAACAGTCCATCTCCTTATAAAAGTGAGAGCAGTATATTAGAAGATGTGATGTCTCGCTGTGGATCACGAGACACACCCCACGGTTACAGTAACACTGCAGCCAGAGATTGGCAGACAAAAGGAGATTAAATAACTTACGGACCAGAATTAGGCCCTTTGGCCCAACTTATGCATGCTGGTGTACAAGCTCCCTACCTTACTCTAAGCCACCCCCTCTGTCCCCTCATCCCTTACTGGCTGTTATACAGTCATAGAGTCGTAAGGTACAGAAAAAGGCCCTTTGGCCCAAATGGTCAATGCCGACCAAGATGCCCATCCAAGCTAGTCCCATTTGGTGCCCCTCTAAACCTTTCCTATCCATGTACCTGTCCATCTGTCTTTTAAAAGTTGTTATTGTACCTGCCTCAACTACTTTCTCTGGCAGCTCATTTCCACATAGATACCATCCTCCGTGTAAAAAAGTTGCCCCTCAGGTTCCTATTAAATCTCTCTCCTCTCACCTTAAACCTATGCCCTCTAATTCTTGATTCACCAACCCTGGGAAAAAGACTGTGTGAATTCATCCTATCTATGCCCCTCATGATTTTATACACCTCGATAAAATCACCCCTCAGTCTCTTAGCTCCAAGGAGAAATGTCCTAGCCTGTCCAGCCTTTCCCTATAACACAGTCCCTCAAGTCCTGGCAACATCCTTGTAAATCTATTCTGCGCTCTTTCCAGTTATAAAACTGAACACAACAGTCTAAATCCAGCCTCATCGGTGTCTTGTACAACTGATGGCTGTTGCTGAACAGGTCACAGTATGTACCACTGGTCTGCAGTGTCGATGACATCTTCCTTCACTTGCCAAGGATTGAGAGTAGACTGATTGGGTTGTAAATAACCAGATTGGATTTGTTCTGCTTTTTGTGAACAGGACAGACCTCGGCAATTTTACATACTGTTGGATAGATACCAGTGTCGTAACTGTACCGGAAGGCACAGCCCATTTTGGAGTGCGAGGTTTCAGTTCTACAGCTGGGATGTCGTCTTGTCCAATGGCCAGTGCTCCCAGCTGGATTATACAGTCCAGTTCCATTCACAACTCTGCAGCAAATGAAGCTGTCAACACCTGCGAGCAGCAGGCCCCAGACAACAGTCAGGCACGGGCTGATAAGTGACGAGTAACATTTGCACCACGTAGGTACTAGGCAATGACCACCTCCAACAAGAGAGACTAACCACCTACCCTTGACATTCAGTGCCATTCCCATTGCCGGGTCCCCCACCATCAACATCCATTGATCAGAAACTCAGCTGGATCAGCCACATAAATTCTATGGCTGCAAGGGCAGGTGAGAGGCTGGGTATCCTGTGTTGAGTGACTCACCTCTTGACACCCCTTGACCTTTCCACCATCTACAGTTCCCTCTCTCTCCTGCCCTCATTGGGGAATTGTGTCTCATTCACATCACCTTTGCATCTCCCGGATGGACCGGCTGTGATTAACAAGCATCGCCCATCCTCTGTCAGCCAGCACCACCACTGCTTGTGTCACTCACTCCCCCTCACTCCCCACCCTATCGCAGACATTCCCTGTTCTTTCCACCCCTCGGTCTCTGCTGGTGCTTCAGAAAATAAGTTTTTTTAAGTCATTTTCTCACATGCCCTGGTTCTGACGAGAGGTGAT
Source organism: Pristis pectinata (assembly GCF_009764475.1). Classification (NCBI taxonomy): domain Eukaryota; kingdom Metazoa; phylum Chordata; class Chondrichthyes; order Rhinopristiformes; family Pristidae; genus Pristis; species Pristis pectinata. The sequence continues at coordinate 67,277,888 of NC_067407.1, forward strand.
CGACTGGAAACGTTCGCCCAGGTGTGCGGAGTATCCTGGCCAGGGTGTGGATGCATGTCCAGCGAGCTCCCAGAGCTCAGGCAGACAGGCAGCACCCCTGTGGGCGCTGAACTCTGCAGGGATGTGCCAAATCTGCCAGGGATCTGGGTGGTCACATGTCTCCCATACTTTCAGCCAGCCTACTCCCACCTTCCCCGCACGGTGGGAGGGCCTTTCTCCAGGCTGTGTCCTTGGTCCTGCATCCAGCTACACCACACAGCACTAGCTACACCAGCTACACTACACACCGCACAGGATGATGCCTCAGGGGCGCAGTTCCAGGTCTGGCCTATGTCCTGCGGTGAGCGTGCTGCTTGTCAATGCTGCCTCCTGTTCACCTTGAGCTGCCAGTCAGCAGAAACCAGAGAAGGGGGCAGCAGGGCAAGGGCACCTTGGGGTGGTGACAATGGGACGCCCTCCGGACGGACCCCCTATTGCAAGGAGAGGCGATCTTTCATTGGCTGGAAAAGGCGCCCAGAGTTCCCCAGGAGATTTCTGGGTAACCATTGGCCTGGCATTCAAATGGCAAGGCCCCGAGACAGAGGTCACGAACCAACCCATGCTGCACTCTGACTCTCGGTCACCTGTGCCAAGCATGAACGAGGCTGGTTGCAACAGTCATGCTGCAGAGGCTGACCTGCAGGGGAATCAGTGACATTCTCAGCCTGAAGAGGACTCTCTGCCTCAAAATGCAAGTCACGACTCATGGCTTGGAGTTGATGAGAGGCATCTGCAGCTGTTTCCCTGACAAGGTCTCAGCATTCCCAGAGAAATCATTCCATGCAGTTGTGCAGTTCCACTAAAAGGATCCTTGCAGGGAACTGCCCTGTCACTCTCAGCATCTGATACTCCCCTGCCTTCCACACAGTCAGTACATCTGGGCAGGAAGATCTCAGTTTATGCAACTGTCCTCTTGTTCATACCCGCGTAACATCTGTCTCACCATCATATTTAACAAGTTATCGGAGTGCAGCATTAGGTTAGGTGGAACAAGGTGCCTGGGAGGTATGAGTCTCTGTGTTAATAGAACACAGAACAGTACAGCACAGGAACAGACCCTTCAGCCCACAATGTTGTGCTAAACTAATTAACCTGATGACACCTAATCCCTTCTGCTTGGACAAGGTCCATATCCCTCCATTCTCTGCACATTCAGGCTCTTAAATGCTACTATCCTATTTAACTTCACCACCACCCCTGGCAGCGCATTCCAGGCACCCACCACTCTCTGTGTAAAAAAATTGCCCCACACATCTCCTTTGAACTCCCCCCCCCTCACCTTAAATGCATGCCTTCTTGTACTAGACATTTTGAACCTGGGAAAAAGATACCGACTATCTATCTATGCCTCTCATAATTTTATAAACTTCTATCAGGTCTCCCCTCAGCCTCCGCTGCTCCAGAGAAAACAACGCAAGTTTGTCCAACCTCTCCTTGTAACACATGCCCTCTAATCCAGGCAACATCCTGGTGAACCTCTTCTGCACCATCTCCAAAGCCTCCACATCCTTCCCGTAATGGGGCGACCAGAACTGAATACAATGGTCCAGATGCGGCTTAACCAGAGTTTTATAAAGCTGCAACATAACGTCCTGACTCTTGAACTCATAAAGCCTCGACTAATAAAGGCAAGCTTGCCGTACATGACTAATCAGTGACCAATACTCCAACACACAGGGCTAGCGGCTGGGACTTCACCTCGCACAGGGCAAGCAAGGTAGATAATTACGAGGTCAAGAAGTAGGACTCCTGGGTGATGAGAGGAGCTGCACGGGGGTGTCTCATTGCATTGTTACATGTTCATGGTCTGAGAACTGGAGCAATGGCCTCTCACTGTAATGTTTCACTTCCCTGTGAAGAGTCACTGCCCGATATACAGGAAAGGTCTAGCTGGAATGAAACTGTATGTTCAAGGATGGGCACATCCACTTTAGGGTCAGTGCAGTCGATCCTGAACTCTGTGGAGTTTGTATCTTCTCCCGCTGTCTGCCTGGGTTTCCATCTTTAGAAACATTAGAGACTGTGGATGCTGGAATCTGGAGCATCCTTCCCATTACAGGAAGGATACAGAGGCTTTGGAGAGGGTTCAGGTACACAAGGAACTTCCCTGGATTAGAGGGTATTAGCTATAAGGAGAGGTTGGACAAACTAGGGTTGTTTTCTCTGGAGCAGCGGAGGCTGAGGGGAGACCTGTTGGAAGTGTATAAAATTATGAGAGGCACAGATAGGGTAGACTATCAGAGTCTCTTCCCCAATGTAGAAATGTCCAATAGTAGAGGGCATAGGTTTAGGGTGAGAGTGGGGAACTTTAAAGGAGATGTGCGGGGCAAGTTTTTGCACAGAGAGTGGTAGGTGTCTGGAACGGGCTGCCAGGGATGGTGGTGGAAGCAGATACAATGGTGGCATAAAAGAGGCTGTTAGATAGCCAATGAATATGCAGGCAATGGAGGGATATGGTGCCAGGGTCCATGATATCTCGGATCTAGTTCTCGATATTCTCAGGAGGGAGGGTGAGCAGCCAGATGTTGTGGTCCATGTAGGGGCCAATGACGTGGATAGGAAGGAGGAGGAGGTCCTGCAAAGAGATTTTAGAGAATTAGGTGCACAGTTGAAGGACAGGACCTCCAAGGTTGCAATCTCAGGATTACTACCCGTGCCACGTGCTAGTGAGGCTAGAAATAGGAGGATCATGCAGCTAAGTACGTGGCTAAGGAGATGGTGCAGGGGGGAGGGCTTTGTTCCAGGGAAGGTGGGACCTGTTCCGAAGGGACAGTTTGCACCTGAACTGGAGAGGGACTAACATACTTGCGGGTAGGTTTGCTAGTGCTGCTCCGGGAGGTTTAAACTAGATTTTCAAGGGGAGGGGAACCAGAGTGTTAGAGCAGATAGTGAGGTGGAGGAGGAAAATGGTCATGTGAGGACTGCAGGTAAAGACAGAAATCAAAGGTTTGTATGTGATAGAAATGTTCTCAGGTGCATCTATTTCAATGCAAGAAGTATTGTAGATAAGGCACTTAGGGCGTGGATTGGCTCGTGGGATTATGACATTATTGCTATTAGTGAGACCTGGTTGCAGGAGGGGCAGGACTGGCAGCTTAATGTTCCGGGGTTCCGTTGTTTCAGATGTGATAGAGGGGGAGGGATGAAAGGGGAAAATATCACAGCTGTGCGTAGCCAGGACAGACCAGAGAGCTCGTCTACAGAGGCCATATGGGTGGAGCTAAGGAACAGGAAAGGTGTGGCCACACTAATAGGGTTGTATTATAGACCGCCCAATAGTCAGAGAGAATTGGAGGAACAAATCTGTAGTGAGATAGCAGACCGATGTAAGAAACAGAAAGTTGTAAGAGTAGGGGATTTTAACTTTCCACATATTGACTGGGTCTCCCACACTGTGGATGGCTTGGAATTTGTCAAATGTGTTTAGGAAAGTTTTCTAAATCAATATATAGAGGTACCAACAAGGGAGGATACAATACTTGATCTCCTATTAGGGAACCAGACAGGTCAGGTGACAGAAGTATGTGTAGGTGAGCATTTTGGGTCCAGTGATCATAATGTCATTTGTTTCAAGTTAATTATGGATAAGGACAGGTCTGGTCCTCGAGTTGAGGTTCTAAATTGGAGAAAGGCCAATTTTGTGGAAATGAGAAAGGATCTAGGAAGAGTGGATTGGGATAAGTTGTTTTCTGGCAAGGATGTGTTCAGTAAGTGGAAGGCCTTCAAAGGCGAAATTTTGAGAGTGCAGAGTTTGCACGTTCCTGCCAGGATTAAAGGCAAAGTTAACAAGCATAGGGAACCTTGGTTTTCAAGAGATATTGGTGTTCTGGTTAAGAAAAAGAGAGAGGTGTATAGCAGGTATAGGCAACTAGGAACGGATGAGGTACTTGAAGAGTACAGAAAATGTAAGAAAATATTGAAAAAGGAAATCAGGAAGGCAAAAAGAAGACATGAGGTTGCTTTGGCAGATAATGTGAAGGTAAACCTGAAGGGTTTCTACAAGTATATGAAGAGTAAAAGGATAGAAAGGGACAAAATTGGTCCCCTAGAAGATCAGAGTGGTTGTCTATGTGTGGAGCCTCAGGAGATGGGGGAAGATCTTAAACAGTTTTTTTGCATCAGTATTTACTCAGGAAATGGGCATAGAGGATATGGAAGGAAGGGAAACAAGCAGTAGTGTCATGGAACATATAGAGATTAAAGAGGAGGAGGTGCTTGCTGCTTTGCAGTGAATAAAGGTAGATAAATCCTCCGGGCCTGACAAGATATTTCCTCGGACCTTGAGAGAGACGAGTGTAGAAATTGCAGGGGCCCTGGCAGATATATTTAAAATGTCCTTAGCTACAGGTGCGGTGCCGGAGGACTGGAAGGTAGCTCATGTTGTTCCATTGTTTAAAAAAGGCTCTAAAAGTAAAGCAGGTAATTATAGGCCCGTAAGCCTGACATCAGTAGTAGGTAAATTATTGGAAGGTGTTCTGAGAGATCGGATATACAAGTATTTGGACAGCCAAGGGCTAATTAAGGATATTCAGCATGGCTTTGTGCATGGTAGATCGTGTTTAACGAATCTTGTAGAGTTTTTTGAGGAGGTTACCAAGAAAATAGATGAAGGAAAGGCTGTGGATGTTGTCTTCATGGACTTTAGTAAGGCCTTTGACAAGGTCCCACATGGGAGGTTAGTTCAGAAGGTTCCGTCACTAGGTATCCATGGAAAGGTTGTAAACTGGATTCGAAATTGGCTGTGTGGGAGAAGACAGAGAGTGGTGGTGGATGATTGTTTCTCAGACTGGAGGCCTGTGACTAGTGGTGTGCCTCAGGGATCTGTGCTGGGGCCATTGTTGTTTGTTGTCTGTATCAATGATCTAGATGATAATGTGGTAAATTGGATCAGCAAGTTTGCTGATGACACTAAGATTGGAGGTGTAGTGAACAGTGAGGAAGGCTTTCAAAGCTTGCAGAGGGATCTGAACCAACTGGAAAAATGGGCCAGAAAATGGCAGATGGAATTTAATGCAGACAAGTGTGAGGTGTTGCATTTTGGAAGGACAAATCAAGGTAGGACATACACAGTAAATGGTAGGGCACTGAGGAGTGCAGAGGAACAAAGGGATCTGGGAGTTCAGATATATAATTCCCTGAAAGTGGCGTCACAGGTAGACAGGGTTGTAAAAAAGGCTTTTGGCATCCTGGCATTCATAAATCAAAGTATTGAGTATAGGAGTTGGGATGTTATTGGTGAGGTTGTATAAGTCATTGGTGAGGCCAAATTTGGAGAATTGTGTGCAGTTCTGGTCACCTAACTATAGGAAGGATATTTGTAAGGTTGAAAGAGTGCAGAGGAGATTTACTAGAATGTTGCTGAGTCTTCAGGAGTTGAGTTACAGGGAAAGATTGAACAGGTTAGGACTTTGTTCCTTGGAGTGTAGAAGAATGAGGGGAGAATTGATAGAGGTTTACAAAATTATGAGGGGCATAGACAGAGTTAATACGAGTAGGCTCTTTCCACCTAGATTAGGAGAGATAAGTACGAGAGGACATGGCTTTAGAGTGAAAGGGGAAAGGTTTAGGGGGAACCTTAGGGGGAAATTCTTCACGCAGAGAGTGGTGGGAGTGTGGAACAGTCTGCCATCTGATGTAGTAAATACGGGCTCACCCTTAAGCTTTAAGAATAAATTGGATAGATACATGGGCGGGAGAGGTCTGGAGGGTTATGGACTGGGTGCAGGTAAGTGGGACTAGCGGAATAACGTTTCAGCACAGACTAGAAGGGTCGAATGGCCTGTTTTCTGTGCTTTAGTGTTCTATGGTTCTATGTGTAGGCTGAAGAGAATTAGTTTAATTTGGCATCGTGTTTGGCTCAGACATGGTGGGCTGAAGGGCCTGTTTCTGTGCTGTGTTCTATGTTCTGTGTTCTCAACAATCTGTTGGAGGAAGTCAACAGGTTGAGCAGCATCTGTGGGGAGGAATGGACAGTCAGTGCTGGAGGAACTCAGCAGGCCAGGCAGCATCCGTGGAGAAAAGCAAGCGATCAATGTTTGAGGTCAGGACTCTTCTTCAGGACTGACAATAGGAAAGGGGAGGCCCAAAGGGGAGCCCCTCCTTCCCCGCACCTGCCTATCACTATCCCTTATCTGCATCGACCTATCACCACCTTGTGCTCACCCCACCTCCCCTCTTTTGTCCACCTATCACTGCTCTGTTTCTCCCCTATATATTGGGTTTCCTCTTTTCCTATCTTCAGTCCTAAAGAAGGGTCCTGACCCAAAATGTTGACCACCTGTTTTTCTCCACTGATGCTGCCTGGCCTGCTGAGTTCCTCCAGCATCATCGTGTTTTTCATCTAGATTCCAGCATCTGCAGTCCTTTGTTTCTCTAATGGACAGTCAGTGTTTCATTGATCTATATGCTTCTATTATTGGGTTGTGGCCCAGAAGCACTGGGAGATGGCTCCTGTAGTTCCCTGGATTCCACCTCCCCCCACCCACCTACTGCACACCCCATCAGGACACCCCCAGCTTCTATGGCCCCTGCTGTTTTCTAATCAGTAGTTCAGGCCTCATTCCTGGAGTGCTGAGTGAACCTCTAGCTTCTTGCCTCCCTTTCTCCCGCTCACTCCCTTTAGCCCCAACACTCCACCATTCGGTGCAGCCCCTGTAATGGCTTTGTTGTTGGAGGCTGGGGTCAGTGGGCGAAAGCCTCCTGCAACTCCACCGGGCTCCAGAGTGGAGGGAGCTGTTTCCCCAGCAGCCACTGGGTGTCAGGCACGGTTCAGCCTTCCATTTGCTTCAGTCGCAGGTTCAAGTCTCACAGCCAGCACAGCTGCAGAACCCAGCCTGGCAACAGTGCAGCTCTGAGCGAATCAGCACACAGCCTGCATCTGACGGCAGACCAGTGGAGAGAGGTGGTGGTGGGGGGGAGTTGCGGGGGGGATGGATAGTTAATGCTAAGGAGGCCTGCAACAAATTACAGGAAGATGTTAGTGATCTTTGCAGACCGAGCAAATGAAATCCAACAGAAATACATTAGAGGTAGAACATTTCGGGAGGCTGAACAGGGAGGTCACATTACTGGAAGGTTAGAGACCGGGGTGAGGTGGAGGAACAAAGGGATCTCAGAGTACAACTACACCAATCGCTGAAGGCTGCCCCGGTTAGCAGGGACCTAAACAAAAGCAAACTTAGCACCAGGATTTGTTTCCAGAGGGAAAGAGTTGAAAAGTAGTGAGTTTTTTTGCTGAAGCTGTATCAATCACTGCTGGGACCACTCTGTGAGCTGCTCTGTTACAAAAGGTTAAGAGGCACTGGTGGTGGGGGCAGGGGGGTGGGTGGGGGGTGGGGGGAGGGGGCAGCCGGGGTGGCCGGCAGAGCAGATTTAGGGGTCAAGGCCAGAAATAGGAGGGTGTACACATAAGGAGAGCATGAACAGTCTCTTTGCTTATGTGAAAAGGAGGTTGAGGGTGACTTGACTTCAAGATCTTTTAAAGTGTGTAGGTTTAGCTGGAAAAGGCCACAGCGCCAGTGGTTAGAAGAGGAATAGCAGGAGCCAGCGTGATTCATCGGCTGGTGAAGCAGCAGCGGCCATCAGCTGGGATCACTCTGCAAGTCAATGTGTCAGCTATATCAGCTGCAGGCATGGGTGGAGAAATGGCAGATGGAGCTTAATCCAGGCAAGTGTGAGGTGTTACACTTTGGGAGGTCAAATGTAAGAGGAAAGTATACAGCTAATGGCGGGATCCTTTACAGCATTGATGTACAGAGGGGCCTTAGGGTCCAAGTCCATAGCTCCCTGAAAGTGACCACACGAGTAGACAGAGGGGTAAAGAAGGCGTATGGCATGCTTGCCTTCATTGGTCAAGGCAATGAGTATAAGAGTCAGGAAGTCATGTTGCAGCTGCATAAAACTTTGGTTAGGCTGCACTTGGAGTATTGTGTGCAATTCTGGTCGACCCATTACAGGAAGAATGTGGAGGCTTTGGAAAGGGTACAGAAAAGGTTCACCAGGATGCTGCCTGGATTGGAGGGCATGAGCTATCAGAAGAGGTTTGACAAACTTGGGTTGTTTTCTTTGGAGTATTGGAGGCTGAGGGGCGACCTGATAGATGTTTATAAAATTATGAGAGGCGTAGATAGGGTAGACAGTTGAAGTCTTTCTCCCAGGGTAGAAATGTTGAATAGTAGAGGGCATAGGTTTAAGGTGAGAGGTGGAAAGTTTTTTACACAGAGAGTGCTGGGTGCCTGGAATGTGCTGCCAGGGGGTAGTGGAAGCAGGTGAGATAGTGGTGTTCAAGAGGCGTTTAGATAGGCACGTGAATATGCAAGGATATGTATCATGTAAAGACAGAAGGGATTAGTTTAATTTGTCATCACGATTGGCACAGACATTGTGGGCCGAAGGGCCTGTTCCTGTGATGTACTGTTCTATGTTCTCTGCTTCCTGTTCATTTGGCTGCTCCCGGAACTCATTGCAAAGTGGGTGAAGAATGACCATAAATGGGTCTGGCCTAATAACTATTGTGAGAACGTGATTGACAAGTGACCAAGGTTGGGAATTAAATATTCCAGGATACCTGTTAGCAATGAGCAGGAAATTGGAAGGGGAAGGTGGTATTGATTTTAAAACAATGGGATTAGACAATAGAGGGAAAAGATCATAGTTCAGGAAATCAAACGGAGAATGAGTTTGAAGCTAAGAACTAGTGAGGAGAGGAAAAATGGGAGGAGATTACACAGGGCCTCAAACACTGGTGGCAATGAAAGGCATGGGATAATCAGGAAAGTAGAGGTACATGTAAAAATCGAGCTGCTGAAGGAACCCAGTAGGTCAGGTAGCATCTGTAGGTGCCTTCATTGAGATCTCGACCCAAAATGTTGACTGTCCATTTCCCTCCACAGATGTGGCCTGACCTGCTGAGTTCCTCCAGCAGCTCGATTTTTGCTCCAGAGGTGCATGTAACAAGAGCAATAGAATAAGTACAGGGGACTTCAATCTACATATCAACTGGGTAAATCAAGTTGGTGGTAATAATGTGGAAGACAAATTCATGAGATGTGTAAGAAATGGTTTTCCAGATTAATCTGTTGGAGAACCAAGTTGGCAACAGACTATCTTAGATCAACTCTTGTGCAAAGAGAAAAGGATTAATTACTAACCTGGTGGTTCAGAGTTTGGTGGGGAAGAGTGATCATAATATGATAGAATTTTATATAAGAATTGAGAGTGATTTAATTCCATCCAGAACAGAGGTCTTAAATCTAATCAAAATTACAACAACATGATGAGTGGGTTGGCTATGGTAAATAATTAGTACATTTAAATAATTAGTACAGGAAGTCCCCAGGTTACGAACGCCCGTACTTACGAATGGCAGGAAGAAGGCGTGAAATTGGGCGCAGAACCGTTTGCCTGTCAGTGTTGACTTTTTCCAGGTGATGGAGGTGGCGAACGGCTGGATTGTGGATTTCATGTGTTACAGTCTGTACCGCTATTCCTGGGCAGGGATGTTTGAGGAGTTCCGAATGATGAGGGACGCCATGAATGGTCACCAGCCCCCTCTCCCGCTGCCCCCACCCACCATATCTATCTATCTCTCTCTCTATCTCTCTCTATCTCTCTCTATCTCCCTCTCTATCTATCTATCTATCTATCTATCTATCTATCTATCTATCTATCTATCTATCTATCTATCTATCTATCTATCTATCTATCCCACACTCGACAGGTCGTCCCCGAGTAATGACTGAGGTCCATTTCTACAGATGTCCTTAAGTTGATTTTGTCCGTCAGTCGGAAAATACACAAAATTCACTCGATGTGGTAACTGTACCTCCACAGTACTGTACTGTAATGAATGACACCAAACGCACTTAAGACTGATGACAGTCTTCACATGTCCCATGATAACAAGTCATGCTGTATTTTAGATTGCTTCACATTATGTGTGGAATTAAAATGAAAATGGAATCAAAATTCCATTTGGATCTTAATATATAGCAATAAATAACTGAAGCTTGTAGTGATTTAGGACTAATTGACGCTAGATGTGAACTGTACGTAACTGTTCCGACTTACATACAAATTCACCTTACGAACAGACTGAAAAATGGAACTCGTTCATAATCTGGGGACTTCCTGTATATCGTTTACAGCAAATGTATATCCCTTTGAGGCCTAAACTCCTAGCAAAAAAATGTGGTCCAACTGTGGCTAACAAGAGAGGTTGAAGATAGTATTAGTACAAGAACAATCCTTATACTGTCACCAAAAGTAACCATGAACTTGAGGACTGGAGATATTTCAAAATTCAACAGAGGAGAGCCAAGGTAATGGAAAGGAGGGGGAGTAGGATATAGGAGTAATGAAACAAGAAACAGAAAAACAAGATTATAAAAGCTTCTAGATATATAAAAATGAAAAGATTAGCAAAAGTTAATGTGGGTCCATTGCAACAGGAGAAATTATATTAGGAAATAAGGAAATGGCATATTTAGTTTCTGTCTTCATGAAAACAGAAAACCTTGGGGAAAGAATGGACAAGCAATAGTGCAGAAAGCATGAAGAGCTAAGAGAAATATACATTAGTTCAGAAACTAGTATTGGAGAAATAAATAGAACTGGAGGCCAGTTTATTCACGGGGCTGATGACCTGTATCCCAAAGTTTTGAAGCAGGTAGCTATGGAGATAAGATGCACTGGTTGTCACCTTACAAAGTTCCATAGAATTGAAACAGTTCTACATTTTGGAAGGGAGCAGATGTAGTGGTACTGTTTGAGAAAGGAGGAAGAGAGAAACTGGGGAAATATAGAGCAGTTAGCCTGGTATCTGTAGTTGAAGAAATGCTGGAATCTATTATTCAGGATTGCAGCATTTGTAATAGGGTTGGGCAGAATCTACATGGATATATGAAAGAGGGATCATTTTTAACAAATTTGTTGACATTTTTGAGGTTGTAACCAGAAGAATAGACAGGTATATTTGGACTTTCAAAAGGTTTTCAATTTGGTAAATTGGAGTAAGGGTCCCACCACCGATCCCTGTGGGACACCACTAGTCACAGGCATCCAGTCACAAAAACAACCCTCCACATCACCCTCTGTCTCCTATTGCCAAGCTAATTTTGGATCCAATTTACCAACTTTCCCTGGATTCCATGGGCCCTAACCTTTTGGACCAGTCTCCCATGTGGGACCTTGTCAAAGGCCTTACTGAAGTCCATGTAAACCACATCTAATGCACTGCCCTTGTCGATACACTTTGTTAACCCATCAAAACATTCATTCAGCTTGGTCAGACAGGATCTGCCCCTGATAAAGCCATGCTGGCTGTCTCCGATCAGTCCCTGTTTTTCCAAGCAATCATTGATCCTGTCCCTCAGAATGTTTTACAATAACTTCCTTACTACTGATGTTGGGCTCACTGGTCTGTATTTACCAGGCTTTTCTCTGCTGCCCTTCTTGAAAAGGAGGAACCACATTTTCTGCCCTCCAGTCATTGGGTACCTCACTTGTGTCCAGTGAGGATTTAAAATCTCAGTCCGAGCCCCAGAAATCTCTTCCCTTGCCTCTCATAGAAGCCTGGGATGAATCCCATCCAGTCCTGGGGATTTATCCACCTTTAAATCCACTAAAGCATCGAGTACCTCCTTTTTATTTATGGAGATTTGCACTGGAATTTTACCTTCCCCTTCAATGCATCCTCCAACTACAAAGTGCATAAAATTATGAGGTGCATAGATAGGGTGGACAAGCAACATCTTTTTCCCTTTACTGAGCGATCCAATACCAGAGGGCATGCATTTAAGGTAAGAGGCGGTAGGGTCAGAAGAGACGTGAGGGGTACGTCTTTTACTCAGCGAGTGGTGGACGCCTGGAATGCGTTGCCTGATTGTGGTGGAGGCAAAGTCATTGGGGGCTTTTAAGAGGGGCTTGGATGGTCACATGAATGAGAGGAAAATGGAGGGATATGGACATCCTGTAGGTAGGAGGGATTAGCTATGTGGGCACAACATTGTGGGCCGAAGGGCTTGTTCTGTGCTGTACTGTTCTATGTTCTATGTTCTACAAAGTTGTTTCCTTTGTGAGCATCGATGAAAAGTATTCATTTAGGACCTCTGGCTCCATAAACAGATTGTCCCTGTTGTCCCTAATGGTCATTCTTTCTCTGGTTATACTTTTGCCCTTAATACACTTACAGCACCAGCTCTTCCACATCTCAAGCACTGTGTACAGTCACAAGCTGGTGAAATCACACTGGAGAGGGTGCAGAGGAGATTTACGAGGATGTTGCCAGGGCTGAGAAACAGTATCAGTGAGGGAAAGTGGGGAGTCTGTGGATTTTCACAGTGAGGCTGAGTGAAGACATAACTGAGATGTGTGGAGGACCTGGCCAGACCTGTTTCCCTCAGCAGAGGGGTCACATCCGTGGGGGTGTAGACTTACAGTAATTGGTAGGTCTAGAGGGGAGATGAGGAAAGGTTCTCCAACCCAGAGTCTGGTGGAGAATGGAGCTCACTGTCTGAAAGAGTGGCGGAGACAGCAGCCCCCATCACATTTACACAGTGCTGGGGTGTGTACTAGAAGACTTGTGACCTGCAGGGCCACAGACCCAATGGTGGGAGGAAGGATTGGGCAGGGGAGGCCATTTTCTACCTTCATGCTGGGCTGCATGGTCTCTTTCCGTGTGGTACGTTTTCCGTGATTTTATGGACACTTGTGTAAAATTCATCAAACAGGAAAATCGGACCCAACCCATTTGGTCACTGAAGAGTTTCTTTGAAGATATCTGCACCGTTCCCTGCAGCTCCAGCTCTGTGTTCAGAACCTTCCCCCGGGTTTAGTAATGATGACTGTACATCAAAGGGCAAACAAAAGTGGGGTGGAGGGGAGGGGGGAGACAATGGGGAGAGGGAAGGGGGGGCAGAGGGGGAAGAGGTGTTGTGGGGTGAGCAGGGGGGATGGAGGGTGAAGAGGGATAGGAGGCAGAGGGGGCGAGGAAGGGGTCAGAGGGGGAAGAGGGGGAGGTGGTGAGGAGGTAATGGGAAGTGAAGGGGTGTGAGTGTGAGGAAGGGCTTGGAAGGGAGGAAGGAGGGGGAGGGGATGAGGTGAGGGTGAGGGGGTGAGGAGAGGGAGGGGTTGAGGAGAGGGGGATGGAGGGGTGGATGGGAGGGGAGGTGGTGAGGAGGAGGTGGAGGGGAGGAGGGGGAGACGGGTGAGGGGGTTGAGGATAGGGGATGGAGAGGGAGGAGGGAGAGCATGAAGGGACGAGAGGAGGGTGGAAGAGGGCAGGGAGTGACGGATGGAGGGGAGGAGGGAGAGAGGCTGAGGGGCAGAGGGGAGGTGGGTGAGGGGGTGAGGATAGGGGATGGAGGGGAGGAGGGAGAGCATGAAGGAACAAGGGGAGGGTGGGAGGGGGTGAGGAGGGATGGAGGGGAGGAGGGAGAGAGGCTGAGGGGGCAGAGGGGGAGACGGGTGAGAGGGTGGGGATAGGGGATGGAGAAGGATGAGTGAGAGATGGGAGGGGTGAGGGGAGGGCGGAGGAGGGGAAAGGGTGATCGAGAGGACGAGGGAGAGAGGGTGAGGGAGTGCGGGAGGGGATGGAGGGGAAGGAGGGAGGGGGGGTGAGTTGGCGTGAAGGGAGAGGGAAGGTGAGGAAGGTGAGGGGGGTGGAGTGAGTTACCTACCTTGAGCTGTGTCCCACCTGCCTCACTCGGAGGGCGGTGATGAGGCCTGTACACCTGCAACTTGTTCTACCCACATCCCCATCAACATCCTCCAGATTCTACCCCTCACCCACACACTCAGGGAAATTTACAGCGGCCAATTAACCCATCAACCCACATGTGTTTGGGATGTGGGAGAAAACCAGAGCAGCCGGGGAAACCCACATGGTCACAGGGAGAACGTGCAAACTCCACCAAAACATGGAAGATTCCACTTCAGAACTGCGCTGTAAAACTGCTGCACACACAGGAGAAACCAACATTGAGACACCTCCTTCCATGACATCAGGATGTGGCAAATGATTTCAGGGAATGAAATAATTTTGAGTGCGGTTCCCAGTGCAAGGACCCTCACTGACAGCAGGGTAAGGTGACACAGTGAGAGAGGCCCTTCAATAACTGAGAGAAGGGTTGTGAGGTTGTGTTGCCAGGTATGAGTGTATTTTCTTCACTAGCGAGGACATTCCAAGGTTAGGTAAATGTTTTGCTGGAGTCAATATTTGTTGCCTTTGTGTTCCGAGCCTTCCCTGCTCAGGGAAAGTGTCCTTCCTCCAAGGTGGGAAGCTGTGGGTGGAGGTCCCAGTCCCAGTCCCAGTCCCAGAATACAGGGCAGGGACTCCTTGCGCAGTCACCTGATGGATTTGCCGAGAATTTTCCTGCTCGCTTGTCACTGCTGTTGTCCTCAGCATCTGATCAAAGTCACCCCTCATCTAACATCTGGGTAAACAGATGTGCCTGGAAATTCAAGGTGCATTGGGCAGGGGAGTGGAGGGGCTGGAAACTGGGATTGGGAAGGGGTTGGATGAGGTCAGGGGTGGGTGCAGATCATAAGGGCCAAGCTGGAGATCAGCGAGTGGGGGTGCTGTGTGAAGTGGTAGAACATAGAACATAGAACAGTACAGCACAGGAACAGGCCCTTCGGCCCACCTTGTTGTGTCAAACTAATTAACCTAATGACACCTAATCCCTTCTGCCTGCACATGGTCCATATCCCTCCATTCTCTGCACATTCACATTTCTGTCTAAGAGCCTCTTAAATGCCTCCATCCTATCTGCCTCCACCACCAACCCCAGCAGCACATTCCGGGCACCCACCACTCTCTATGAAGAAAAACTGGCCCTGCACATCTCCTTTGAACTTACCCCCTCTCACCTTAAATGCATGCCCTTTGGTATTAGACATTTCGACCCTGGGAAAAAAAAATACTGGCTGTCTATCAATGCCTCTCTTAATCTTATAAACTTCTATCAGGCTTCCCCTCAGCCCCTGGCACTCCAGAGAAAACAACCCAAGTTTGTCCAACTTCTCCTTATAGCTCATGCCCTCTAATCCAGGCAGCATCCTGGTAAACCTCTTCTGCACCGTCTCCAAAGCCTCCACATCCTTCCTACGATGGGGCGACCAGAATTGAATGCAATTAAATCCAGATGTGGCTTATAAAGCTGCAACATAAACTCCTGACTCTTGAACTCAATGCCTCGACTAATAAAGGCAAGCAGGCCTTAATCCTTCCTTACTGCCCTATCGACTAGTGCGGGTGAAGATGACATACAAGCTGATACAAACCAAACTGTTGGAGGAACTCAGCAGGTTGAGCAGCACCTGTTGGAGAGAGGAGTTGTTGATATTTCGAAACCCTGCATCAGGACCTGTCGAAGAGTGAGAGAGTAGTAGAGACCACAGAAGGGGAGAGGTAAGAGAAGGAATCACAGAACTCCCATTGAGGAGAGGAGGAAATCTTCAAAGTCAGTGTGCCTCACAGAGACTTTGGAGTAGAGTGGTACAATGGAGACACAAGAGACTGCAGATGCTGGAATATGGAGCAACACACAAACTGCTGGAGGAACTCAGCAGGTCGAGCAGCATCTGCGGGGAGGAGGGATAGTTGGCATTTTGGTTCGAGACCCTGCATCAGGACTGACAAGCTGACATCCGAGTTTAGTGACGCACTGGGGAAGATTGCAGAGTCCCGGGGGTCCACGGCAGGTTTCCCCAGAGCAACTGCTCCATGTTCCCCGTCAATGCTCCCACAGAGAGGCTACATGGTGAGTGAGGTCATTTCCCCCCTCCCTGATACAGTTGAATTTCTGATGACGTGAATAGACTTGGAAACAGTCAGGTTGCACTCAGAACATATCAACCTTCAACCAAGCAGTGAACATAGAACATAGAACAATACAGCACAATACAGGCCCTTCGGCCCACCATGTTGTGCCGACCTACAATCCACTCCTAAGACTATCTAACCCCTTCCTCCCATATATTCCTCTATCTTAAATTCCTCCATGCGCTTATCTAACAATCTCTTGAACTGAGAAGTGCTGGAGAAGTAGCCGTATGTGGCTGGATATCCAGTCGTTATCTGGTCACAGTGTTGTTTGTGGGAGCCTGCTGTGCAAAACAACTTCCCATGCTTCTTACATTTTATCGGTTGTGAAGTGCCGTAGGGCATCTCAATGTCACGTGAAGCGTTATATAAATGCAGTCCGTGCTCTCTCACCCTGCCTGCTGACAACTGGCTGTGACCAGTGTGGGATTTGGGATTTTAATCAGTGGGCTGAGGGTTTTAGAGGGGCATTAACTTCACCGTGTCAGACAGCAGATTTGGACTAAAGTAATTTTAGTTTCTTTCCAGCTGCCAGATGTTGGGCTGGTGAAAAACAACAGCTGGCTCCTGGAGTAGATTGAGTTTCACTGATTTCTAATAACATATTGAAGTTTAATTCCAGACGTGGATCTGGCAGTGGAACATGTCCTTCAAATCCCTTCGTACAAGGACAGTGTACAAAGCTCGAAGGTGCAGGATGCAAGGGGGGACACTCAAAGGGGGAGGATGTGAGGGTGACATTGAGGGAGCGTGAGTACTTGGAGGGACTGAGGGAGAGGGAGGAGAGGTTTCAGAAAAGAAAGGTGCTTGAAGAAGGGGGATGATTGGAGGGAGAGAGACTGTGAGGAAGAATAGATGAAGGAGAGGGAGGCAGGAGTGAGGGAGTGAGAGGAATGAGGGAGGGGAAGGGGTGATTGAGAGACAGGGATAGAGAGAAAGGTACAGGGAGAGAGAGGGCAGATTGAGATAGGAGAATGAGTCATGGAGGGATTGGTAATTGTTCATTATTGTCCTGAGATACAGTGAAAAGCTTTTGTTTGTGTGCCATCCAGACAGATCATGCCATACATAAGTACGTGGAGGTTGTATAAAAAAGAAAACAAAAACAGAATGCAGAATATAGTGTTACAGTTACAGGGAAAGTGCAGTGTAGGTAGACAATAAGGTGTAAGGCCATAATACAGTAGATTGAGAGATCAAGAGTTCATCTTCAGTGTATGAGAGGTCTGCTTAAGTGTTTTAAAACATCGGGACAGAAGTTGTCCTTGAGCCCGGTGGTACATGTTCTCAAGCTCTTGAATCTTCTGCCCGATGGGAGGGGGGAGAAGAGACAATGACCTCTGGTCGATCTTTTTTACAGATGTTCTGCATTGTAGATAGTTGTTGTGCAATGTTTTGGCCACGGGATATGTGTGTGGAGATATAATGCCACATCGTTGTCTTGGCAACTTGTAAACTTCCTTGTTTTCAGGTGCCAGGCTGGTGCTCCGGCCGTGAGTCTCCACTCTGCAGTGTTGTGGTGGGTTCCCTCTGGCCAGGTGCCAGACTCTGAGAAGGGGTTACTTGATTCTCCTTCTCAGGTACAGGGCGTGGCTCAGGGTGAGGTGAGATACCCGGGCTGTGTGGAGGGCAGCACCACTTTGGAATGGAGGCAGTTCATTTGTAGGGGTGTGTTCCTGACAGACCTTGCTCCTCCTCTTTGCTTTCTTTAGGTTCAGTCAAAGGGAGTGTGTCGGCCAGAAGATGGGGAGACAGGCCTGGGTTAGGTAGGTGGAAAGCATCCGTTTCTGGGATGGGTGGGGATGGGGTCCAGTGTTGGGGAATAGGGTCCAATGTTGGGGGATGTGATTCAGTGTTGGGGTGGGGTCCAATGTTGGGGGTCCAGTGTTGGGGGTGGGGTCAAATGTTGGGGATCCAATATTGAAGTCCAGTGTTGGGATAGGGGTCCGATGTTGGGGATTCATGTTGGGGGTTGATGGGGGTTGAAGTTCAGTGTTGAGGGATGGCGTTCAGTGTTGGGGGGTCTTGTGTTGGGGGTCTTGTGTTGGGGGGATGGTATCCAGTGTTGGAGGTCCCATGTTGGGGGTTCAGTGTTGGGGTCCACTATTGGGGGCTCAGGCATAGGGGTTGGGGTCCAGTGTTGGGGGGTGGTGTCCAGCATTGTTGGGTTTCATGTTGGGGGTCCACTGTTGGGGTCCAGTGTTGGGGTCATATTGGGGATGGGGTCTAGTGTTGGGGTCCGGTGTTGGGATGGTGATAGGGTCTGGTGTTGGGATGGTGTTGGGGTCCAGTGTTGAGGTCCGGTGTTGGGGTCTGGTGTTGGGGTGGTGTTGGGGTCTGGTGTTGATGGGGTTTGTGTCCAGTCCTGGGTTGGATGGGGGAGAGATGGCCGCCATCATTACATTCCTGCCCATGTGCCGATTCCCACCTCCTCCCCCCATCGTTAGCCGCCCAGCGCCCGTCGCTGTTGCTGCTCTCACATCACCAACAGGTTGTGTGGAGCGGGGATCACGCAGCACAAGGTGGGCCGTGTGGATCTCTGTCCGCCCCAGGGACTGACGGTGACTTGGTCACTTTCCTTAGTCAGGGTTTAGTCCCGGACTGCCGCCCACAACAGTGCCTGCTCACCCTCACGAGGTTACCGATCTCAAGGTCTTACATCTCAGCTGCTGCGCAAACGTCGGCTTCGGGGCCAATGGGACAGAGTGACCCATCGACTTCCAGCCTACGCTTGTGATGCTGCTCCTGCCTGTCTGGGATAGATGTGATTGGTTGGCTGACCAGGGCGCTACCAAAAGGCAGCCAGCGGATGTTGGACATCGGTAAGACGTGGGAAACGCTGGCCAAGGTGTACACAACAAGCTCACACCCATGGTCATCATAACGGCAGTTAATATAGTCACAGAGTTATACAGCATGAGAACAGGCCCTTTGGCCCAACTGGTCCATGCTGACCAAGATGCCCATCTAAGCTTGTCTCACTTGCCTGTGTTTAGTCCATATCCCTCTAAACCTTTCCTATCTACTTACCTGTCCACATGTCTTTTAAGCACTGTAATTGCACCCACCTCTACCACTTCCTCTCGCAGCTGGTACCACATACCCACCACCTTCTGGGTGAAAAAGTTGACCATCAGATCCTCTTTAAATCTTCTCCCTCTCACCTTAAACCTATGCCCTCTAGTTTTAGACTCTCCTACCCTGGTAAAAGGACTGTGACCATTCAACTTATCTATGCCCCTCATGATTTTATAAACCTATAAACCTCCTTCGCTCCAGGGAAAACAGTCCCAGCCTATCCAGTCTCTCCTTATAACTCAAGCTCTCCTGTCCCGGCAACGTCCTCGTGAATCTTTTCTGCATCCTCTTTAGCTTAATCACATCCTTCCTCTAGCTGGGTGACCAGAACTGCACGCAATATTCCAAGAGTGGTCTCACCAATGACTTGTACAGCTGTAACATGACATCCCAGCTCCTGTACTCGATGCCCCAACCGATGAAGGCAAACATACCAAATGCCTTCTTCACCACCCTGACCACCTGTGTCGCTACTTTCAGGGAAATGTTCTTGAGGGTCACCTGGATCCTTTCTTGGAATAATTCCATGGGATCTTTCACATACTGGAGAACATACTGGGTTTCACTTCGACATCTCCCCAGAGATGGCTCCTCCAAGAACGCAGCAGCCACAGTGTCACTCCACGTGGCTGGAAAGTTTGAACCCATGGCCATCTGAGTCACAGAAAAAGGAGCTGCAGGCAAATTCTGGATGAGACCTGAGGCTGAGATGTCCAGGGATTATGTTGTCCAGGAACTGAGATGTCCAGGAACTGAGATGTCCGGGGACTGAGATGTCCCAGGACTCAGGTGTATTGGGGCTGAGATGTCCTGGGGCTGAGATGTCCTGGGGCTGTGATATCCTGGGGCTGTGATGTCCTGGAACTGAGATGTCCTGGGACTGGGATGCCCTGGGGCTGAGCTGTCCTGGGACAGAGATATTCTGGGATTGAGATGTCTAGGGGCTGAGATGTCCTGGGGCTGAGATGATTGCTGTCCAACAACCAAGACGACCTTCCTTTTTACAAAGTTTGACTGCAGTCATTGTAGTGTTTTCATTTTGACTTCAGTTTTACCATATTTTGTGAAATGCTGAAAGATCTGGAGTGGAGTGGCCCTGGCAAAACCCACACTGTGTGTGGGTGAGCAGGTGACAAACAAATGAACTGCACATGCTGGAAATCTAAAATAAAATAAAAACAGAAAATGCTGGAAATACTCAACTGGTCAGGCTACATCTGTGGGGAGAGAAACAGAGTTAACATTTTAGGTCAAAGACCTTTGTCAGAACTGACAACTCACTCAGTTGGTGAGCAGGTTATTGATGAGTGCCTGCCACGCAATAGCAATGTCGATGACATCTTCCTTCACTTGCCAAGGATTGGGTTGTAATTAGCCAGATCGGATTTGTTTCTGCTTTTTGTAAATAGGACATACCTGGGCAACTTTACACACATAGTTGGGTAGATACCAGTGTTGTAACTGTACCGGAAGGCGCAGCTCATTTAGGAGTGCGGGGTTTCAGTTCTACGGCTGGGATGTTGTCTGGTCCAATGACCAGTGCTCTCAGCTGGTTCTCAATATCACCTGGAGTGAATTGAATTGACTGGCAACTTTCTTCTGTGATGGTGGAGATCCAGGAGGCAGCTGAGATGGATCATTCACATGACACTTCTGACTGAACGTGGCTGTGAATGCTTCAACCTTGTCTTTAGCACTCATGTGCTGAGCACCACTGTCATTGAGAATGGGGACATTCTTGGAGCCTCCTCCTCCAGTTAGCTGTTTAATTGTCCACCACAGGCATCACAGTACCAGAGACCCCAGGTTCGACCCTGACTTCCAGTTTGTCTGTGTGGAGTTTGCACATTCTCCCTGTGACCACTTGAGTCTCCTCTAGTTGTTTCCCACATCCCAAAGATGTGCAAGGTTGGTAGGTTAATTGGCTGCTGTAAATTGCCCATAGTGAGTGGTAGAATGTGGTGGGAGTTGTTGAGAATGAGGGGAGCATTAAAAAAGTTTTGTCTAAATTGACCACGTGCAAGCAGAAGGGATTAGCTGTCATCATTTCAGTGTATCATGGTGGGCCGAAGGGCCTGTTTCTGTTCCTCCGTACCAGGCTGTGATGGAACCAGTCAGAATGCTCTCCACCACACCCCATAGAAATTTGTAAGAGTTTTTGGTGACATACCAAATCTCCTCAACCACCTAATGAAGCAGTGCTGCCGGCGTGCCTTCTTTGTGATTGCATCGATGTGTTGGGCCTAAGATAGATCCTCTGAGATGTTGACACCCAGGAACTTGAAGCTGCTCACCCTTTCCACTGCTGACCCCTCAATGAGGTGTGTGACTGTAAATGAGTGAAGTTCAGAGGGATCTAGGTGTTGTAGTGCACAAATCACCAAAAGTTATCAGGCAGATGGAGCAAGTGGTGAGGAAGGCACATGGCATGGTGGCCTTTATTGCAAGACAGTTGGAGAAATAGGGAAGCGTGGTTACAGGGTGTTGGTGAGGCCACACCTGGCGTACTGTGCATAGTTCCAGTCCCCTTCATTGAGGAAAGGATACGATAGCGTTGGAAGCAATCCAAAAGAGTTTCATTAATCTTATACTCGAGATGAGAGGATTGTCCTATCATGAACACCTAAGAAAATTATCCCTGTATTCTTGGGAGTTTAGGAGAATGAGGGGAGATCTCATTGAGACACCTAAGATCCTGAGGGGCTACAAGAGGTTTCCACAAGTGAGAGCGACTCAGAAGATATTATAACAACCATGAAGGAGGCACACCAGCATCTCTATTTTCTTAGAGGTGTAAAGAGATTCGGCATGTCATTGAAGACTCCGACAAACTTCTACAGCTGTACAGTGGAAAATTGACAGAATTGATGTTAGTGGAAGACTTTGCCACACACACATGACGAGTTTAGTTTTGGGGTTAATGTTCAATGTTTAACATTTTTACTTCTAACATTCTAACATTTTTACTTTTATTTTTCTTATTATCATAAGTAGTTATTAATAAAGTAGTTTTTAACATTTATGACTCGGTGTGTTTCTTTTGTTGCTGGCTCGTAACAAAATGTTGACTGCATCACAGCCTGGTGTGGAAACTCCAATGCACAGGAACGTAAGAGGCTACAGAGAGTGGTGGACTCAGCCAGTTCCCTCAGAGGTACAGCTCTCCCCGCCGTCGAGGACATCTATAAAAGGTGATTTCTGAGGAAGGCGACATCCACTATCAGGGAACCCCACCATCCAGGCCGTGCCCTCTTCTCGATGTTGCCATCAGGCAGGAGGTACAGGACCCTGGAGACCCACACCTCAAGGTTCAACAACAGCTCCTTCCCCACTGCCATCAGGTTCTTGAACCGACCTGAAAATCCCTGACGCTAGCTCGGACTATAATTTTTTTCTCCCTCTCAATCTTGCACTAGTGTCGTTATGTTTAGTTTGTTATTTATTTTGAACACATGTAAGTTATGTAAAATTCATGTTAATTTAAGTTTATGTTAACTTATGTTTGTCATGTTTGTAATGTCCTGTGCTGCTGCTGCAAAAAGCTAATTTCCGGGTATGTGTGCCTCTGACAACAATAATCTTGAACTCTAAGTTACTGAGCTGTGTAGGAACTGTTTCTTGCAGAGAGAAATTCTCTGAGGGTGAAGAGAGTGATGGAGTGCAGATCGATGGGGTATTTAAATAGAAGCTAGATAGATATTTAAAAGACTGAGGAACTGTGAATTATGGGGAACTGGCACAGAAGAGGCAGCATAGATCAGACATGATCACATTGAGTGGTAGGGCAAGCTTTAAGGGTTGAGGTTTACTCTTGCTCTTGTTTCCTTGTGGTTCTGTGTACACAGTACAATCCACCAAGGAAATACCTGTGTGTCTGAGGAGGGGGTATGTGAAGGAGAGGCAGGCAGCAGCGTTCAGTGTGAGGATGGTGGAGGTGTTACCGTGGGCAGTCATAGTGTTACCATGGTTCTCTCTGCTGTACCACAAATAGTGTCATAGAGTCATACAGCATGGAAACAGGCCCTTCGGCCCAACCTGTTCTGGCTGAACAAGATGCTCATCCAAGCTAGTCCCATTTGCTGGCGTTTGGCCCATAACCTTCTAAACCTTACCGATCCATGTACCTGTCTAACTGTCTTTTAAAAGTTGTTATTGTACCTGCCTCAACCACTTCCTCTGGCAGCTCATTCCACATGGACACCACCCTTTGTGAAAAAATGTTGCCCCTCACGTTCCTATTAAATCTTTCCCCTCTCACCTTAAACCTGTGCCTTCTAGTTCTTGATTCCCCAGCCCTGTGTGCTTTCACCCTACTTATGCCCCTCAGTACTTTAGACACCTCTATAAGATCACGTCTCAGTCTCCTGTGCCCCAAGGAATAAAGTCACAGCCTGTCCAACCTCTCCCTATAACTCAGTCCCTCAAATCCTGGCAACATCATTGTAAATGTTTTCTGCACTCTTTCCAGTTTAATACCATCTTTCCTACAGCAGGGCAACCAAGACTGAACACAATACTCCAAGTGCAGCCTCACCAGCATCCTGTACAACCACACCATGACCTCCCAACTTTTATAGTCAATGCCCTGACTGATGAAAGTCAACGTGCCAAAATACCTCCATCTTTTCTGAGGGAGGAGCCAAAGGCAAGCGACCAGGGGTCAACAAATGTGTGCTAATGTCCAGTGGAGAGGGACTTTACATTCCAGTAAACATTGCATCAGGACGCCAAAAGATGAGCTGGTTGGCAAACCTCACAAGCCAATTTTTCAACCACCACACACAGGTTTGTTTAACAATCCATCGAGCAAATTGCTGGGCAAATAATATAATGGAGCTGGCTCTAGCAAAACAAGAGAGCAGAGACTTTCAGTCTGAAACACTGCCAGTTTATGTCAGCCTGGTTGTGTGACGTCAGGAGACTACAGCTGAAGCAAGGATCAGCTGGTTTACAGGAGAGAATGTAGTTGAGAGAGAGGGACAGAGCATTGTGGTGGCAAGATACAAAACCCCAATGTAAAGAAGCAGAGGATTAATGTGCACACGAGCAAGCAGTTTGGAAGACAGGCAGTGATACACTGACACGAGTGTGCAAGGTGCAGATGGAGGAGGGGCAGTGGCACACCCTGACACCCAGCGTGCAGTGTGGAAGAGACAGTTAGTGAGCAGGCTCAGATGCTAATGTGCACCGTGCACACAGAAGGGAGACAGACAATGGTCACACTCATGCATGAGTGAACACAATGCATTGTGAGCAGTGTGCACATGGAAGAGGTGGACAGTGATCAGACAACAGTGTGCAGTAGTGAGCACTGTGCACTGCAGAAGTGACAGAGTGATTGAACTCAGATAATGGTGGAATGTGTGGACGTGGAAGGGACAGAGGTGATGAGCTGACTCTGTGAACAGTGTGCACATGGGAAGAAGCAGAAAGCTTGCTTCAACCGTGGAGAGTCGCGAAGCAGACTGTGGCCAATTAAACAGCTCCTGGTGAGTGCATCAGGAAAGGTCACAAGTATTTCAAAGGGCCCGTTGTCTCCTTCACTGATGTGGGTTGGAAGTAGGACCCTGGGGACAACTCCACATCGCTTCCTGAAAAGCCCATGGTGCCTTCTTCATCTTCCCACAGATAGAGAGGCTCTGACACTCTGGGCAGTGTGCAGGGGCAGTCTACCCCACTGCCTCTCCCCCACCCTCTCCCCCCAAAGTCACTCACACTCTCCCGCTCTCCCTTCTCTGCCCTCTCCCTCTCCCCCTCCTTCTGCCCCCACCCCCTTCCTCTCCCTCCCTCTTTCCCACTTCATTCTCTCTCTCTCCTTCTCTCCCTCTCCTTGCCCCCTCCTACTCCCAGCCCCTCCTTCTCCTCATCCTCACCCATTTCCTCCAACTCCTCCTCTCCCCCTCCAAATTCCCTTGCCCTCCAAATGCCCTCCACTACCCCTCACTCTCCCTCCCCTTCACCCCTCCTTTCTGCTTCCACCCACTCCTCCCCCTCTCCCCTCTCCCTCCTCCTGTTACCTCTCTCCCTCTCCTTCCCTCTCCCTCTCCCTCTCCCTTTTTCCATCCCTCTGCTCCTCCTGTTCCCCCTCTCCCTCTCCATCTCATCAATCTCCATCTCCATCCCCCCCTCCCCCCTCCCCAATCTCTCCCCTGGCCCTGCCCTCCGATTGCCTGTAGATACTGTGAGCTAAGAATGTCGGGCTGGGATATGAACCCACAACTTTTGCCTGCAGAGAGAGGGACCTTGTCTCCTGTTGTATCCCTGAGTCCATACCTTTGGCTAACTCAGCTCTGGAATTTTCTCCCAGAACTCCTCCAACCTGATCTCCTCCATTGCTGCTCTGAATGTTCCTTGCAGACCCAAGACCTTGGCCATCTTCCCGGCCTCTCCTCAGAGGCAGGGCTGGCTTTCCACGATGACATGGCTGTGGTGTGTGTCTGCAGACCTTTACTGTGCTGATACAGGTCCCAGGCAGCGATGCTGAGGGCTGTGCTGTGTGTGAGAGAGAGGAAACGCCACCTTTCTGGAGGCAGAGCTCTGCGGGGAGGTGAAATCGAGGCTGAAGACATTTCGCAGATGTTGAGGGGGCAGGTAGGTGGGTGACCAAGAGCACAGACAAAGTGGGAAGCGAGGCAGAGGGGATCTAGTAAATCAGTGCAGTTGTATGAGCACCTGTAGAGTGTGTGGAAGGGCAGGGGGTGGGTTCGTTCCCTGGTACGTTCAGTGTTCTGTGAATGCATTGCTGTCTGTATACTGGCTGCAGGACATGGAGAGGTCACTCACTGAGCTGTTCATGAGTCCGACTGCTGCGCTTGCTTCCTGCTCTGGAGCTGTGGAGTGACCCCGATGGCTTCATGTCTCACCCACAGGCATGTTCCCAAACCCTGACACGGTGCCTCAGACTTCCTCACATCAACTGCTTGCCCTCCAGGTGAGGATCCAGCGGCTGTCTGGTGAAACAAGAGGTCTTTTCCTCCAGCGGGATGGTGCAGCTTACAACACAAGGCCATTCAGTCCATCAACTCTCTGTTGGCCCCCAGACAGAACAATCCCATCAGTCCCCAACCCCCCCTTCCTATTTCCTTGCAGACCAGAAACTTATTCTCTCCATATTCCCATCAATTATCCCAGATTTGACCCCTCAACCACACACTGGGGGACAATCTGCTGTGGGCCAATAAACCTACCCACCCCGCAGGTCTTTGGGACGTGGGAGAAAGCTGGAGCATCCAAGAATGTTGTTGGGACTCGAGGGACTGAGTTAGAAGTTGGGCAGGCTAGGACTTTATTCATTAGAGTGTAAGAGACTGATGGGTGACATTACAGAGGTGTATAAAATCATGAGGGGTATAGAGGGAGTCAATGCTCGCAGTCTTTTTCCCAGGGAAAGGAGATCAAAAACTAAAGGGCATGGGTTTAAAGTGAAAGGGGAGAGACTTAAGAAGGACCTGAGGGGCAACTTTTTCATACAGAGAGTGGTCTGTATATGGAATGATCTGCCAGAGGAAGTGGTTGAGGCAGGTACATTAACAACATTTAAAAGGCATTTGGACAAGTACATGGATAGGAAAGGTGAAACGCAGGCAAATGTGACTAGCTTAGATGGGAATCTTGGTCGGCATGGACCAGTTGGGCCAAAGGGCCTGTTTTCCTGCTGTATGTCTCTATGACTCTAACCTGGAGGAACCTACATGGTCACAGGGAGAACATGCAAACTCCACACAGACATCACCGGAGGTTGCAGTTAATTAAGGCACATGGGATCTATGTTAATTTGATAGAGTGGATTCAGATGTACAGTTTAAATGGGCATCATGGTTGGCAAAGACATGGTGGGCCGAAGGTCTTGTGTTCTATGGTCAACATAGGCTCTGCCATGGTTAATGCGTGCAGAAATGTCTGCTGTGGTTAGAGCATGCAGCAGGGTTGCTGCAGTTAGATTGAGCCACAGTTGGTGCATGCAGCTGTGTAAGGATGTGCAGCAATCTCTGCAGCATTATTGCAAGCAGCAAAGTCTGCTGCAGGTAAAGCGCATAACAAGGTCTGCCACACTAATGTGTGAGGCAAGGTCTGTTGTGGTTCGTTCATGCAGGAAGGTCTGTCACAGTAATGCGTGCAGCAAGATTTGGTCTGTTAATGCATGCAGCAACGCTGTCACATTCAGTACTTGCAGCAAGTTCTGCTGTGGTTTGTGCGTGCTGTAAGTTCTGTCGCAGTTCATGCATGCAGCAAGGTGTCCCATGGTTAGATCATGCAGCAGATTAGAGAGGATAAAGAAATTTGGCATGTCCCCTTTGACACTCACCAACTTTTATCGATGCACCATAGAAAGCATCCTATCTGGATGCATCACAGCTTGGTATGGCAAATGCTCTGCCCGGGACCACAGGACAATGCAGAAAGTTGTGGGCACAGCTCAGCACATCATGGAAACCAGCCTTTGCTCCATGGACTCTGTCTATACCTCTTGCTGTCTTGGTGAAGCAGCCAGCATAATCAAAGACCCAACTCACCCGGGTCATTCTCTCTTCTCCCCTCTCTCATCAGGCAGGAGATACAGGAGCCTGAGGGCACATACCACAGCTTCTATCCCACTGTTATAAAACAATTGAACGGTTCCTTTATACGATGTGATGGACTCTTGACCTCACAATCTACCTCGTTATGACCTTGCACCTTATTGTCTACCTGCACTGCACTTCCTCTGTAGCTGTGACACTTTACTCTGGATTCTGTTATTGTTTTTACCCTGTACTACTTCAATGCACTGTGTAATGAATTGATCTGTACAAATGGTATGCAAGACAAGTTTTTCACTGTACCTTGGTACAAGTGACAGTAATAAACCAATTCCAATACCAATGTGCAGCAAATTCTGCAACAGTTAGTGCATGCAGCAAGGTTTGCTGTAGTTAATGCCAGCAACAAGATCTGTTGCAGTCAATGCATGCAGCAAAGTCTGTCCTGGTTATTGCATGCAGCACGGTCTGTCGTGTTAATGTCTGCAGCAACGTCTGCCATGGTCAATGTATGCAGAGATGTCTACTGTGGTTATTGTGTGCAGCAAGGTCTGCCACGGTTAGTGCGTTTTGTTCTTCATGTGTGCAGAGCACTGGGAAGTTCAGGAGTGGTGGAACTAAAGAGTGGAGGAAAAATGCTTAGGAAGAGGAAATGGGATGGGAGGCAGGCTGGGGGCTCTGTGCTGGTCCTCCAGCTCACAGTATGGGGAGGATCAGTTGGGGCTGTGTCATGGGTGAGAAGGAGAGTTGGAGCAATGGGTCAACTGGCAGTGATGGGTGGAGTGGAGGGAGGCTACAATTAAGATAAGATAAGATTTCTTTATTAGTCACATGTACATCGAAACACAAAGTGAAATGCATCTTTTGCGCAGAGTGTTCTGCGGGCAGCCCGCTAGTGTTGTCACGCTTTTGGCACCAACATAGCATGCCCACAACTTCCTAACCCGTACATCTTTGGAATGTGGGAAGAAACTGGAGCTCCCAGAGGAAACCCACGCAGACACGGGGAGAACGTACAAACTCCTTACAGACAACGGCCGGAATTGAACCCGGGTCGCTGGCACTGTAATAGCGTTACGCTAACCGATACACGACTGTGCCTCAGGGTAGGATCAGGGATTTGGTGGGTGAGAGGGTCAGGTGAGGGATCAGAGGGTGATGTAGGGGTCAAATGAGGGTTTTGAACCTGGGGTTTGGAGTCATTCCTGTGGCTACAGTGGTGTGGGGCAGTGGAAGGAGAGACTGGTCAATACATAATGTAAGGACCAGGCCTGGGACCACCTGGACAGGGTCAGAACTGGCTTAGCACTGCATCAGCCTCTGCAGAGGCAACAACTGACAACAGACTACTCCAGGTGATGTCTGGGTGTCCAGAGGAACCACAGGGCAGGGACCTGAGAAGCATTGATGTCTAGAGGGATCTTGGGGTCCGTCCATAGTTCCCTGAAAGTGGCTGCACAGGTAGGTAGGGTGGTACAGACGGCACATGGCATACTTGTCTTCATTGGTAGGGGTGTTGAGTAAAAAAGTTGGGCAGTCGTGTTGCAGCTGTATAAAACTTTGGTTAGGCCACCTTTTGAATATTGTATGCAGTTCTGGTCGTCCCATAACAGGAAGGATATGGAGGCTTCGGAGAGGGTGCAGAAGAGGTTTACCAGGATGCTGCCTGGATTAGAGAGTACTAACTATATGGAGAGGTCGGACAAACTTGTATTGTTTTCTCTGAAGCATCGGAGGCTGAAGGGAGACCTGATGGAAGTTTATAAAATTAGGAGAGGCATAGATAGAGTAGACAGTCAGAATCTTTTTCCCATGCTTGAAATGTCAAATACTAAGGGGGCATAGATTTAACGTGAGAGGGGAAAAATTTAAAGGAGATTTGTGAAGCAAGTTTTTTTCCACAGAGAGTGGTGGGTGCCTGGAACTTACTGCCAGGGGAAGTGGTGGAAGCAGATCCAATAGCAACATTTAAGAGGCATTTAAACAGACGCATGAACAGGCAGGGAATGGAGGGATATTGACCATGTGCAGGCAGATAGAATTGGGTTCATCTGGCGTCATGATTGGTACAGACTGAAGGACCTGTTCTTGTGCTGTACTGTTCTATGTTCATAATCAGGGACTTTCCTATCTGGGTAGTAAGATCCACGATTTCATTCCAAACTTATTTTTGACAGGTGGTCGGATTATGTGATTGAATGCTGGGGCTAAATGTGTTTCACGTTGACAGTGGGAACACAGTAACCGAGCCTGTCCAATGCATGGAATAAACTGATCACTGCAACTGTTTACTGGAAAAGTGTACAGTCTTATCCAATATCATTGACCTCTTTATTGTGCTTATCCACCACTTCAAAAGATTAGCAGATTGTTTTTCCACTGCTGATTAATGAATAGAACTCCCATTAAAATTAATTGTCAATTAAACACTAAAGTACAGAGACATCTGGTTGGAATGATAGGGAAAGGCTGACACTGTCATCTTTTGTAGGGGAGGTGGTGCCACACTGATACCACAGAGGCTCAGTGGAAGATCTGCTCCCAAGCCACGGGTTTAACTTAATATGATGCTCGAATATAAACTGACATTCGACAGGCAGAAGCTGCAGTCTTTCAGGTGAAATGACAAACCAAAGGGTTGTAAAATACCGTTGGGGTATTTCAAAGAAGTACAGGAAAGTTTCCCTGGTTCTCTAGGCAATCATAGTAGCAGCAGAATATCTGGGATTTGTGCAGTGTTGATGTGCATGGTCTCTGCACAACAGTTGTAATGTACAGAGTGTGTGAGGCAGGGGGAGACATTCTGAAAGATACAATATAAAGGCAACCCTTTCCTTCTTTCCAAAGCCTGGGTTCTTATCAAATATTGATAAGTCCGTGATGATAATGGGAACACAAGAGGCTTCTGGCTCAGGTATTTTTCCACAAAACCCAGAATTGCTCCTGACTTATGATCACAGTATTTTTCCAACCTCGGAATGTGCCAATGGCCAAAAAAGTGAAGCAATGATTCCTTTGTGGACACACGGGGTTGACATGCAGAGCAGGGGGATGAACTTATGACATTAAATAGTGAGCCATCAAGGATGGAATGACGTCCTGTATGATATCGGTATTGATTGGCTGCTGTAGCCAAGATTTTGAAATATACTGGGAATAATTTAATTAGTGAAAGTATATCATGAATATGGATTATTCTGTTTCAACAGATTCCTCATAAACATCATGGTGGCTGCAGGAGAAAGTTGGGCAACCTTAAGTGCTTCAGATGAACTGCAACATCTGATGCTTCAGAGGAAGTTTGATTCAAAACTGATGACTTAAGGTTTCTGTTAAACAGTGGAATACAGTGATAGGTACTGGAGATGTGAAAGTGCACACACTTCCTAATGTGAGGATGGTGAAGATTACTGACTCAATCTCAAAGTGATATAACAGTCTGTGAGTGGGTCGGAGGACAACGGCTTTCTCTGCTGCTGCAGTGCCATGCTGAGGGAGTGATAGAGTTATACAGCATGGAAACAGGCCCTTCGGCCCAACTCATCCATACCAACCAAGGTGCCAAACAGTGCTACTCCCATTTGCCTGCATTTGGCCCATATCCCTCTAAATCTTTCCTATCTGTGTACCTGTCCAAATGTCTTTAAGACACCTCTGGCAGCTTGTTCCTTATATCCACCACCATCTGTGTGGAAAACTTGCCCTTCGGGTCCCTTTTAAGTCTTTCCCCTCTTACCTTAAACCAATGCCCTCTAGTTTTAGACTCCCCTACCCTGGGAGAAAAGACTATTTAATTTATAAAAAAATTTTATTTAAATTAAATTTTATTTAATTTAAAACTTTATTTAATTTAAATGAAATTTAGCTTTACTACTAGGAGATGAGCTGAGACAAAAGGAACTAATGATGAGATAGGGCCGGGGTTGGTGGGGGGGGAGTCGGGGGGGGGGGGAGAGGGAGAGAGATTAACACAAAACAACACCTTTTATAACTGAGATAAGAGGTACTCCTCAGATAACAACAGTCCAATCAAGAAACCTATTAGATACCTGCGGCAAAACCGACCAATGAGAAAACACGTATTCACCTGATGGATGAACCAATAAGCTAGGATTTAAAAAAACTACTTAAAACAATCGAATCCAACACTGCTAACTGAATTGCTTAACTGAGTGAGTCCCATTTGCCTGCATTTGGCTCATATCCCTCCAAACCTTTCCCATCCATGTACCTGTCCAAATGTTGTTTATGTACCCGTCTCTACCACTTCCTCTGACAGCTCGTTCCGTATACCTACCACTCCCACCCCTCAGCTTCCCTTTAAGTCTTTCCCTCTCACCTTAAACCTATGCCCTCTAGTTTTAGACTTCCCTATTCTGGGGAAAAGACTGTGACCCTTCAGTTTATCTATGCCCTTCATGACTTAAAAGTCTCTATAAGGTCACCCTTCAGCCTCCTTCGCTCTAGGGAAAACAGTCCCAGCCTCTTCTTATAACTCAAGCCCTCCAGTCTTGGTAACATTCTCGTGAATCTCTTCTGCACCCTTTCCAGCTTAATGACATCCTTCCTATGGCTGGGCGACCAGAACTGTGCACAATGCACCAAGCATGGTCTCACCAACGACTTGTACAGTTGTAACAGTGATAGAATGATAGAGCGTAGCCGGGCAGATGGAAGGAGTCTCTGCAGGAGAGCAGTTTGTGGTTGTGATCAGGACTCAGTTAGATTTAGCAGAATTTTGGAAATGGAAGAAAATTTCTAAATTGATTGCTGGCCAATTTCACCAGACTGGGAGGTAATTTAGCAAAAATGGACTGGGACCATGTACTGGAAGAGACAAGAAAAGCAGGGGGGCGGTGGTGGTGGGGGATGGGGAGCAGAGTGAGAAAATACAGGCAAGCAATGTTAAAGAAAATCCAGAGGTGTTTCAAAATTACACGAAGTTCAGGAAGATTACTAAGGGAAGAGCTGAGCTGGGCTGGAAAGGACCGAGAAGATGATGTGTGTTGGAGACAGATGAGGATAACGTTCTTAATGGATAGTTCACAATGTTAGCGTTGTGTGGAGGAGTAAAAGTGTGAAATATTGGATGGAATAAACCTAATAAGAACATTACAGTGCAGGAACAGGCCCTTCAGCCCACTATGTCTGCGTCAAGCACAATGCCAAAGTAAATTAATTCTCTTCTGTCTGCACATGATCCATATCCTTCCATTCTCTGCATATTCATGTGTCTATCTAAAAGCCCCTTAAATGCCTCTTTCATATTTGCCTCCACCATCACCTCTGGCAGCCCGTTCCAGGCACCCATCACTCTCTGGGTAAAAAACTTGCCCCACACATCTCCTTTAAACTTTCCCCCTCTCACCTTAAATGTATGTCATCTAGTATTTAACATTTTTACCCTTCTGACTGTCCACTCTATCAATGCATTTCACAACTTTATAAATGACAGTGGAAGTTTTAAGGGGTTTAGCATCCTTATAATTGCATAAATCTCCAGGCCGGGATGAAATATCTCCCAGGCTGTGAAGAGATGCAAGGAAGGAAATTCCAGAGATTCTAACTACTATTTTCCAGTCCTCCCCAGCTACAGGAGAAGTGCTGGAGGATTGGAGGACTGCTGACTTTCTATCGCTGTTTAAAGGGATAAACTAAGAAGTTACAGGGCAGTTAGTTTAACTTCACTGAAGGACAAATTATTAGAATAATTGGAAGGAGCAGAATAAACCTTTGCTTGGACAGGGACAGGTTAATCAGGGACAGTCAGCAGGGACTTGTTATGAGAAGGTCATGCTTGACCATCTATTTACTTCATTGAGCTTGGAAAATGGAGCATCAAGAGGGTGGTGAGTTTGATGTAGTCTATGTGGCTTTTAGCAAAGAATTTGACAAGGTACCACATGTCAGAGTGGTCAAAAAGTAAAAGCCTGTGGGATCCAAAGGACAGGACATTTTAGACCCAAACTTGGCAGGAAGCAAAGGGTAATGGGTGATGAGTGTCTCAGTGGCTAGAAGGATGTTACCAGGGTTTAACAGGGGATGAAGACAAAAGCAACTGCAGATGCTGGAATCTGGAATTCAACAGGATGAACAGGTGTCAAATGTCTTAATGATTTAGACCTCAATTCAGGGGCGCATGATAAGGATGAAAAACACGATGATCCTGGAGGAACTGGAGTCCTGAAGAAGGGTCCTGACCTGAAACATTGACTGCCTGCTTTTCTCCACGGATGCTGCCTGGCTTGCTGAGTTCCTCCAGCATCATCGTGTTTTTCATCTAGACTTCAGCATCTGCAGTCCTTTGTTTCTCTGGCAAGATAAGGAAGTTTGCAGATAATACAAACATTGGCCATGAGTTTGCCAGCAGAGAGCCTTAGACAGCAGGAGATATGGACGGTCTGGTCAGATGGGAAAAAAAGCGGCAAATGGAGTTTAATCCTGAGAGGTGTGTGGTAATGCAGTCGGAAAGCTACAACAAAGTGAGAGAATATAGAATAAGTGGGAGGATAGTGAGTGGTGTGGAGTGACTGAGGGACCTTGGATCTACCCTCCTGATCTCAACAAGATGGTTGAAAAGGCATGTGGTATGCTTTCCTTTATTAGCTGACGCAGCGGGTGAGGTTTATGTTAATTCCCATAGTTCCCCATTCCACCTCCCACTAACCCTTCTACATTTGGCATCTCATGGCATCACCACCAAGGCCCAGCATCCACTGGGGCACCAAACTTCATCTTCCATCTGTAACCCCTGGGGCTCAGCTATTTCAGATAACCAGCCTTTCCAGTTTGTACCAGAGCTGGCCACTTCTGACTTGTAACAGTAGCTCAGGTTACCTCTCTCCGCAGACGCTGCCTTACCTTGTGGGCTACTCCCAGCGTTTTCCTGTGTTTTGGATTCCAGTAACTATCCCACTGTTCCAGTATTGTTTCCCTCTCCTCTAACCTCCTTCACTACCCCCTATCCGTGCCTCCCCTACACAGATTATCTCCCTCTCTCTGCCAACAGTGATCTACTCTCTCTTGGTCTCCACCCTATTGCAGGCTCTGTCCTCCCCGCCACTCGACTTCCCTGTAAATCAAAACAGTTTTGATTCCTAATGTTCTGGGGCTGAAGAAAAACTTTCAACCTGAGCTTGTAACTCTGTCTCTCTCCACAGATGCTGCCTGCGTTGTCTGTATTCATCTCAGATAATGTGTACAACGCCAATCAAGGCTCAGAAGGACCTTGCATCCTTCTCCACACCCTCTTAATAAATCCACAGTCTGCAAACAGCCGGGTTACCGTCTCCTCCTCAGAATACTAGAGCAGGGAGGTTAAGTTGGAAGTGCATACCACACAAACTTGTCCACAGCTTGACCACTGAGTATGGTTCTCATCACATTACAGGGCGGCGAGATCGCACTGGAGAGGGTGCAGAGGAGATTCAATTCATCAAGTCGAGTCTGTTGTCCTGTGCACAAGTACGGTAAGGTACAGGAATAAAGAAAAACTTGCTTGCAGCAGCATCACAGGCATGTAGGTACAAACATGCAGAATATAAATAATACATAAAATTATACCATGCAGTGAAAAATGACTGTGCAAAAGCAAGACCTTACTGCAAAAACAGACAAAAATTGTTCCATGTTCTATGACACAATGGAAGACAAATCGAAGACAAGAGGAAGATTTACGAGGATGTTACCAGGAATGGGAATTGGTATCAGTGAGGAAAGTAGGGATTCTGGGGTTGTTCACTGTAGAGGGGGAGGCTGAGTGAAGACATAACTGAAGTGTGTGGAGTTATTAGGGACTTGGATAGAAAAAATAGGACCGACCTGCGGGGGGGGGGGGGGGGGGTTAGATTTACAGTAATTAGTGGGTCTAGAGGGAATGAGTAAAGGCTCTCTCACTCAGGGGCTGGTGGAGAATGGAGCTCACTGCCTGAAAGAGTGGTGGAGACAGAAACCCATCATCATGTTTGCGCAGTGTTGGGATGTGTACTGGAAGGGGAATTGGGGAGGAGAGCTTTCTATCAGCAACGATGGGCCAAATGGCCTCCTTTGCCTCACGACGTTTCTGATTCTGTAATCTCTTGCTGGGAAGGCTGGACCCCTTGGGTCCAGTGACAATATCGGTTCTGGCAGCTGATGGGCATCGCTCCCTCTGCAGCAGCAACCCTTCCCAAGGGTTAGCAGTCCACAGTGTAAGCTCAGGCTCAGGCACAGGCCCACCTGCCCTGGGACCATCATTCAAAGAGGCTTCCTGCATGTTGCCGCGCCCTGTTAGCCCCTCCCCAACCTGCCCTCTCAGTGAGATCTCCTCCTCGAGATCGGCCACAGCTGCGGGGCCAGGAGTTCCTCCCAGGTGCCAACAAGGCCGCCCTCCAGGGCCACCTGCACTCTCTGCGGGGCAAGGTCATTGGCAATGTAGCAACTCGGTGGTGCAGCGCGAGAGGACGGCAGTCACGGGGAGGAGTCACGGGGGGGGGGGGGGGGGGCGATTATCGTTTGTTGAGCCGTGTGTAAAAATCCAGTTCACAGATCTGGAGTAGAATGTTGGCTAGTGTTAACTGCGGGGTGACAGGTGAAGGAGTGTGAGGCAGACGGGGTTCAGTTACTGATGTCAGCTTCTTCCTTTGTTCCACTTCCCCCACATCCTGGATGGATGGTGGCAACAGCTGCTCCCATGTATTGCAGAGCACACTGCCCCCATTCTCACTTAGCCAAGGGCACCAGGTCTCTTCCTGACCACCAGGACACTGGTTGTGCTCTGTAGTAGTTTTTGCAACAGCAAGGCCAGAGGGCCATAAAGAGAGGCACTAATGCAGCGAATTTTACCACCTCTGGAGCGGCGGAGGCTGAAGGGAAACCTGATAGAGGTTTATAAGATTACGAGAGGCATAGTTAGACAGCTGGTATCTTTTTCCCAGGGTGGAAATGTCTAATACTAGAGGGCATGCATCTAAGGTGAGAGGGGGAAAGTTCAAAGGAGATGTGCGGGGCAAGTTTTGGTGGGTGCCTGGAATGTGCTGCCAGGGATGGTGGTGGAGGCAGATACAAAAGATGCATTTAAGAGGCTCCTAGATAGGCACATGAATGTGCAGGGAATGGAGGGATACGGACCATGTGCAGGCAGAAGGGATCAGTTTAGTTAGGTGTCATTAGCTTAATTAGTTCAACACAATATCATGGGCTGAAGGGCCTGTTCCTGCGCTGTCCTGTTCTATGTTTGGAGACCCAAGAGATTCTGCTGATGCTGGAATCTGGAACAACACACACAAAATGCTGGAGGAACTCAGCAGGTCAGGCAGCATCTATGGAGGGAAATAAACAGTCGACGTTTCAGGTCCTGATGAAGGGTCTCGACCTGAAACGTCGGCTGTTTATTCTTTCAAAGAACACACCGAAAGTACAAAGGTGCTTGGTGTGATTTTACCATTCCCCGTACAAGGAAAGGTTGTGAAGGTTGGGCCTGTACTCACTGAGCTTAGAGGAATGAAGCACAAAGTTCTGAGTGCGGGGCTCATAGAGTTGTACAGTACAAAAACAGACCCTGCGGCCCAACTCATCCACGCCGATCAAGTTGTCTTCCTGAGCTAGTCCTATTTGCCTGCATTTGGCCCATATCCCTCTAAAATTTTCCTATCCATGTACCTGTCCAAATGATTTTTTTTAATGCTGTAATTGTACCTGCCTCTACCACTTCCTCTGACAGCTCATTCCATATACCCACCATCCTCTGTGTGAAAAATTTTCCCCTCAGGTCCCCTTTAAATCTCTCCTCTCACCTTAAACCTATACATCTAGTTTTAGAATACTCTACCCAAAAAAAAATGACTCACTCGCTACCCTTTCTAGATAGATAGATAGATAGATTTCTTTATTAGTCACATGTACATTGAAACACACAGTGAAATGCATCTTTTGCCTAGAGTGTTCTGGGGGCAGACCGCAAAAGTCGCCACGCTTCCGGCACCAACATAGCATGCCCACAACTTCCTAACCTGTACATCTTTGGAATGTGGGAGGAAACCAGAGCACCTGGAGGAAACCCACGCAGACCCGGGGAGGACATACAAACTCCGTACAGACAGCGGCCGGAATTGGACCTGGGTCACTGGCGCTGTAATAGTGTTACGCTAACCGCTACACTACTGTGCTGCTATACCCCTAATGATTTTATAAAATCTGTAAGGTCACCCCTCAGCCTCCTTCACTCCAGGGAAATCAATCCGAGCCTATCCAGTCTCTTCTCATAACTCAAGGCCTCCAGTCCCGGCAACATCCTTGGGAATCTTTTCTGCACCCTCTCTAGCTTAATGACATCCTTCCTTTAGTAAGGTAACCAGAACTGCACACAATACTCCAAGTGCAGTCTCACCAACATCTTGTACAGTTGCAACATGGCATCCCAACTCTTGTACTCTTGACTGAGGATGGATGATGAGAGAGTTTCCCCCAGTGGGACATTGAGAACCCGGGTCGTCATTTCAGTATAAGAGAGAGGGAGATGAGGAGGTATTTCTTCCTGTAGAAGGTAGTGATTTTTTGGATCTCCACCTCAGCTGCCTGGGGAGAGGGAGTGCACTCCAGGCAGAGATGGACACGTATTTGAACTTGGCAATTGAAGGATAAGGGCTGACAGTGGTGCTGAGGCCGAGATTGGCTCAGCCAGGATCTTATTGAATCGAGGAGCAAGCTTGAGTGTCATAGTGGCTTATTCTTGCTCCTATTATGCTGATATACCTTCTGGATTAACCTCCATCTCAACTGGCCCACTGTCACGGCACAGGCTGATCTGGGGAACTCTGAGCTGCAGCCAACACACAGCAGAAACTTGCTGGGACAGCAAACAGTGTTGAGTGACTCTCATCCTTTGAGTAATAATTATATTAGGTCAGAGTCCCAATCAAGAGTAAATTATCAGCGTATTGGATTACCTATCCACCATCATAAATGAGTTTAGTGCAGGATTGTGCTGGTAGTTGTGATAAAGGCAGGATTAACAGCTCCAGGTGAGTGTACTCTGAGTGGGGAGGGTGAAAGGGGCAAACAGGGCTGATTCAGCACACAGACCTGATCTCTGAACAGCTCTCTCCCCTGTGTCAGCGCTTTCAAAACCTCCCAACTCCCGAAACAACAAAACAAAGCCTGGGACCGTGAGCACCACCTTGTTCTGTGTGGGGACACTGGGCAGGACGTGCACAACTGCACAGTTGTCCTGAACTGGAAAAAAAGTTGAAAAAGTTGAGTTTATTGTCATAGACACAAGTACATGTATGCACAGGTGCAATGAAAAGCTTACTTGCAGTAGCATCACAGGCACATAGCAACATTCACAAGAAAAATATAAATTAAATATAAATTATAAGAGATTATACAATAAAGAACACAATTAGAACAAAGACAAAGTCCATTGTAGTGCAAAGCGATCAAAGTGGTCATAGTGTTGCTAAGCTGTAGTGATTAGGGTTGTGCAGGTTGGTTCAAGTCCGAATGGTTGAAGGGAAGCAGCTGTTCTTGAACCTGGTGGTGTGGGACTTCAGGCTTCTGTACCTCCTGCCCGATGGTAACTGCGAGAAGAAGGCATCGTGGGGAACTTTGATGATGGATGTTGCTTTCTTGAGGTAGCCTCCTGTAGATACTACCAATGGTGGGGAGGGATGTGCCCGTGATGTATTGGGCTGAGTCCACTACTCTCTGCAGCCTCCTACATTCCTGTGCATTCGAATTGCCCTACCAGACCAGGATACTTTCAACAGTACATCTATCGAAGTTTGTTAGAGTGTTCAGTGACATGTCAAACCTCCTTAACCTCCTCAGAAAGTAAAGATTCTGGTGCACCTTCCTTGTGATTGCATCTCTGTGCTGGGCCCAGGATATGTTAACGCCCTGGAATTTAAAGCTGCTGACTCTCTCCACTGCCAATCCATCAAAAGACAATGGAGGCTGATTTCTCATGAACAATGCTGCACCGTTGCACGCTCACTGAACATTTCAAATATCGGAAGGGGTGTGGATCAGGTGGGAAACATGGCAAAACCTCCAGGAATGCATCCAAGGAGTCAATGGCACAAAGCAGTACACAGCACTCTCACTGGGTGGCCTGCTGCCAACATTACAGCTGAGACAGGTGGGGGAACATGAGGGACTGTCCTCACCACTGATTAGACCTGTGTGCACGTTGACTGCAGTCTAGCTGTTGCTGAGGAGGAGCCACAACGTGAGCTGGCACTGCCATATTATCTGCCATCTGGGTGGTCACTGAGTGGATGTGAGTGGGTTGGATGAGGCATTGGTCAGGTAATGAAGAGCATCTGATCACTCAATAGATGAGCAGTGAATGATGTTCAGAAACTGAGTGGGCACCAGTCACGCTGATCATATGTGTTCAGTGGGCATACACTGATCGTACGTGTTGAGTGTAACACTGGACACGTGGGTCATACATGTAGTAACAATCAATCTACTGGAAGAATGGCAGGTCGAGCAGCATCTGTGGGGGGAAAGGAATTGTCGACGTTTCGGGTCGAGATTGTTCAACAGATCAATAGGACAGAGATTGACTCCAACAGATTGTTCACTGCCTCAGATTCCAGCATCTTCAGTCTCTTGTGTCTCCTGTTTATTGAGTCTGCCTCCATTTGTGTGCTAACAACGCTTGGCATTGCTTCACCACCACCTGTTT
Organism: Pristis pectinata; assembly: GCF_009764475.1. Classification (NCBI taxonomy): domain Eukaryota; kingdom Metazoa; phylum Chordata; class Chondrichthyes; order Rhinopristiformes; family Pristidae; genus Pristis; species Pristis pectinata. The sequence goes on from NC_067407.1 coordinate 67,318,020, forward strand.
TAACTCCTCCTTTATAGAATCTTAGTCATTCAGCTCAGAAGAAGACCCTTCGGCCCACAATGTCTGTGCTGACCATGATGCCAATCTAATCTAATCCCATCTGCCTGCACATGATCCACATCCCTCCATTCCCTGCCTGTTCCTATGTCTGTCTAAATGCCTCTTAAATGTTGCTTTTGTAGCTGCTTCCACCACTTCCCCTACCTGTGTAAAAAACTTACCTCGTAAATCTCTTTCAAACTTTCCCCCTCTCACCTTAAATCTATGACATTTCCACCCTGGGAAAAAAGACTCCAACTATCTACCCTATCCATGTCTCTCATACTTCTATAATCTTTCATCAGGTTTCCCCTCAGCCTCTGATGCTCCAGAGAAAACAATCCAAGTTTGTCCAATCTCTCTAATCCAGGCAGCATCCTGGTGAACCTCTTCTGCACCCTCTCCAAAGCCTCCACATCCTTCCTGTAATGGGGAAACCAGAACGGCACACAATACTCCAAATGTGGCCCAACTAACATTTTATGAAGTTCTTCTGAGACCTCCCTCCTTCTATATTCTATGCCCGGCTCCTGAAAACAAGCAACCCATATGCCTTCTTCACCACCCTATCTCCCTGTGTTGTCACCTTCAGGGATCTTTGGACTGGTACACCAAGATCCCTCTATTCCTTGATACTTCCTAGGGCCCTACCTTTCATGGTTCATGTCCTACCCTTATTAGTCCTCCCAAAGTGCTGCACTTCACAGTGATCAGGATTAAATTCCATCTGCCAATGCTCTACCCAACTTTCCATCTGATCAATATCTTGCTGTAGCCTCTGACCATCCTCCTCTTCATCAATGTGTCAGACCACGTCAGGTTCAGTGCTGGACGGCACCAATTCCAACTAAACACTCGAGGATTGAAGCCGTTGTTTCCCGAGCCATTACTTGCCCAGTCAGGTCACTCCCTCCAGCCTGCTCCCTGTACTTGTTTGGAGGTGAAGGGATAGTGTGGGGCCTTGCTGAGTGATTTAGTCCTGGCATGTTTTGTACCCCACATCCGCCTGACAATTCAGCCTGTATTGCCTCCCCTCAGCACTCTCTCACTCCATGCGCTGCTGAACTGCCCGTCCATTCTCTTGCTGCCTCTGACCACCCACTGGCCTTGATCCTTCCTTCTTTTCATCAGCCTGGGCTGTTTGTGCTCTATCCCGTCCCCCAGCACCACACCTCCCAACCCCTCTCACTGCCCCACAGTTCCATGTAACCTCCTCCACTCCAACACACCTTGGTTATTTCCACTTTCATCCAAATGCTGGCTCTACCTTACCCCTGGAAATTCCCTTCGATTGCTCTATCTCTTTGCTCCTCTCCCTCTCTCTGTCTCTCTCTCCCCCACCCTTCTTTCTTTCCAGTTCACCATTTCTCTATTCCTCCTCTCATTCTCTTTCTTCCTGAGTCTCTCTCCTTCTCCCCCCTCTTCCTCCCATTCTCTCCCCATCTTACATGCTCTTTCCTCATCTCTCTCTCTACCCTGTCACTCCTTCTTTCCTCCTCCCTCTCCCTCCGTCCACCTTCTCTTTCTTTCCTTCTCCACCTCCTTCTCTCTCCATTCTGCTCTCTCTGCTCTCTCTCCATCCTACTCCCTCCCTCTCCTTTCCCTCTCCCCCCTCTCTCTTTCTTTCCTCCTCAATCTCCCCCTTCCTCACTTTCTCCATCCCTCTTCCTGTCTTTAGTTTCTCTCTCTCCATTCCTCTCTCTCTCCTTTCTCTCCCCCTTTCTCTTTCTCTCCATCTCTCTCTCTCTCTCTCTCTCTTGCTCTCTCGCTCCCCACCCCCCTCTCTCTACCCCCCCCCCACCCCTCTCCCATCACCTCCCCCTTTCTTCCTTTTAGACACACTTTAACCCCTTCCTGTGCCTCGGCCTTGGGACATTGTCCCTCCTGTGGCCTGCGTCTAGGGGTTGATTTGCTGCCATTTCTAGGGATCCTTGGACCGTCCTGTATACAGAAGGAGCTGCAGGGTGGCGAGTTATTGATTGGAATTTCGGAGAACCCACGAATTCAAGTGCAGGCAAAGCGGAGAGAGCAGACGATACGTGTCCAGCCCGGGACCTTGGGGATGGTGTGAGAGACGAACTGCAGGGCAGGTGGCTGTTCCTTTAGGGCTTGAACCCACCTAGGTCGACAGGAGGCTGCGGGAGTCAGGATGAGGGGACAGTCCCGGGGACCCAATCACTGCGAGCTGTGGCATCACACACCGCATACACCCACCCTCGCCACCAGTCGCTCCCCCCACCCCCGCACCCCGGGGGATCGAGTGCGTTGCAGTCAGCGATAACGACATTTTAATTTGACAATGTATGTAATGTGATTGCTGTAGTTTTGTATCTGTGTGGCTTTTGTGGTGATTATTGTGCAGGTATCAGCAGGTTCCACAGGGGAATTTCCAGAAACAGTGTGTTGTCAATAACATTAATGGCATTTAACTTCAAAGTGTAAATAGTGTGTTTGATGTAGTTATGAATATGCATAGTTTTTTGTAGTGATCATTGTAATAGAACACAGATCATCACAGCACAGTACAGGCCCTTCGGCCCACAATGTTGTGCCGACATTTTATCCTGCTCTTAGATCTATCTAACCCTTCCCCCCTACATAGCCCCCTATTTCTCTATCATTCATGTGTCTATCTAAGAGTCTCTTAAATGTCCCTGATGTATCTGCCCCCACAACCTCTGCTGGCAGTGTGTTCCACGCACCCACCACTCTCTGTGTAAGAAAATTACCCCTGACATCCCCCTTTTACCTTCCTCCAATCACCTTAAAATTATGCCCACCTAATAGTTGAATAAACTTTTGTATTGTTTCTAAAAAGGAACCAGTTGCTCCACACACGGTGTTTGTTTGTACCCCACCCGCAGGGCACGGGATCTGCCGAGGTCTCACATCCCGCTGTGTCAACCAACAGGGCAGCAACGTCGGGTGGGTTGGTCCCAGCACCAGATGGTGCACAGCAGTGTGGGGAGTGAGGGGAGACAGGGAGGGAGTGGTGAGGGGTTTGGGGGAGTGAGGAGTGAGGGTGGAGGGAGTAAGGTGAGGAGTGCAGGGAATGAGGGGTTAGGGGGAGTTAAGGAGAGGAGGGTGTGAGGGGGGAGTGAGGAGAAGAGCGAGTGAGGAGTGGGGGGAGTGAGGGTGGAGGGGGAGGGAGGGATGAGGGGAGTGAGGTGAGGGGGAGTGAAGAGTGGAGGGAGTGAGGAATGGAGGGAGTGAGACAAGGGAGTGAGGAGAGGAGTGAGAGGAGGTGAGAAGAGAGGTCAACCCAAACCAATTCTGTATTTCTATTCATTGCCCCTATGTCACAACTCAACACCACTCTGGTCCGTTCCTTGATCACTGCTTCATTACCCCACATCACGGGAAGGCCTTTCCAAACGTCCATCCCTGTCCCTCTTCCTCAGACCCCCGTCGTCTTCAGAACCCCTCGTCCTTCAGACCCCCTTGGCCTCAGATCCCCTCCTTCTGACTCTCTCATCCTTCAGAGTGTCCTGCAAAACTCCCACCTTGTCCCTGCGAAGCTGTGTACATGTCCCAAGTGTGCTGTTCTTTGCCCCCAGCACTCACCACTGAGTCACTAATTGCAGGATGATTCCTTTACTTCGTATTTCTATTCTTCATCTGTAAAACCAAGTGAGCTGTGTCAGCCTGCAGGCTAGTTTTATGGATCTTTGTAGATCAGCCCTGGTCTCTCTTTTTAGGTTAGATCTATCAGCATATGGCTCCATAGAGTCAGAGAGTCATGGAGCACAGAACCAGGCCTTTCAGCCCACCAAGTTGTTCTGACCATCAGCTCCCTATTTACACTAATCTTAACCTAGCCCATTTTATTCTCCTCACATTCCCATCAACTCCCCCCAGATCTTACCCCTCACCCACACACTTGGGACAATTTACGGCGGCCAATTAACCTACCGAAATGCACGTCTTTGGGATGTGGGAGGAAACCGGAGCACCTGGAGGAAACCTACGTGTTCACAAGGAGAATGTGCAAATCCCACACAGACAGCACCCAAGGTCAGGATCAAACCTGGATCTCAGGAGCTGTGAGGCAGTGGCTGTACCAGCTGCACCACCATACTGTCTTAAACTCCCTACTCCTCTGTCTTATTGAGATAAATTCCTGCTGAGTGTTATGGCCCAGCTGTTTGAGTATCTGCCACTGTTCATTTACTGACCTCCCTTAGCTTATTTTCCCAGTCCACTTTCGACAGCCCCGGCTTTATACCATTACAATTCCCCTTATTTTAGTTGAAGACACCGGTTTTGGTCCTGTGGTGTTCACACTCAGACTGCATCTGGAATTCTACCATATTGTGGTCACCACCTTATTGGGAGATCTTTAACCACAAGACCTCTAATTATCCTTCCTTATTACTCGACCAGATCTGAAATTCCTGAGTAGGTTCCATAATGTACTATTTTCAGAAGAAATTCTTGATGCACTCCATAAATTCTTCTTCTACCATATCTTTGCCATTCAATACATAGATTAACATCTCCCATGACAATTGCAGTTCCCTTCAAACATGCCCTTGGTATTTTCCCATTCATGCTCCACTCTATCAAGAGGTCACGTTTTGGAGTCAATTTTGTCTGTAAGTCAGAAAATATATAAAAGTCACTCGATATGGTAACCACACCTCCAGTGTGGGAAGGAATGACATCAAAAGCACGTCAGGCTGATAAGAAAGAACAATTACTAAAAGCGGAGAGAGAGAGGAAACTAGATCTGTTGTTTGCAGGAACAAACATATGTACATATGCCAGACTTTTGAATTTAATAACATTACAGGAGCTTGTTGGAATGTAGGGGTGTCCGTTAGTCGAGTGTTCATAACCCGGGACATCCTGTGCTGAGCACCCTGTGCCGGTCACCCTGCAAACACAACTCTAATAGGCATCAGATCATTCTCATATGTTGCTAGCTGTGTTGTCAACATCGATCACATTGCAAATGCTACATGCATTCAAATAAAGACCATTAAGCTTTGATACTTTATACTTTTTACTAACTCTGATTTGCTCTGTGCCCCATACATCTGAATACATTTTCTGACCCAGCTTGTACTTGCCAGTTTCCCCCTCACTCCACTCTCATTTCCTCCTGATTTATTAAACATCCTGTCCTTGGAGCCCTCCCACCTATTTAATTTTAAGCCCTTTCTACAACCCTGTTTATGTGAGTCACCAGTATAATGCAAGTAAAGCAGCTGTCTAAAATCTGCTGATCACAGTGAAGCCACAAGTTAGTCTCATTGTGGTCGCTTCCTTGGTTCAGTTCTCGAATCATCAGCAGACTTTCATAGCTGCTGCAGATCTTGCTCCAGACTACGTATGAAAGATTGGGAAGATAATGGACCCAGTACTGAGCCTTGGAGAACAGTCATTGCAAACCACTGCTCCTCCAAAAATTCTGTCCCTCACCCAGTGTCACAGTGGCAGGAGGAGGGGGATGAAGACCTGACCTTCGTTCTCCAGTAATTTGTGAGAATACAAGTGCTCAGACACTGTGATGGTCAACAGAGAGCCCTGTCCACTCACAAAGACTCGCCACACTCTGATGCCATCGTCGAAATTCGTCTTGGTTGGCATGGACGAGTTAGGCTGAAGAGCCTGTTCCCCTGCTGTATGACTCTGTGACCCAATTGTCCCCCGTCACCACGAGCTGTCGCAACTTGTCAGGCTCACAGCCACCCCTCCTTCCTTCCCAGTGACCATTTAATGGATGGTGTACCTCTGACGCTGGGTCAACAGGGTCAACGCAGGGGAGCCAGGGTTACTGCAAGTTCCTAGGAGTGAACATCACCAATAGCCTGTCCTGGTCCAGTCATGTAGATGCCACGGCCAAGGAAGCTCACCAGCGATGATTTCTGCTGGTCAGGCAACAGCTGTGGGGAGGAAAAGAGAGTCAATGCTTCAAGTCGACGACCTTGCGTCAGGTGTGCCTGCCAGTGGCCTTCGCTCCGTAGTCCTGCAGAGCAGAGGGGACTGGAGGAGGAACAGACTCAGGGACACTGCTGAGGAAGCCTAGGGAGCAAGCTGCCAGCATCTCTCGTCAGCAGAGTGCTGGACTGCTGTCAGTGATATAAATCAGTAAGGATATGCAACAACACCTCCACCACCATTGTCCTCAAAAATGGTGCATCCTTATCCCCCTACTTTACTCCCTACACACTCACAACTGCGTGGACAGATTCTGCTCCAACTCCATCTACAAGTTTGCAGATGACACCATTGTAGTGGGCTGAACCTCAAATACCAACGAGTCGGAGTACAGGAAGAAGATAGAGAGCCTAGTGACATGGTGTCATGATAACAACCTTTCCCTCAATGTTAGCAAAACAAAAGAGTTGGTCATCGACTTCAGGAAGTGGGGTGGGGTACACACCCCTGTCTGTGTCAATGGTGCTGAGGTGGAGATGGTTGAGAGCTTCAAGTTCCTAGGAGTAAGCATCACCAATAGCCTGTCCTGGTCGCACCAGATAGATACAATGGCCAAGAAAATGCACCAGCATCTCTAACTCCTCAGGAGGCTAAAGAAATTTGGGATGTCCCTGTCGACCCTCACCAATTTTTACAGATGCACCATAGAAGGCATCCTATCCGGATACATGATGGCTTGGTATGGCAACTGCTCTGCCTGTGACCACAAGAAATTGCAGAGAGTTGTGGACACAGCTCAGCACATTACGGAAACCAGCCTCCCCTCCTTGGGCTCTGTCTACACTTCCCGCTACCTTGGTAAAGCAGCCAACATAATCAAAGACCCCACCCACCCCGATCATTCTCTCCTCTCCCCCCTCCCATTGGGCAGAAGATAAAAAAGCCCGAGAACACGTACCACCAGGCTCATGGACAGCTTCTATCCCGCTGTATATAAGACTCCGGAACGGACCTCCTGTACGAATTTACCTCATCACGGCCCTTGCACCTTATTGTCCGCCTGCACTGCACTTCCTCTGTAACTGTAACACTTTATTCTGAAGCCTCAGCTCCCTGCCTTGTGCCTCCATCATCTCCTTTGCTGTTTGAATCCCCCTCACCTCCTGTTATGGATGGTGTACTGTCTACCATCCTAATCGCATCACTGTAGGAAGGATGCAATTGCTCCGGAGAGGGTGCAGAAAAAATTCACCAGGATGTTTAAAACAAAAACAGTAAACGCTGGAAATACTCAACCTTCCACACCATCACTCTCCGGGCGAAGTTGATCGCTTTCCTGCATCAACATTGGTTTGACACCTTGTGGAAGGGTTTGAACAGGACTGGCTTCAATGGCAGTCACCCCTTCAACAAGCTTCAGAGGTATCCCAGGCCAAGGTCAACCACCATTGGTCCTTTCCTAAGCTCTATGGATCTCGACCCTGATAATAGGACAGAAGAGGCCATTTGGCCCTCAGAACCTGCTCCCCAAGTCAATACCATCGTTGGGGAGTACCACTGGGGAGTAAGGCATCTCTCAACACCTTACTCCCACTCCCTCCACTTGATGTGTGTCCAGTGACCTTGTGAGTGACCCTGTTCATTGTGGATTAGAAGACCATAGATGCCGCTCAACCCACTAAGTCCTTCCAGCAGCATTGTGACCTTTCTACATTAATGTCTCATGTCCATCACACTGTGGAGCATATGCTGACAGCTGGAGATGGCTGCTCTGAGTTGCTGCTGGACTTTTTCCCAAGGAGAGCACCGCTCCATCCACGGAGAGCCTACTTCACAGACCCCCTGCTCTCGTCAGTGGGGGCTGACCTGAGGCTGCTGTGCGTGGGGTCTCTGTGGTCTCTTTTGCACTCCTTCTGTGCCCCACCCTGTAGGCTGTGGTGAATTCAGTCACAGGGTGGGGTCATCCATGAGGGCCAGTCTCAGACCCATTCACCCAATAACGAGGGCAAGGGTGGGGTCTGAGATCTACAACCCCCACACACTGAGATACCAGGCACCTGCCAAGAGACAGATCGTTACCATCTCCAATCCAATGAAGGGCCCTAGATTGAAAACATTGCTTCTGCTTCCCTCTCCGCAGATGCCGCTTGACCTGCTGAGCGTCCCTGCATTCTCCATTTGTGCCTTTAACCATTCTGTGAGGAAGGTTCTGGTGCATTTGGAATGCTGAGGGAACTTGCTCGGCAATCTCCGGACAAGTTGGGTGCCACTGTAGTGACTTCGTTCGCAGGTTAGACAGCCCCGGGTCTCCCCCCTGCACGTTGTCCCCAAAGCCACCGGCAGTCGGAGACCCTGCAGCGACTACCGCAGGCTGAATGACGCCACCACCCCAGACCGCTACCCCATCCCTCACATCCAGGACTTCGCGGCGAACCTGCACGGGACCCACATCTTCTTCAAGGTGGACCTCATCTGGGGATACCACCAAATCCTGGTCCACCCTGATGATGTCCCCAAAACTGCACTCATCACTCCATTCGGCCTCTTCGAATTCCTTCGAATACCATTCAGCCTTAAGAATGCCGCGCAGACCTTCCAGCGGCTGATGGACGCAGTAGGCCACGACCCGGACTTTGTGTTCATTTACTTAGATGACATACTAATCACCAGCCGTGACCACCAAGAACACCTTTCCCATCTCCGCCAACTGTACTCCTGTCTTCGTGATTTCGGCCTCACTATCAATCCGGTCAAGTGCCAATTTGGACTTGACTCTATCGACTTCATCGGCCACAGAATCACCAGCGAAGGAGCAACACCCCTACCCACCAAAGTAGACACTACCCGCCATTTTGCCCGTCCCAGCACGGTCGAGCCCGACCCTGCAAGAATTCCTGGGGATGGTCAACTTTTACCATCGGTTCATCCCTGCAGCAGCCCGTATCATGCACGCTTTGTTCTTGTTGATATCTGGCAAGGGCAAGGACATCACCTGGAATGATGAGGCCGCTGCTGCTTTCGTTAAGGCCAAGGACGCCCTGGCAGACGCCGCGATGCTGGTACACCCTAGGACAGACGTCCCAACCTCCCTCACGGTGAACGCATCCAACACTGCGGTTGGTGGGGTACTGGAACAGCTAATTGAAGGCCGTTGGCAACCCTTGGCGTTTTTCAGCAGGTTCCTTAGACCACGCGAACTGAAATACAGTGCTTTTGATCGGGAACTTCTAGCGCTGTACCTGGCGGTCCGGCATTTCCGGTACTTTTTAGAAGGCAGGCCTTTCACCGCTTTCACTGACCATAAGCCTTTGTCCTTCACCTTCTCCAAGGTCTCCGGTCCCTGGTCAGCTCGTCAGCAGCGACATTTGTCCTACATTTCCGAATTCACAACGGATATCCAACATGTCTCCGGGAAGGACAATGTCGTTGCTGACGCGCTTTCCAGACCAACCATCCACAGCCTGTCCCTGGGTGTAGACTACACGGCCCTGGCTGACGCACAGCAAGCTGATGACGAGCTGCCCAGCTACAGAACTGCAGTCTCGGGCCTGCGGCTCCAAGATTTCTTAGTTGGTCCAGGACCAGGCCTTTGCCACGTCACAACAGGTCAGCCCCGCCCTATAGTTCCTGCAGCCTGGCGGAAACACGTTTTCGACTCGGTACACGGGTTGGCGCACCCGTCCATCAGATCAACTCTCCGATTGGTTGCCAGCAAGTTCGTCTGGCACGGTCTGCGTAAACAGGTCAGTGAGTGGGCCAGGACTTGTCCGCACTGCCAGACATCGAAAATCCAACGACACACCAAGGTCCCACCACAGCAGTTCGAGCCTACCCGTAGAAGGTTCAACCACATCCACGTTGACCTCGTTGGTCCTCTGCCAGTTTCAAGATGAGCCCGGTACCTCCTTACCATCGTGGACCAGTTCACAAGGTGGCCAGAGGCAACCCCTCTATCCGACATCACGACTGACTCCTGTGCCCGGGCGCTGCTCACAGCTTGGATCTCGAGTTTTGGTGTTCCGGCCCACATCACTTCAGACAGGGGCGCCCAGTTTACCTCCAGCCTCTGGTCTGCATTAGTGAACATGCTAGGGACGCAGCTGCACACCACCACGGCCTACCACCCTCAATCAAATGGGTTGGTGGAACGTTTCCACCGCCATCTGAAATCAGCCCTGATGGCCTGCCTAACTGGGTCGATGATCTGCCTTGGGTCCTGCTCAGCACAGGCACTGCCCCCAAGGAAGATCTCCATGCTTCGTCAGCTGAACTCACGTACGGTGTGTCCCTGGTCGTCCCAAGGAAGTTCATACCGGCACTGATTCCCACTTCGTGGCATGGTCAAACCCCATCCTGTGAGCCCAAGGAAGTATGAGACTGTAATTTTGTTTCCGTTCGCAGGTGCACACCCCGGACACCGTTGCAATGACCATACGAGGGGCCGTTTCGGGTCATCAGGAATAATGGGTCCACCTTTATTTTGGACACTGGGGGCAAGGAAGAAGTCTTCACAACGGACCGCCTCAAACAGGCCCATTTAGATCTACAACAACCGGTCGCGGTCCCAACACCGCGACGCAGAGGCCGACCTCCTAAGCAACGGCTAGCACAGCCCATGAACCTTGGGGACCGTATTGCCGGCTCTGGGGGGTGGGGTTGTGTAGCGACTCACCGTCTGAGCAAACGAACCGACTCGGCGGTTGGGTCGTGTGTCGTCAGAGTGGCGAGGCCCAAGATGGCGCTGGGCCTTCGTCTTCCCTGAGCGACGGAGAGAAACCGCGCACGGGAAAAGTTTGATGACGTAGCGCATACGTCATTTCCGTTTTCGGTGGGTGGGAACCGTTCCTTTCAAAAGTCCTGCGCAAGGCGGGAAAATAAATCAGTTTTTATTCTGCAACTCGTCGACTAGTGTCTTACTTTCACACCGCGGTAGCAGCCGCTACACCACTGTCCTTTACAGCCTTCACACTCGTCTTTTCTGTGTCTCCAGCTTTAGCATCATCATGAAGATCCTTGACCCTTTATTGTACAAGTCATTGGTAAGACCACACTGGGAGTATTGTGTGCAGTTCTGGTTGCACAGCTTTAGGAAGTATGTCATTAAGCTGGAAAGGGTGCAGAAAAGATGCATCAGGATGTTACCAGGATTGGAGGGCTTGAGTTATAAGGGCAAGCTGGATAGGCTGGGACACAAGGAATTCTGCAGATGCTGGAATCTGGAGCAATGCACAATAAGTGCTGGAGGAACTCAGCAGGTCAGGCAGCATCTATGGAGGCAGAGGGGTGGTTGATGTTTTGGGTCAAGACCCTGAATCAGGACTGAGGAGAGAGAGCCAGTATAAAGAGGTGAGAGGGAGGGCTAAAGGCAGGAGCTGGCAGGTGATTGGTGGAACCAGGTGAGGAGGGGGGAGATGATTGGCAGATGGAGCCAGGTGGGGGAGGGGCAGTACTGAGGGAGCATGTCCTTTGGGAGGTGTGGTACCGAGGGAGTGTCACACTGTGGGACGGGCAGGACAGGCAGCACGCGGTCTCCTCGGGCGCCCTGGCCGAGTTCCGCGCTCGGTAGGCCCCTCAGGGGATCGCATGTGTCGTGGACGAGATGGATGCGATTCTGGTGTGAAGTGTCGTGCGTTTTGCAGTTGCGGGCGTAGTGTTGCGCGGGTATTGGTTTCGGCTGGGTTGTTTCTTTCTGTACTCGATGCAGCGTGTTTGCTGTTGGTTGTTTTGTAGTGTTTTTTAACGAATAAACGTTTTGTACAAAAAAAAAGGGGCAGGACAGGCAGCACGCGGTCTCCTCGGGCGCCCTGGCCGAGTTCCGCGCTTGGTGGGCCCCTCAGGGGATCACGTGTGTCGTGGACGAGACGGATGCGATTTTGGTATGAAGTGTGTGTTGCGGTAGCGGGCGTAGTGTTGCACGGGTACTGGTTTTCGCCGGGTTGTTTCTTTCTGTCCTAGGTGTAGCGTGTTTGCTGTTGGTGGTTTTTTGTAGTGTTTTTAATGAATAAACGTTTTGTACAAAAAAGGGGCAGGACAGGCAGCGCGGGGCAGTGTGCACGGAGGATCTCCTGGTGGGTCTTCTGCTGGGCCTGGCCAAGCTGGCCATCCATGGGACGCGGCGGCGGGCGGCCGAGGGTTCCGGCAGGTCGGCCTGCCTGCCTGTCTTCCGCACTTATGTCCGTGCGCGGGTGTCTTTGGAACGGGAGCATGCGGTCTCCGCGGGCGTCCTGGCCGAGTTCCACGCTCGGTGGACCCCTCAGGGGATCGCGTGTGTCGTGGACAACACCAATACGATTTTGATATAAAGTATTGATTGTTGCGGTGGGGGGGAGGGGCGCGTAGTGTTGCGCGGGTATTAGTTTTGCCTAGTTTCTTCCTGTATTTGATGTGCTGTATTTGCTGTTGGGTGTTTTTTGTAGTTCTTTTAGTGAATAAACATTTTGTAAAAAAAGTGTCACACTGTGGGAGGGCGGTACTGAGGGAGGGTCACACTGTGGGAGTGCAGTACTGAGGGAGTACCGCACTAGGGGATGGTCAGTACTCAGAGAGCCCTGAGCAGAGGGGAGGGGATGTGCTGTGGTAGTGGGTGAATCCGTGAGCTCTACGTTATTTTCCGCAGTCATCCCCTGTGAGTTGTGCCTCGAGTGAAGCTGGTCAGGGAAACAGACGAAGATATCATTGAGCCAGTGTACGTTGGTCAGTTGTTGGAATGTGCAGTGACCTTGGCAGTAGCTGTCCTCTTCCTAGAGGATTGGGTGCTGTGGAAAGTTACTGATTGGGCAAGCTTCCATCTGCCCAGATAAGTGGTAAGTTTGTTGTGGAGCAGTGTTGAGTCCGACAGCAGTCCGTTCCTACACATAGACTGCAACAGGTCAGGAATCCGACAGCAACTCTGAACACACGTGGAAATGAAACAGTCTTCGTACAGGAGCCAGGTAGCATATGCAGCTTCAGCAGAGCTACAAGAGGCTGTTTATATCAGGGACCATACGTCTAGGTGTCAGATTACACAACTGCTTTCCAGGACTGATGCATTCCAGAAACACATCAGGTTCTGGGGAAGGTCCCAAGTGCAACTGAAATAAAACCATCAAATTTTGCTCAGTACAGCAACATTTGTAATAACAATCACCTTCCGCTCATCTCTATTCAATGCACTTATCTTCCCAGCTCTCCTGGTCGATTTATGGATAAGTACTTCCTGTTATGTTTGGTACAAGAGCTTTGCTACTGTCCTGTGCTATTTAGTGGAGGTGGTGCGGGGGCTGAGGGTGTGATGGGAATTATCCCTTCATACACTAGTTTATCACCTAAAAGTGGGGAGTGAAAAACAATCAAAGCACTGGATCAGCTCAGTGGGTCAGTCTTACGTACCAGCAACAATAGAAGCACACGGAGTCATGTACAAGTGTTAGAAAATATTTTATTAATAACTACTTGTAATGATAAGAAACGTAAAAATGTTAGATTGTAGCGACTCACCGCACTGGCATCGAACCGGCTCCTGACATCGCGATGTCGTCGGAGGCCACGATCCAAGATAGTGTGGGGCCCTCCTTCTTCCCCAACGTTGGGCTGGGAAAACCCGCGTGCAGGAAGGTCAGGTGACCCGCACGTGACGTCTGCGCAGGAACTGTAGCGCGGGAATTGCTCAGCTATTAAAGGTGCACCGCGCCCCGGTCGGCATTCGACCTTCGATTTCGAAACCAGTGACTCTGTGTCTTGATTTGGTAGTGTGTAGCTAGCTGCTACAAGATATCAAATATAATCCCCAAAATTAAACTCAAAGTGTGTGTGTGTGGCAAATTCCCAAACTCCAAGTCCAGGAATAGGTCTCAAAGTTCACCTCAGCAAGTCATAAGGTGAAACATGAGCAAAGGCTTTTGCAAAACCATCGTTGACTGAAGACAAAATGTAGAGAGAGAATTTAGAGAGAAATTACGAGATCCACATGTTCCACGATGGAACCCATACGACACCTCAATCACTAATGGTCTCCATTGCTTTGTTCCGAAATACCTGCCACCCCGAAGGCATTCGAGACGTGGCCGCCCACAGAAATACCTGTTTCCCACTACAGGTTAACGACAAAGTGGACTCCACTTGATTGCTCCAAAAATCCATACGTAGATTGTAGTGACAGACACAGTTATTGTTCTTCATCCATTGATAGAGACCAGCAGTCAGGGTCTCTCTCTCTCTCTCTCTCTCTCTCTCTTCCTTCGCACTGACTCACTGAGCAAAGATGTCAGCATGTTGTAATCTTGTTGTCGTGATGACAACACACACTCACCACTACTCTACTGTACTATGTCTTAAAGGGACGTTCACCAAATAGCAACCTGATCCGTAACAGTCAGGCAGCATCTGTGGAGGGAAATGGGCAGTCAATGTTTTCGGTCGAGACCCTTCATTTGGACTGAAAGATAGAGGGGAGACGGCCAGTGCAAAGAGGTGAGGGGAAGGTGTGGGGCAAGAGCCGGCAGGTGATGGGTGGATCCGGGTGAGGAGGGGTGATGGGCGGATGGGGGAGGGGAGGGTGGGAATAGCGACAGAGGCTGGGAGGTGGGAGGTGGAGGTGACAGAGGGCTGCAGATGGTGGAATCTGATAGGAGGGGAAGGTGGAGCATGGAATCATGGGAGGGAGGTGGGGAGGGCAGATGGGAACAGTGGGAACAGGGTGATGGGGGCCGGGGTGGGTGTAGGAGGAACTGGGTAGATCAGGAGGGCAGAGAAAAGGGCAGAGGGGGAGCAGTTTACCTGAAGTTGGAGAATTCAATATTCATACCATCAGGTTGTTAGACGATCCAGGCAGAATGTGAGGTGCTGTTTCTCTGATTTGGCCAGCCAGCCTCACTGACTCAGTGAGTGAGTGAGTCTGTTCCCAGCTCTGCTCAGCTCCACCATAACACCATAAGATATAGGAGCAGAATTAGGCCATTTGGTCCATCAGGTCTGCTCCACCGTTCAATCATGGCTGATTTTTTTCCCCTCAACCCCATTCTCCTGCCTTATCCATGTAACCCGGAACCCCCTTACCAATCAAGAACCTATCAGTCTCTGCCTTAAGTACACCCAATGACCTGGCCTCCACATCCCTCTGCGGCAACAAATTCCACAGATTCACCACCCTCTGGCTGAAGAAATTCCTCCTTATTTCAGTTGTAAAGGGATGACCCTTTTTTCTGAGGCTGTGCCCTCAATTCCTCCTAATGGAAACATTCTCCTCATGTCTGCTCTATCCAGGCCTTTCAATATCTTCACCCATCTTCATCCCCTTCCCCTTCCTGGCTCCATCCAGCCACTTCACACCCCCCCACCCCCCAACCTCCTATCTGGTTCCACCTGCCATTCCCCTCTCCCCCAATGGTTCCCGTTCTCACCTCCTTTACTTATCAGTATCCAGCACTGGCGGCCCTTTGTGTTGCTGCTTATCTCCCTCCAGCCGCTGTCTCCACCTTCACCCTCCCCTCCCCCCACCTTGCTCCATCTGTTGTTTTTCCTCTCTCTCTGTCTGCCTCCATCCATCATTCACCTGCCACTGTCTCCCAACTCCACTCACCTCCCCTCCCCTGCCTGTCATCTTACACCCCTCCTCAGTCTGCCAATCATTTCGGGCTCCTGTCTCACCACTCTCCTTTCCCTCTTTATACCGGCCATTTCCCCTCTCCACTCTCAGTCCTGATGCAGGGTTTCGACCCGAAACATCGACAGTTCCTTTCCCCCCACAGATGCTGCTCGACCCTCAGAGTTCCTCCAGCAGATTGTTTGCTGCTCCACATTCTAGCAGCCGCAGTCTCCTTTCGGTATCCGGTAGGTTGCAGCTCGATGGGGTGGGAGGGGGAGAGAATGCACGTGCAAATACCTCGTTCTCACCCTGCAGCAAATCTTTCTCCATCCACCCCACCGGTCTCCCAAACGCTCGTCTGTATGTATGGGGTTTTCATAAGTTGGGAGTCTGTAATCCGGGGAGGACCTGTACTGGTGTCAGGACAGAATGAATGACCCAGAACTATCCGTCCACATGAAGGACGTCAACTGTCCATTCCCCGACCCCCACAGATTCTGCTCCATCCAGCAGTTTGTGCATTGCTCCAGATTCCAGCATCTGCAGCCTCTCTTGTGTCTCCACCCAGAATTGCTATCCCAAGAGGCAGTACACTCTTAAGGACAAAGCACTTAACAGTGTTGAAGAGCAGAGAGACCTTGGGGTGCAAATCTGTAGCTCATTGAAAGTGGCTACACAGGTAGATAGGGTGGTCAAGAAGGCTTATGGAATGTGTGCTTTCAATAATCGAGGTATTGAGTATTGGAGTCAAGAAGTTATGATGCATCTCTACAGAACTCTGGTTAGGCTGCATTTAGAGTATTGTGTGCAATTCTGGTCACCTCACAATAGGAAGGATGTCGAGGGTTTAGAGAGGGTGCAGAGGAGGTTTACTAGGTTGCTGCCTGGATGAGAGGGCATGGGCTATCAGGAGAGGCTGGTCAAATTTGGGCTTTTTTCTCTGGAGCGGTGAAGGCTGAGGGGTGATCTGTTGGAAATGTATAAAATTATGAGAAGTACAGATGGGGTGGACAAGCAATATCTTTTTCCCATTACTGAGCGATCCAATACCAAGGGCATGCATTTAAGGTGAGAGGGGGGTAGGTTCAGAGGAGACGTGAGGGGTAAGTTTTTTACTGAGAGAGTGGTGGATGCCTGGAACGTGTTGCCTGATAGGGTGGTGGAGGCAAATTCATTGGGGGCTTTTAAGAGGGGTCTGGATGGGCACATGAATGAGAGGAAAATAGAGGGATATGGGCATTCTGTAGGTACAGTAGGAGAGATTAGCTATGTTGACACAACATTTTGGGCTGAAGGGCCTGTTCTGTGTTGTACTGTTCTATGTTCTATGTTCATCTCGTTTGTTGCTCCAGATTCCAGCATCTGCAGTCTCTGGTGTCACCACTAGATTCCTGGCATGACCACATGAGTTCCCCGATAACCCTGACGCATTGCAAAGCAGCCATCACATGACGTCGTCACACAGGGACTGAAGACAGTAGGAGCAAGCCCGTCCCACCATTCAGTGTGATCATGGCTGATCTATGCAGGCCTCAACTCCTCTTCTGTGCCAGTTCCCCATAGCCCTCAATTCCTCAATCTCTCAAATATTTATCAACCTTAAATACTTTAAATATTTCACATACACGGTAGGACCCTGGGTAATGTTGTAAAACAGAGGGACCTAGAAGTACAAGTACATGCTTCCCTGAAAGTAGTGTCGCAGTTAGACAGGGTGGTGAAGAAGGCTTTTGGCATGTTGGCCTTCATCAGTCAGGGCATTGAACATAGAAGTTGGGATATTATGTTATAGTTGTACAAGAAATTGGTGAGACCGCATTCAGAATATTGTGTTCAGTTTTGGTCACCCTGCTATAGGAAAGATGACATTAAGCTGGAAAGAGTGCAGAGGAGATTTACGAGGATGTTGCCAGGTCTCGAGGGACTGAGTTAGAGAGCGAGGTTGAACAGGTTGGGACTTTATTCCTTGGAGAATGAGGGGCATTGATAGGGTGAATGCACACAGTCTTTTTCCCAGGGTTGGGGAATCAAGAATCAAGAACTAGAGGGTATAGGTTTAAGATGAGAGGGAAGAGATTTGATAGGAACCCAAGGTGCAACTTTTCCACATATGGAATGAGCTACCAGAGGAAGTGGTTGAGGCAGTTACATTAACAACATTTAAAAGGTACTTGGACAGGTATATGGATAGGAAAGGTTCGGAGGGATGTGAGCCAAACATGGGAAGTGGGACTAGCTTAGATGGGCACCTAGGTTGGCATGGACCAGTTGGGCTGAAGGGCCTTTTTCCATGCTGTGTGAGTCATCTAAAGATTCAGCCTCCACTACCCTCAAGAGCAGAGAATTCTAGAGATTCACCACCCTCTGAGAGAAGAAATTTCTCCACACCTCAGTTGGAATGACTGGCCCCTTATTTTGTAACTACGTCTCCTTGTTCGTAACTCTCCCACTGGTGAAAACATCTCAACGTCTACCCTGTCAAGCTCCCTTGGGGTCTTATGTGTTTGAATCAGGTTGCCCCCTCACTCATTTAAACTCCAAGGAATACAGACCTGAACTGTCTAGTCTCTCTTCATAGGACAACCCTCTCATTCCAGGAATTAGCCTGCTGAATCGCCTTCGGATGGCCTCCAATTTATCCTTTTCTAGGTAAGGGGACCAAAACTGTGCAGAGTACTCCAGAGAGGCCTCACCAACCCCCTGTACAACTGTAACAATACTTCCCTATTCTTAACTTTCAACCCCTTTGCAATAAAGACTACAATGCTGCTTGCCTTCATAGCTACTTGTTGTACCTGCCTGCTAACTTTTTGTCATTCATGCTCTACAACACCTAGATCCCTCTGAACTTCACTCACTTTCAGTCTCTCTACACTTGGGTAACAATCTGCCTTTAGATTTCCCTCACTGAAGTGCATGACCTCACACTTCCCCACATTGAACTCCAGTTGCCAGTTTTTCGCCCAGTCATCCAACCTATCGAAATCCTGTTGCAGAATCTAAATATCCTCATAGCAACACACCTTCCCACCTATTTTTGTATCATCGGAAAACTTGGCTGCTTTGCACTCTGCTCCCTACTCCAGCTCATCGACATCAATAGTAAACAGCCGAGGGCCAAGAACTCCACCAGTTCCACCCCTCCAGCCTGAGAGAGACCCTGAAAGGCAGACTCCCCATGAAAGTCACACACCGGGCGGGAACCCGAGGAGCCTCTGGCCAGGGAAGACAGCTCCACAATTCACTCAGAGGGTATTTGGGGGAAGGCAGCTGAGTTGTGAAGTGGGGAGTCCAGAGGGGAGTGTGGTGGAGTGGGGGTTAGGGGTTGGGGAGTGGGGTGGAAGAGTGGGGAGCGCTGCCGGGCTCACTGTGAGGATACCTTAGTAGAGGGAAGTCGGCCAGCAGCAAAAGCCACCAGACCACGGAGCAACTGTTTCGGGGTCTCACACAACATGTCGAGGTAAGCTGAAGCCCACTGACTTCTCTCACTTGCACACTCACACTCATTTACACACAGACTCCCTCAGTACTGCCCCTTTTTTTTATATAAACGTTTATTAGCTAAAAGCACTACAAAAAGGACAACCAGTGTCAATACACTACATCTAATACAGAAAAGAAGAAACTAAGCAACGACATTACTACAGTAGATAATGCAAACTGATACTAACGAAACACACACGCAACACTACACCCGCTAATGCAACACGCAACACTTCAAATAAGAATCGCGTTTGTACCGTCCACGACACAAGCGATCCCCTGAGGGGCCCACCGAGCGCAGAACTCAACCAGGGTGCCCGCGGAGACCGCGTGCTCCCTCTCCAAAGACATCCACGCATGCACGTAAGCATGGAAGACAGGCAGGCAGGTGGACCGGCTGGAACCCTCGGCTGCCTGTTGCCGCATCCTGTGGATGGCCAGCTTGGCACTCGCCGCACGACACCACTCCCCACACCTGCATCAGATCCTGGTAGAACCCGGGCAGCTCCCGCAGAGTGGCACAGCCGACGGCCGCCGCTGGGTGACGCAGCACCCCCGGCAGTGGAAATAGGTGGCCAGCGCATGCCACTGCGGGGGGTGCTCAGTATACAGGTACCTCTGCAGCGCCCGGAGGCGGAGGACCACCAGCTGGGTACGCACGCACACCACTGACTGACCCTCCTCTGCCAACGGCAGACTCCAGACCGCCGCAGAGACCCAGTGCCTCCGGCCGCCCCAGAAGAAGTCCGTCAACCCCTTTTTCTTCGTATAAACCGTCTATTAGCTAAAATCACTACAGAAGACTACAAGTATCAGATGTATACATCTAATACAGAAAGTATCATCTAATCAACTACAGAACTTCAGAAATTTCTATAAGCTAACACCCGTGAAAACACACATACGTCACTACGCCCGCTACCGCAACACTCAATACTTAATGTCAAAATCATATTGGTGTCGTCCACGACACACGTGATCCCCTGAGGGGCTCACCGAGTGCAGAACTTGGCCAGGGAGCCCGCGGAGAAAGCGTGCTCCTGTTCCAAAGACACCCGCGTGCGCACGTAAGCATGGAAGACGGGCAGGCAGGCCGACCCCCCGGAACCCTTGGTCGCCCGCCGTCATGTCCTGTGGATGGCCAGCCTGGCCAGGCCCAGCAGAAGACCCACTAGGAGATCCTCCACGCGCCCCTCCCCGCGCCACACCGGGTGCCTGTAAACCAACAGCGTCGGGCTGAAGTGCAGCCAGAAATTAAGCAGCAGCCCCCGCAGATACGCAAAGAGGGGCTGCAGCCTCTCGCACTCCGCGTACGCGTGGTACACTGTGGCAGACAGTTGGGGTGTCGGTGAACTGGCTCAAAAATCGGTTGCACGGCACCGCCTGATGCAACATCCTCCACCCCAGGTCCCCGATGTACAGCAGGAGGACTCCCATGTAGAGAGACCTCCACCGGGGACCACCCTCGCCACCCGCCGGCAAGACGGACCGCCACGGCGTGTCCGGTCGGCAGACCAGGGCGAGGAAGTGAAAGATGTGCAGGAGCAGCCCGTACAAGAACCGCCTCGGCACCTCGTGGAACGGCACCGTCGGCGTGTCCTCCAGGCGGCTCAGGTTGTGCTGCGCCGCCTGCCGCGAGAGACTCTGGGCCCTGGGCCCGAACAGCAACTCCAGCAGGGCGGGGGCCGGCGCGGCCGGGACACCCCCCCCCCCCGCCCCAGCATCCCCCCCCTGCGCCTGCCGTGACTGGAGGGGGAGTGGCCATGCGCAAGCCGCACGACACCGTGCCCCACACCTGCATCAGATCCCAGTAGAACCCGGGCAGCCCCTGCAGAGCGGCACGGCCAATGCCCGCCACCGGAAGAAGCGCCCCTTCCCGGAGGCAACGTCCCCGGCGGAGGAAATAGGTGGCCAGCGCGTGCCACCGCGGGGGGTGCTCGGTAGACAGGTACCTCCGCAGCGCCCAGAGGCGGAGGGCCGCCAGCTGGGTGCGCACGCACACCAGCGTCTGACCCTCCTCCACCAACGGCAGACTCAGGACCGCTGCAGAGACCCAGTGCCTCTGGCCGCCCCAGAAGAAGTCCGTCAACCCCTTTTTTTTAATAAACATTTATTCGCTAAAAGCACTACAAAAAGACAACCAGTGTCAATACACTACATCTAATACAGAAAAGAAGAAACTAAGCAACGACATACTACAGTAGAGAATGCAAACTAATACTAACGAAACATGCACGTAACACTACACCCGCTAACGCAACGTGCAACACTTCAAATAAGAATCGCGTTTGTACAGTCCACGACACATGTGGTCCTCTGAGGGGCCCACCGAGCGTGGAACTCAGCCAGTGTGCCCTCGGAAACCACATGCTCCCTCTCTAAACACACCCACGTGCGCACGTAAGCACGGAAGACGGGCAGGCAGGCAGACCGGCCAGTATCCTCGGCCGCCCGCTGCCACGTTCCTTGGATGGCCAGCTTGACCAGGCCCAGCAGAAGACCCACTAGGAGATCCTTCGCGCACCCCGCCCCGCACCGCACCGGGTGCCCATAAACCAACAGCGTCGGGCTGAAATGCAGCCAGAACTTGAGCAGCAGCCCCTTTAGATACGCAAAGAGGGGCTGCAACCCCTCGCACTCCACGTACGCGTGGTACACCGTCTTCTCCCGGCCGCAGCAGTGACAGACGGCTGGGGTGTCGGTGAACTCCCGCGTAGAGAGACCTCCACCGGGGACCCTTCCCGCCGCCTGCCGGCAAGATGGACTGTCACGGCGTGTCTGGTCGGCAGACCAGGGCGAGGAAGTGAAAGGTGAGCAGGAACAGCCCGTACAAGAACCGCCTCGGCACCTCGTGGAACGGCACCTTCGACGTGTCCTCCAGGCGGCTCAGGTTGTGCCGAGCCGCCTCCCGTGAGAGACGCCGGGCCCTGGGCCCGACCAGCAACTCCGGCAGGGTGGGGGCCGGCACAGCTGGGACCCCCCCGGCGTCCCCCCTGGCGCCCTCAGCGACTGGAGGGGGAGCGGCCACGCGCTTGCTGCATGACACCGTGCCCCACACCCGCATCAGATCCCGGTAGAACCCGGGCAGTCCCCGCAGAGCGGCATGGCGGACGCCCGCCGCTGGGAGACGTGCCCCCTCCTGGAGGCAGCGTCCCCGGCGGAGGGAAAAGGTGGCCAGCGTGTGCCACTGCGGGGGGTGCTCGGTATACAGGTATCTCTGCAGTGCCCGGAGGCGGAGGGACGCCAGCTGGGTACGCACGCACACCAGCGACTGACCCCCCTCCGCCAACGGCAGACTCAGGACCGCCGCAGAGACCCAGTGCCTCCGGCTGCCCCAGAAGAAGTCCGTCAACCCCTTTTTTTTGTATAAAACATTTATTAGCTAAAAGCACTGCAGAAGACTACAAATCTCAAATATATACATCCAATACAGAAAGGATCAGCTAGACAACTACAGAACGTCAGAGATCATCATAAACTAACACCCGCGAAAACACACATACGTCACTACGCCCGCTACCACAACACTCAATACTTCATATCGAGATCGTATTGGTGTCGTCCACGACACACGCGATCCCCTGAGGGGCTCAGTACTGCCCCTCCCACAGTGCAGCGCCCCAGCTGGATTGCTGTCCGTGCTCCTTGTCTGTAGCTACAACCCTTCAAAGGTAAATTTCAGTTGAAATACTGGGCTCAGTTCAACAGTGTCTCTCCCACTGTCACAATCAAGTCAGGGACTGCCCCTGCATATTGCTGCCTTCACACTGAGAACATCCTCCGTGCTGTTGTGTGTCACTACAATCAGCTTAAATAGGACAGACTCAGAACAGATCTGGCAGGTCAAAACTGGGCATCCGCCAGGCATTCTGGACCTTGAGGGCAGTGTGATAGACACGGAGTAAATGGACTTCCGAAAGGTGATTGATGCATTGGCTTGTCAGCAAAGTTGTTTCCCGAGAATAAAAGTGACAGTGGCAGCAGGGACTGGCAAGTATCGTGCGGACCTTCAACAGCAGCAGAAGTGTCCGTCACTGCCATCTGTAACCTTACGGCCTGCATGTCTCACAGTCCTGGAATTTGAACTGGAGTGGGAAAGCTGGATTTAATTTCACCTCCAGTGGTCTTTTTTTAAAAATTTTATTTACAGCGTGGTAACAGGCCCTTCCGGCCCAACAAGTCCGCGCCGCCCATTTTAAACCCACATTAACCTACTTGTACGTCTTTGCAATGTGGGAGGAAACCAGAGCACCCGGAGGAAACCCACGCAGAGATGGGAGAACGTACATACTCTATGCTGCCTCCCTCTGTACTCCTGGGCTCAGCTATTCCCTCCATTAACCTCCTTGGCTTTCTCCTTCCACCATGCTTCTTTTAGCCATGCCTTTGGTCACATCAGTCACAGTATCTCTTCGTGTGTCTAATGTCAATTTCATGCCACAATCTTCCAGCGGATGACACCAACATTAGTGTTGCGGTGGGCAGTGAAAAGGGTTATCTAAGATTACAGCAGGATCCAGCTTAACTGGGAAAGTTGGCCATAGAGTGGCAGAATTTAACTCAGACAAGTGCAAAGTGATGCATTTTGGGAAGTTAAACCAGGGCAGGTCTTACACAGTAAATGGCAGGACTCTGAGGAGTATTGTAGAATAGAGGGACCTAGAGGTACAGGTATGTAGTTCCCTGAAAGTGGCACACAGGTAGAAGGGGTGGTTAAGAAGTCCTTGGCACGCTGGCCTTCATCAGTTAGGGGACTGAGTATGGGAGTTGGGACATCATGTACAAGTCGATGGTGAAACCGCACTTGGAGTATTGTGTGAAGTTCTAGTCACCCAGCTATAGGAAGGATGCCATTAAGATGGAAAGGGTGCAGAAAAGATTCATGAGGATAATACTGGGACTGGAGGGCTTGAGTTATAAGGAGAGACTGGATAAGCTGGGACTATTTTCCTGGGAGTGTAGGAAGCTGAGGGGTGACCTTACAGAGGTTTATAAAATCGTGAGGGGCATAAATAAGGTGGATGGTCACAGTCTTTTTCCCAGGTTAGGGAAGTCTAAAACTAGAGGGCATAGATTCATGACGGGAGGGGAGATTTAAAGGGAATCCGAGGGAAAAGTTTCTCACACAGAGGGTGCTCAGCGTATGGAACGAGCTGCCAGAGGAAGAGGTAGAGGCGGGTACAATTACAGTGTTTAAAAGACATTTGGACAGATACATGGATCAGTAAAGTTTAGAGGGATACGGGCCAAACACAGGCAAATGGGACTAGCTTAGGTAAGCACATTGGTCAGCATGGATGAGTTGGGCCGAAGGGCCTCTTTCCATGCTGTATAACACTATGAAACTCCATTAAAGTTTTTTTACTATGTTCATGGAGCTAATCACCATATAAGAAGGTGTGATGTGAGGAGCAGAGAGAGCAGAGGATCAACAGTACTGGACGGGTAACAGTTATATATTTAGCTTCCTCGCAGAGCAACAGACTGGCCTTTGTCATGCTGCCCGTTGGCCTCGATCGTTGTTGACAAGGAACATAATTTGAATTCTCCTGCACCTCCCAAATCCCAGAGTGTGTTCCCTAGCAACTAAACTGCAACGTAGGATCACAGAATATCAAGTTGGAATACCAGAGGAGATTTTGTAGCCGGAGATACAGGATTGTTGAACTTGGTCAGGATCAATCAGTGGCAAAACCCTGACAGAGTTTGAGTAGGACTGTCAGTCAAGGAAGAGACTCACAGAGGCAGCAAAGTACAGTGAAAATGTATCACCGAGCAGCTCCGTTCCTTGCCCAGCTCTGGAGGATGCAGGGAGGAGGAGGAGGGTTGTCAACAGTCCCACATCTCAATGGTTATTGGCTGCACTGCCAAACACCCCACTCACCATGTTCGTGATCTGGGCACAAGCCCACAGGGGTCACGTTCCAGGCCAGTGCCAGGCTGAATGACTCGGGAACACTGTTCTTCCAGAGTCTCCCAACAGAGCCGGGAGGTTTTGCAATCAGTGACAGGCACTGTCTGTTTGCTCTTATCGTTTGGACACGACCTCAGGATGATCCGATCCATATACCAGGAACTAGCAGAGAACAGCCTGGCACCACTGCACCCAGAACCTCTTCCTTAATTTTAAATGACAGACAACATTACTCAGCATGTGTGGAGATACAGGTGGAGAGACAGGTAGAGAAGGTGTGGATGGAGATATCTCTGTAGAGACAGGTGGAGAATGTTACTCAGTGTGGATGGAGCTACACCTGTAGAGACAGGTAGAGAACATTACAGTGTGGCTGGAGATATGTCTGCAGAGACATGTGGAGAATGTTACTCAGTGTGGATGGAACTACACTTGTAAAGGCAGGTACAGAATATTATGGTGTGGATGGAGCTACACCTGTAGAGACAGGTAGAGAACATTACAGTGTGGATGCAGATACGTCATACGTCTGTAGAGACAGGGAGTGAATATCCTCCTTGTGTTTTGAGTTGTTTGAGTGGGGATGTGGGGAACATCCTCACTCAACGAGACCTGGGTATCATTCTACTGCAAAAGTCACAGACCCCACAATGATCTTTAATCCAAGTAAGTCTCCATTTGATAACTTTCAGGTCAATGGAGATCCTCAATAACAAACAGGGAAATGGTTGCTTTACGCTTGCTGCAGCTGGTTTGTGATGTGGTGATAACTTGGTATTTATTATCCCAAGTCCAAACATTGGCAGTGTTTTGTGTGTGACCGAGTGCTTCTTTGTTCATTCCTGGATCAACAGAGCAGAGCCCCAGCTCACTCACACAGTTCTTACATCAGTTCACTCAGCTTTTCAATTCATCAGTCCTCACCCCTATCCACTTTCTTCCTTTCCATTGGGACACTGGCAGCTTCCCCAAGACTGGTACAAAGTATGCAAGTAGTATTCTCATCACATCCTCCAAACCGAGGCATCAATCTCCATTTTAACAGTGGAGATTCAGCAGCATCCAACCCCAGTGTTTCTGCAATAAGGGATGTGGGGTTAGTACGGCAACGTGGTGCCGAAGGAAAAGACCAGCCATGGTCTTGCTGAAAGGTGCAGTTGATTGCTACTCTTGCTGCGACTTCTTTTGTTCTCATCTTCTAACTGCTGAAATTGGAGACGTAACTTTAGAAAACCTCCAGGTCCCCTTTATGTGAGTGCTCACTCAATTCTCAATGGTTTCCAGCAGTTTGTTTGTTGCTTTCTATGGTTTCTTTCTGTTTTTCTCTGAGAACTCCCGCACTTAACCTGGACGTCCTGTATCATTAATCCAGCGGCTCTCACACACCCTCTTCTGCTTCATCTTCTCTTGTCTTCTTCATCTTCCCCAGAGTTCTGCATTTCATTTCCCTTCTTTCCCTCTTGTGAGAACGTAACAATACTACCTCCAGTTTTGCCTGCCAGTGTTTGATTCCTGTTTATTCAGGGACAACGTGTTTCGACTGCTCTTGAAGTGACAAGTGGAGAACATTGAAGACACGAGAGGACTGCAGATGGAGGAATCTGGAGCAAAAAACAAATCGCTGGGGGAACTCAATGGGGTCAGACAACATCTGTGGGGGGGAATGGACAGTCGATGTTTTGGGTTGAGACCCTTCATCTGGACTGAAAGATAGAGCGGAGATAGCCAGTATAAAGAGGTGAGAGAAAGGGGTGGGGCCAGAGCTGCCAGCTGATAGGCGGCTGGCGGCCACTCTTCCCGTGCCTGCTTGCTCTCCCATTGCAGGTGCCTTTGCGATCCTCTCCCACATTCTGTGCTGTTCATTTCCGACTGATGAACAGTTCAGGTTACGGACGGTTCTCAGGAACGGAACCCTGTCATAACCCGAGGACTTCCTCTGTTCACTGGAGAAGTTTCTGCCTCACAAACACCGTCTGCAAGTTAACCTTAAGTCAAAGTCAGGGGGTCCCTGTACACCGGTCACTGAAAGCTAACACGTGAGTGCAGCGGGTAGTTAAGAAGGCGACTGGTATATTGGCCTTCACTGCAAGAGGGTTTGAGTACAGGAACAAGGATGGGTTTACTTCAATCACACAGGGCTTTGTGTGACCACACCTGGAGTAGTGTGTGCACTTTTGGTCTCCTTGCCTCAAAGGACATACTTGCTGGGGAGAGGGTGTGCAGGAAAGTTCACCAGATGAGTTTCTGGAATATTGGATGAGGAGGGATTGAGTGGGCAGGGCCTGTATTCTCTGGAGTTTTGAAGAATAAGAGCAGATTTCATTGAAATGTGCAGAGTGTGGTAGGTGCCTGGAATGTACTGCCAGGGGTGGAGGCAGATAAAATAGTGGCATTTAAGAGGCATTTAGACAGGCACATGAATAGGCAGAGAATGGAGGGGGTTTGGACCATGAGCAGATGGAATTAATTAGACTGGCATCGTAGTTGGCACAGACATTGTGGGCCGAAGGGCCTGTTCCTGTGCTGTACTGTTCTATGTTTTATGTTCTACATTCCCCCTGGCTGGGAGTCCAGAAACCAGGCTCATAGTCTCAGGATATTGGGTCAGACATTTGGCACTGGTGTGAGGAGATATTCCACCGCACAGAGCGGTGAACCTGCGGAATTCCCTCCCATCTCGTGCGGTGCAGGCTGAGCTGCTGAGTGTGTCTGAAGGAGGTAGATTTCTGGACAAAACAGCCATCAGGGGTATGAGTGAGAATATGGTGCCCAGATTGAGGATTGAAGGGCCGAATGGCCTACTGCTGCTCCTTTGTTTCCGTGGTAATGTTGCCAATGAGACCAACATCTTGGCCTGAGTGAACAGATTGTCTGGTAATGGACAACTGTGCAGGTCCTACTGACCCTTGCATTGGGGGGCTTGATAAGAGTGTTGGGACATCCGGTCCGTGTCCAGCCCCTTTGCTCCGTTCAGCAAGGGAGCACCTGAGTGTCTGAGTAAAGTGGCAGCCTCAAGGGGTGAAGTGACATGGTGCTGACCTGTACATGGTGTTCAGTGTGTCTCTGACTCCATGCTAACTGAGGTGCATTTTTCTTCTGCTGGGAATCCCTTTTCAGTTTTGTCTTTTCCAGACTGGATTTGGCTTCAAACAGTTCTTATCGATGTGAAAGAACCAAGGATGTGCTGGTGGGGTCTGGGAGGGTTGGCCTGAGCTGAGATCTGTACCCTCAGCCTCACACAGTGCCATCTCCTGCTCTCCAGTTTTCCCAACATAAACAGTGGGGCAAGGAAGAAATAGGCACCAACACAGATCTCACTCAGCTGACTGCTGGAAGCCCTTTCACGGCTGAAATATGTTGTTCGGAACTTCTGCCTTGGTACAGATTGTTTTTTTGGATTTGTTTCAAAGTTTTGGTCAAAACTCTGATTTGAGAGAAGCCATAACCAGAGCCAGCTGCTGCTTAGCAATGACATCAGTTATGACCATTATGGAAAGCTACAGGCACTTTGCTCTTGTGCAAGGGTTATAGAATAGTTTGTTTTTGTGGAATCCACAAACTGGAAATAGTTTTTGACTTTAGTGGACGGGTTAAAGGTCGTGGGCTGAAAGCCGAAACTTTCCTTGTGAGCTTTGTCCTCCAGAGCTGAGCTTCCCTGTTAAATCTTCCTTTCTTGGTCACACTTTAATTACACAGCATTCAATTACGACCTGTTTATTGAAAACTGCTTGTTGGGATTGGTTAACACCGGGGAGTGTTGCATTCAAACTTGGAAATTGTCAGTGGGGGTGCTTGGAATCGAACCAAGATGCTGGCAGAACAAGGAGAACTCAATTTGTTTTTCATAATTCTTGAAATATCTTAACCTATTTGGGAGGTTGTTGTTCTGAAATTGTATAAAAGATATGATTACAGATTTCTGTGGAACAGGAGCAAACCACTTGAGCTGAGAGTTCTCTCCGTTCTATCCTCACAGAGTCTTACTCTGGAGATAGTTATTATTCCTTTTAAATGTCTGCTCTGGTCTCCACAGCTACTCAGCAGTGAATTGCACATTCTTTCCTCTCCCTGGGGAAAGGGTTTCCCTTGATTTGTCAATGGCTAAGCTAGATTTATGGCCTTGGTTTTGGATTCCTTGTCAGTGGCACTCCACACACAGTTACCCTCCTGCTTTATGCGGTGTCAGAGACGGTAATTCTAAGCATTCCCGACCAGTCCCAAACTAGGCAGAGGGCAGTTAACAACTTGCTGGTGGTATAAGGGACATTCGTCACAAGGATACGGAGATGGGTAAGTGACGGAAAGCTTCACAGACTGGAGCTGATGTGAAGCAACTCCTCAGCTGAGTTTAATTAATTCCTTCATGAAACCAGGAAGGGCATTCTACACCCACACTGTAGTCCAAAACCCCATCCCTTATTATCTGGAAACAACTGTCCTTTTGCATAAAGCTTGTCATGAAGGGAGTACAGAGAAGGTTCATCAGACTGACTCCTGGGATGAGGAGAGATTGTGTCAACTGGGCCTGTATTAGAACATAGAACACAGAACAGTACAGCACGGGAACAGACCCTTTGGGCCCACGATGTCTGTGCCGAACACGATGCCAAATTAAGCTAACTCTCTTCAACATGCACATAGAGTGATAGAGTCACACAGCACGGAAACAAGCCCTTTAACCTAACTGGTTCACACCGACCAAGATGCCCATCTAAGCTAGTCCCATTTGCCCGCGTTTGGCCCATATCCCTCTAAACCTTTCCTCTCCATGTACCTTTTAAATGTTGTTAACGTACCTGCCTCAACCACTTCCTCTGGCAGCTCATTCCACATACTGACCACTCTCTGGGTGAAAACATTGCCCCTCAGGTTCTTATCAAATCTCTCCCATCTCACCTTAAACCTATGCCCTCTAGTTCTTGATTCCCCAACCCTGGGAAAAGAGATTGTGCACATTGACCCTATCTATGCCCCCTCATGATTTTATACACCTTTATAAGATCGCCCCTCATTTCCCTACGCTCCACTGAATAAAGCCTGCTCAACCTCTGTCCATAACTCAGTCCCTCGAGTCCTGGCAACATCCTCGTAAATCTCCTCTGCATTCTTTCCAGCTTAGTCACACCTTTCCTACAACAGGGTGACCAAAAATGAACACGATATTCCAAATGCAGCCTTACCAACATCTTGTACAAATGATCCATATCCCTCCATTCCCTGCGTATTCATGTGTCTATCTAAAAACTTCTTAAATGCCTCTATTGTATCTGCCTCACCACCACCCCTGGCAGCCCATTACAGGCACCCACCACGCTCTGTGTAAAAAAAAACTTGCCCCGCATATCTTTAAACTTCCCCCTCTCACCTTAAATGTGTGTCGTCTAGTATTAGACATTTCTACACTGGGATATTAGAGTTTAGAAGAGTGAGAGGGGACCTTATTGAAATGTACAAAATTCAGACAGGACCAGGCAGGCTGGGTGCAGGGAATTGTTCCCTGGCTGGGGATCAAGAACCAGGAGTCGTTACTGGGATACGGGGTAAGACATTGAGGACCAAGGTGAGGAGGAATTCCTTTGCTCAGAGGATGGTGAACCTGCTGAATTCTCTCCCATGAGGCCATGGAGGCCACATTACTGAAGGTATTTAAGGAGGTAAATACAGTATCTGGACTTGCAGCATCAAGGTGCAGAGAGAGTGGGAACGTGGTCAGAGGGTCAGATATGATCCTGTTGAAACCAGGCACAAAGATGTGGTCTACCAGGCTGCAGTGATCTCTGCTTCACGCCTGGACTGCTTACAGCAAGCAGATCCCACCAATGGAGCCTCTGCTGGGAGACAGATTTAACGTGGACAGTGAGTGAAGGGGCAGTGGGAGTTGATCATGAGCTCAAGGGGATCTGGGTAGGTTCATGGGGTTCGAGAGATACAGCACAGAACAGTCTCTTTGGTCCATCAGTCCATACTGGCCATTAACCACCCAAATACACTAATCCTACATTCTCCCCACATTCTCATAACTCCCCCAGATTCTACAACTCACCTACACCCTTGGGACAATTTACAGTGGCCATTTAACCTACCAAACTGCATGTCTTTGGGATGTGGGAGGAAACTGGAGCACCCGGGGGAAACCCACTCAGTCACAGGGACAACATGCAAACTCCACACAGACAGCACCAGAGGGTGGGATTGAACCAGGGTCTCTGGCACTCTGAGGCAGCGGATCTACCAGCTGTACCACTGTGTTTCCCATGCAGCCAAGGGAAACGGAACTATCTATAGCTCTGGGACTTGAGGTGGGAGAGGGTCAGTATGATTGGCTGACTGGCCTCTTCGTATGAGTTTGATCCAATGATTGAATATGCCGTGGCCTTCTCCTGCTTACGAGGTGTGTGAACATCTGCACACTGCCCAGGGCTGTTTCACCGGCAGTCTGAGCACCGTGTCTGAGGAATGGGAATTGGACTTCTGATGGACACTAGCATTGTGCTGTGCTTTATAGCTGGTCAGGTGGGACCTTCTTTCACACAAGGACTCTCAGGCTGAGATAAACCCAGCATTACATCAACCACACACACCTTGTGGTTGGGTTGCAAACAAGCCTTTCTTGATTTCCTCACCTTTTCTGGTCACTTGGTTGGCAACTGTTAACCCTGCAGTCACAGGTCAAAGTTGATGTAACTTTGGGAAAGATTAACCCTGCCTATTTACTCAGTGTGTGGATTAACTACCCTCTGGTACATTGTCTGCACTGCCTTACACCCCACACCAGGGAGGCTGGATGCTGTGGAGATTCCTTTTGTCCCAACTTCAGTTGTATTGCCACAGAAGGAAAGGTGGGCAACGGAGCAAAGCACTACCAATATTGCAGCTTTTGTAGTAGGATGCCATCGACAGCATATACATTTATTGCCCCTCTCCCCCACTTGCCCCTGCAAAGGCAGTGGTGAGTCCAGCCACAGAAAGGACATAATTAATCTAGAGAGGGTATGGAAGGATGTTATGGGGACTGGAGGGCTTGAGTTCTAAGGAGAGACTGGATAGGCTGGGATTGTTTTCTCTGGAGCGTAGGAGAATGATGGGTGACCTTACAGAGGTTTATAAAATCATGAAGGGCATAGATAAGATGGATGGTCATGGTCTTTTTTCCCCAGGATAGGGATGTCTAAAAATAGAAGGCATAGGTTTAAAGGTGAGAGGGGAAGGATTTAAAGGGGACCTGAGAGGCAAGTTATCCACACAGAGGTTGATGGGTATGTGGAGTGAGCTGCAAGAGGAAGTGGTAGACGTGGGTACAATTACAACATTTAAAAGACATTTGGACAGATACGTGGATAGGAAAGGTTTAGAGGGATGGGGCCAAATGCAAGCAAATGGGACTAGCTCAGGTAGATATCTTGGTTGGAATGGACGAGTTGGGCTGAAGGGCCTGTTTCTGTGTTGTATAACTCCATGACTCTTGAGCTGGGGTACAGATTGCTTCTTGGACCACTTCACAGGACAGTTATGGAGCCACCATCTGGTCCTGGAGTCACCCATGGGCCAGACAGGGTGAGGACAGCAGTCTTCCCTCCCTGGTGGGACGTGGTGAACTGAGGCCTTTACAACAACCCTGCAGTCTCATGGTCACCTCTGCAGGCACGGTTTGTATCAAATCCTGATTAGTCAATAAAAGTGAAGTTCCACATTGGTGTTCTCTGGTGGGGTTTGAACTCATCCTTCATTTGACCATGGGTGCTGCCCAGACACCTGTACTCCATCTGTCAGCTGGCCTGTCCTGCTCGTGGTTTTGTTCTAACCTGCTAAGATGCTGCAGAGAAACCATGTCCTACTTGCATCCACAGGCCCTGCTCACCTCACAACCAATCAAATGATGGCACTGGTCTACCACAGGAAGCACGGCAAGTAATCTGAGCATAGTGCAATCCCACAAACAGCAAAATGATACTGACCAGATAATCTAAGCCAATGATTAGCCAGATTCAGCAAAGAACTGGCATACTGTTGCCCAAGGGGGGTGGGGGGGGGTGTTTACCCTGGAGCGAAGGATGCTGAGGGGTGGGTGACCTTATAGAAGTGTATGAAAATCATGAGGGGCATAGATAAGGTGGATGATTACAGTCTTTTTCCCAAGTGTTGAGATGTTTAAAATGAGAGGAGCTGCAGGTTTGGATATTGGGTGTATCTGCTTGATTGAGAGGCCAATGGTGCGAAGCTGCCATCCGCAGGATTGTGACTGACGCCTTGAAGTCAGGCTCCCATGTACACTCACCTCAGGCGCAGAGCGAGCCTTTAGTTTCATTCCTTGGTTCAATGGTGCAACTTTGACTGCACAGCACTCCCTCTTTACCTCCTTGGAGTGCCTGTTTAGGTTACGTGGCCCAGTGCCTGGAGTGAGCCTAATCCATGATACTCTGGCTTAATTTCCGCGCAGAACATTTCTATTGAAGGGTGAGACAGGAGCAAGGTGAATTGCAGGAACTTGAGTTCCAGCAAGGGTCCAGGTGTTTCGGAGACACAAGAGACCAGTCCTGATGCAGGGTTTTGATCCGAAACGTTGACAATTCCTTTCTCCCACAGATGCTGCTCAACCCGCTGAGTTCTCCCAGCAGATTGCTTGTGGTCAGGGTATTTCTGTAGTGCTACTGTGTGGGACAATGGAGGAATTTGCTCAAGTGCTGATTCCGACCCAAAATTTTGCTTTCTTCTTTGTCCATTTATATCAGGAGAATTGTGGAAAAGTTTTACTTTCTCTTATTGGAACTCAGAAACTAAATTAGCCTCCCAAAAGTCCGATTTTCCCACAGGGAACAGGACATGCTCCTTGTATCCTGGGGCACACCTCCATCAGCAGGGACATGGAATCCCATCCTGATGCTGAATTTGGATGGGGCAATGTGTAGTACTCCACAACAACAGCTCAAACACACACAGGGACATCTGACAGAATGTGGCGCTGGATCACCAGGGAGACTAATAAACAGCAGCTTTCTCAGTGAGATGATAAAGGGCTCTCTTAATTGAAGAGAGTAACACTGAAAGATTTCAGTAGGAGCACCAGGGTGTTGGAGCTGGCCAGGTGAGAGACAATGGGAGGTGCTCAAATCTTGGTGAGTTACAAGATTGGAAGAGAACACAGATAAGGAGTGGTAGAAAGCAAGGATGGCAATTCTTAATTTGTAAGTGTGTCTGGCAAAGTAAGAGGGCAGCAGGAGCAGGATGGGAGAGAATGGGCCGTGAGGAATTTTGGAACCAAATACTGAAGCCCTGATTGTTCACAGGGTGATGTGTAGCAATCACAAGTAAGGTGCACTGGCGTCTTCATTTTCTCAGGAGGTTAATGAGGTTCAGCTTGCCACCAAACACTCTAACAAACTTCTACAGATGTACTGTTGAAAGTATCCTGACTGGTTGCATCATGGTCTGGTACAGCAATTCAAATGCGCAGGAACGTAAGAAGCTTCAGAGAGTAGTGGACTCTGCCCAAAACATCACAGGCACATCCCTCGCCACCATTGGTAGTGTCTACAGGAGGCGCTGCTTCAAGAAGGCAACATCCATCAAAGATCCCCACCATCCAGGCCATGCCATCTTCTTGCAGCTACCATCGGGCAGGAAGTACAGAAGCCTGAAGTCTCACACGTCCAGCTTCAAGAACAGCTACTTCCCTTCAACCATTCAGTTCTTGAACAAACAGGCACATCCCTAATTACTACAGTTTAGCAACACACTTTGATCATTTTGCACTAAAATGGACCCTTTTTTTGTTCTAATTGTGTTCTTTCTTGTAAAAATTGTATATAATTTATGACTAATTTATGTTTTTCTTGTGAATGCTACTTATATGATGCTGTGTCTGTGATGCTGCTGCAAGTAAGTTTTTTATTGCACCTGTGTACACATGGACTTGTGCCTATGACAATGAACTTGACTTTGACATTGTAGTTGCAGTTGTGCTCTACTCTATTCATTCTACTCTACATAAGGATGCACCCAGCTCTCCAATCACAGCATCTACAGATCCAGTCTCTCTGGCTCTTTCACATTTGGTTGTCAACGATAGCATTGGTAGCAACAGCACATTGCTCAAGATGCCTGAACACATGCTTTAAGTGTGTGGTCAGAACCCGTCCTCTTCTGGACCACAGAGCTACAGATGCAATAGATCTTTATGCAGTATGAGCAGATATTTAGGGGGATACCTAGTGGGATACCTGGGAGAATCTCTCTGAACTCAAAGTACATTGAGTTTTTATACTCTTAACAACAAAGATAATATCAGGTGATTAAATAACATTTCAATAGTTACAACTGCATGGTTCACTTCAATATTTTGAATATACTCATATGGTTTCATTGAATTACTCAACTGACAAGACACCTCCGAATATTCAAAAACCTTTGATGGGACAAAGTAATTGCCATGGATGGTCTAGAAGCTTTTGAGAGCCGACACCCAAAATTAGAGGTGTGGGGACTAACTCTCTGGGTAGACAAATACTCCAGTTACTGATTGATGGGACTGACATGCCCGTGACTACGTTTAATGTGATAAGTGACAGATAACAATGGGGAACCTTCCTTGATCTCATAGTCAAAGAGTTATAGAGCTGTACAGCACAGAAACAGGCCCTTTGGCCCAACTTGTCCATGCTGACCTTTTTGATCATCTGTACTAATCCGATTTGCCTGCATCTGTCACAATCATGCAAAATATCTTGGCTGAGGATGTCTGATGTGATACAGGCCAATTATACTTGCCCCATTGTCTGTTCGTGTGTCCAATGTATGTGACAACATCTTATGGTCATTGTCAGTTTTACAGATCAAGTCTCTAGAATGGGCTCCTGCTGTGGGATAGTAACCTGTGCTCTGTAGACAGTACTGTTTGCTTATAGAGCCGTCTTTTTAATGTCAAACTGATTACTGCTTCCAATTTACATATTAAAATTGTTAATGGTTTTTCTTTGTACTAATGTACTTCCGAAGGATGTCGCATGCTCAACAATCCCTAGCGCACACCCTCTGTTGGCTCAGGGAGGTCAAAGCCGAAACGTGTTCCAGTTTAAGGCAGCAAAAAGGCCCACAACAGGTGATCCCCTACCCAAATCCCCAGGCTACTACAAAAACATGTCCCTATGTGGACCTACATCTACATTATCTGTTATCCCTAACTGGCCATGAGGGAAAATAATTTGAATCTAACATTGGTAGGGATAACATGTTGCTCCAAGTGTTTTGGGTGACCTTTGAAATAAGTTTCATCCATTCAATAGTTCCAGCCACCCTACTGTGGATATACCTTAGGGCATGGTCTATTCCTGATGCTGTCGGTGACACCTGTGGTTGAAGATGGTGGATTTGTCGTTCGTGGCATTTCGCTCCCTCCTCCCTCACTGGACCATTGTGGCGTACATTGCATTCGAATCTCACATTCTTTTCTTCACCTATTCGGTCTCGGTTATCTACATGGCTGTCAGTAGTTACTGTGTGGTCAAGGGTAACCTATTTTGTCTCAGGTTGATCATGGGTAATAGTTTGTGTTGGGTGCCATGGTAGAGGGATGTGCAGGTCAGGGTAAGCATCAGTCTCTTAGTAATTAGTGACAGGTAATTGGTTTATTATTGTCACAGTTTAAAAAGCAAACTGCCACATCCAGCGGGCAGTGTCAGAGCGGGAACTGGAGTGAGAGGGAGCAGAGTGTTTTGGGCTTTGGATCAAGGGGCTTCGGCGTAAAGGGGCGAGGAAAGGTAGGTGACTTGAGTTAAGGAAGGAGTATGAGTGTGATATCCTGTACTCAGTGTCAGATGTGGGAGTTCCCGGAGTCTCCCTGCCTCCTGGAAGGCTACATCTGCGCCCGGTGTGTCGAGCTGCAGCTCCTGAGGGACCGTGTTAGGGAACTGGAGATGCAGCTCGATGACCTGCGTCTGGTCAGGGAGAGTGAGGAGGTGATAGAGAGGAGTTATAGGCAGGTGGTCACACCGAGGCCACGGGAGTCAGGCAAGTGGGTCACAGTCAGGAGGGGGAAGGGGAAGGGGAAGAGTCAGGTACTAGAGAGTACCCCTGTGGCTTTACCCCTTGACAATAAGTACTCCTGCTTGAGTGCTGTTGGGGGAGACAGCCTACCTGGGGGAAGCAACAGTGGCAGTGTCTCTGGCACAGAGTCCAGCCCTGTGGCTCAGATGGGTAGGGAAGGAGAGAGGAGGGCACTAGTGATGGGGGACTCTATAGTTAGGTCGGCAGACAAGCGATTCTGTGGACACAGGAAAGAAACTTGGAAGGTAGTTTGCCTCCCAGGTGCCAGGGTCCGGGATATTTCAGATCGCGTCCAAGATATTCTGAAGGGGGAGGGAGAACAGCCAGAGGTCGTGGTACATATTGGTACCAATGACATAGATAGGGAAAGGAATGAGGTCCTGAAAAGAGACTATAGAGAATTAGGAAGGAAGTTGAGAAGCAGGACCTCAAAGGTAGAAAAATCCGGGTTACTGCCTGTGCTAAGCGACAGTGGGTATAGGAACAGAATGAGGAGGAGGTTAAATGCGTGGCTGAGGGATTGGAGTAAGGAGCAGGGATTCAGATTTCTGGATCATTGGAGCCTCTCTTGGGGCAGGTATGACCTGTTCAAAGAGGACGGGTTGCACTTGAATCCCAGGGGGACCAATATCTTGGTGGGGAGGTTTGCTAAGGCTACTGGGGAGGGTTTAAACTAGAATTGTTGGGGGTGGGATCCGAACTGGAGAGACTGGGGAAGAGGTGTTTAGCTCTCAAATAGAGAAAGCTAGTAATAGGTACGATAGGCAGGTGATAGAGAGGGGATATGCTCAGACAGGTTTGAGATGTGTCTATTTTAACACAAGGAGTATTGTGAACAAGGCAGATGAGCTTAGAGCTTGGATGAGTACTTGGAGCTATGATGTGATGGCCATTACGGAAACTTGGATGGCTCAGGGACTGGAATGGTTACTTCAAGTGCCGGGTTTTAGATGTTTCAGAAAGGACAGGGAGGGAGGTAAAAGAGGTGGGGGAGTGGCACTGTTGATCAGAGATAGTGTCACGGCTTCAGAAAAGGTGGACGTCGTGGAAGGACTGTCTATGGAGTCTCTGTGGGTGGAGGTTAGGAACAGGAAAGGGTCAATAACTTTACTGGGTGTTTTTTATAGGCCGCCCAATAGTAACAGGGATATTGAGGAGCAGATAGGGAAGCAGATCCTAGAAAGGTGTGGGAATAACAGAGTTGTTGTGATGGGAGATTTTAATTTCCCAAACATCGATTGGCATCTCCAGACAATGAGGGGTTTAGACGGGGAGGAGTTTGTTAAGTGTGTTCAGGAAGGATTCTTGACACAATATGCAGATAGACCTACAAGTGGAGAGGCTGTGCTTGATTTGGTATTGGGAAATGAACCCGGTCAGGTGTCAGATCTCTTAGTGGGTGAACATTTTGGTGATAGTGATCATAATTCTATCTCCTTTACGTTAGCACTGGAGAGAGATAGGAACAGACAGACTAGAAAGGCGTCTACTTGGAGTAAAGGGAATTATGAGGCTGTCAGGCAGGAAATTGGAAGATTAGATTGGGAACAGATGTTCTCAGGGAAAAGTATGGAAGAAATGTGGCAAATATTCTGGGGGTATTTGTGTGGAGTTCTGCATAGGCATGTTCCAATGAGACAGGGGAGTCACGAGAGGATACAGGAACCGTGATGTACAAAGGCTATAATAAACCTAGTCAAAAGGAAAAGAAAAGCTTACAAAAGGTACAGAGAGCTAGGTAATATTAGAGATCTGGAAGAGTATAAGGCCAATAGGAAGGAGTTTAAGAAGGAGATTAGAAGAGCCAGAAGGGGGCATAAGAATGCCTTGGCGGACAGGATTAAGGAAAACCCCAAAGCATTCCACAGGTATGTGAAGAGCAAGAGGATAAGATGTGAAAGAATAGGGTCTATCAAGTGCAGTAGTGGGAAAGTGTGTATGGATCCGGAAGAAATAGCAAAGGTACTCAATGAATACTTTACGTCAGTATTCATGACGGAAAAAGATCTGGGGGATTGTAGTGGGGACTTGCAGCAGCCTGAAAAGCTTGAGCATGTAGATATTAGGAAAGAGGAGGTGCTAAAACTTTTGGAAAACATCAAGTTGGATAAGTCGCCGGGACCGGATGAGATGTACCCCAGGCTGCTGTGGGAGGCGAGGGAAGAGATTGCGGAGCCTCTGATGATGATCTTTGCATCGTTGATGGAGACAGGAGAGGTTCTGGAAGATTGGAGGGTTGTGGATGTTGTTCCCTTATTCAAGGAAGGGAGTAGAGATAGCCCAGGCAATTATAGACAGGTGAGTTTCACCTCAGTGGTTGGTAAGCTAATGGAAAAGATCCTGAGAGGCAGGACTTATGAACATTTGGAGAGGTATAATATGATTAGGAATAGTCAGCTTGGCTTTGTCAAGGGCAGGTCCTGCGTTACGAGCCTGATTGAACTTTTTGAGCATGTGACTAAACACATCGATGAAGGGAGAGCAGTAGATGTAGTGTATATGGATTTCAGCAAAACGTTTGATAAGGTACCCCACGCAAGGCTTATTGAGAAAGTAAGGAGACATGGGATCCAAGGGGGCATTGCAGTGTGGATTCAGAACTGGCTGGCCCACAGAAGGCAAAGAGTGGTTGTTGAAGGGTCGTATTCTGCATGGAGATTGGTGTACCTCAGGGATCTGTACTGGGACCCTTGCTCTTTGTGATTTTTATAAAGGACCTGGATGAGGAAGTGGAGGGGTGGGTTAGTGATTTTGCGGATGACACGAAGGTTGGGGGTGTTGTGGATAGTTGGAGGGCTGTCAGGGGTTACAGAGGGACATAGATAGGATGCAAAGTTGGGCTGAGAGGTGGCAGATGCAGTTCAACCCAGATAAGTCTGAAGTGGTTCATTTTGGTAGGTTAAATATGATGGCAGAATATAGTCTTAATGGTAGGACTCTTGGCAGTGTAGCGGATCAGAGGGACCTTAGGGTCCGAGTTCATAGGACGCTCAAAGTGGCTGTGCAGGTTGACTCTGTGGTTAAGAAGGTATATGGTGTATTGTCCTTCATCAATCGGGGAAATGAATTTAGGAGCCGAGAGGTATTGTTGCAGCTATATAGGTCCCTGGTCAGACCCCACTTGGAGTACTGTGCTCAGTTCTGGTCGCCTCACTACAGGAAGGATGTGGAAGCCATAGAAAGGGTGCAGAGGAGATTTACTAGGATGCTGCTTGGAATGTGGAGCATGCCTTATGAAAGCAGGTTGAGGGAACTCGGCCTTTTCTTCTTGTAGCGACGGAGGATGAGGGGGGACCTGATAGAGGTATATAAGATGATGAGAGGTACTGATCGGGTATATAGTCAGAGGCTTTTCCCCAGGGCTGAAATGGTGGGCACAAGAGGACATAGGTTTAAAGAGGACATAGGTTTAAGGTGCTGGGGAGTAGATATAGGGGAGATGTCAAGGGTAAGTTTTTTACTCAGAGAGTGGTGAGTGCGTGGAATGGGCTGCCGGCAACGGTGGTGGAGGCGGATACGATAGGGTCTTTTAAGAGACTGTTGGATAGGTACATGGAGCTGAGGAAAATAGAGGGCTATGGGTAAGCCTAGTAATTTCTAGGGTAGGGACATGTTCGGCACAGCTTTGAGGGCCGAAGGGCCTGAATTGTGCTGTAGCTTTTCTATGTTTCTATGTACCTATGCACAGTGAAAAACCTAGGCCATCCATATAGATCATTCCATCACATCAGTGCATTGAGGTAGTACAAGGGAAAAGCAATAAGAGAATGCAGAATATGGTGTTACGGTTACAGAGAAAATGCAGTGTGGGCAGACAATAAGGTGAAAGGCCATGACGAGGTAGAATGTGAGGCCAAGAGTCCATCTTATCGTGCAAGAGGTCCATTCAATAATCTTATAACAGCGGGATAGAAGCTGTCCTTGAGCCTGGTGGTACATGCTTTCAGGCTTTTGTATCTTCTGCCCAATGGGAGAGGGCAGAAGAGAGATGTCCGGGGTGGGTGGGGTCTTTGATTATCTGGCTGCTTTTCCAAGGCAGCGAGAAATGTAGACACGGAAGGGAGGCTGGTTTTCACGATGTGCTGAGCTGTGTCCACAGCTCTGTAGTTTCTTGCAATCTTGGGCAGAGCAATTGCCATACCAAGCCGTGATGCATCCGGATAGGATGCTTTCTAGTAGGTTACTT
The DNA here is from genome assembly GCF_009764475.1 of Pristis pectinata. Classification (NCBI taxonomy): domain Eukaryota; kingdom Metazoa; phylum Chordata; class Chondrichthyes; order Rhinopristiformes; family Pristidae; genus Pristis; species Pristis pectinata. The sequence goes on from NC_067407.1 coordinate 67,359,129, forward strand.
TGACCTGGGGAGTTTGGGGTGGTAGATATTTGAGCAGGCACCCTGATCGTGAAAGGGCCTAGCACATTTGGTGTTGACTCCCATTGAGGCTGCAGTGACTGGCTTCTGACATTCTGTGAGTGCATTACAGTTTTGCTAGACCAGTCTCACATAAGTGTACGTACTTTCAATTTCTTTTTCACCATTTGGGCCCACAAAATGCCCCTTTCCTCTCCTGGCTCAGTCTGCTTGACCCAAAGTTGGGGAACGTTGGCCATAACTCCGATGGATCCCTTCCTCCGTCTGCTTTCCCGAAACCTTTCTATGTAGGTCTGTCCTACTGAACACATAACACGCAGAACCAGCCTTCATTACAAAATGTAATTACCAATACATTTTGCCGACACGGTCTCTCCATGACCCCCACATCCAGGTTCTCGTTTCCTTACATCTGTAGGTCTGCTTCCATCAGGAGTGGTCAGACGAGAAGTAGGAGGAAAGTTGTTCATTTTCAAGTAATGTGGTTGTTAGTGGGTCCCTGGGTCTGCCTCCTCTCCTTGTGGTTCAATCTGGTCAGCAGTGGATCACAGGTGTTTGGCCCAGTCGCTGATCTAAGCTGAACTCTCGTTTGCCTTTCACTCGAATCACGCTGAACCTCAAACACATCGCACATTTGCAATCCAGGAGACAGGAATGACCTGAATCCTGGCTGCTCATTTGCATTTTACAACACTGTGGTTACATCATAAACAAACTTTTCAAAAGACCTTAAAAAGCTCAAAATCAGTGTATTGACAACACTCTTTTAACCCTTTGAGAAAAACATTCTTGTTATGAAGAGCAACATTTAAAGAATATCCCTAATCGCTCCCAACTATTTCCCAAAATAAGTTCAAATTCCAAAGTAAGGTATCCACTAATCACCAGTTTCCCAAAATGCCAATTTTTCTCTGTAATGTGGAATCACATTCCTATTTCTTACACCTTAACCTGGCTTCCACTAAAACACATTCCAAAATGGAACATCATTATTTCTGCAGAAATGTTTATGAAGATACGATATTGGCATTTAAGAGGCCGTAAGATAGCACATGAATCTGCAGGGAATTGAGGGATACGGATAATATACAGGCAGAAAGACATAGAACAGTGCAGCACAGGAACAGGTCCTCCAGCCCACAATGTTGTGCCGAACTAATTAAACTAGTAAGTAAGTACCTAACTAAACTAATCCTTTCTGCCTACACAATGTCCATATCTCTCCGTCTAAGGTTTGACAAACTTGGGCTGTTCTCCCTCACGCGTCGCAGGCTGAGGGGATACCCGATAGAGGTTTTTAAAATTATGAGAGGCATAGATGGGGTAGACAGTCAGAATCCTTTCCCTCGAATAGAAATGTCAAACACCAGAGGACATGCTTTTAAGGTTAAAGGCGACATAAGGGGCAAGTTTTTTATGCAGACAGTAGTAGGTTCCTGAAATGAGTCACCAGGGGTAGTAGTGTAAGTTTGGTGGAATTTAAGAGGCTTTTAGGTAGATATATGAATATGAAGGGAATGGAGGGATATGAATGATACACAGGAAGAGGACATTTAGTATAAATTGGCATCAAGATCAGCACAACATTGTGGGCTGAATGGCCTGTCCCGTGCTGTACTGCTCCACATTTTCTCCGTTTCCTGCACATTCATGTGCCGATCTAAGAGCCTCTTGGAAGCCTCTATCGTATTTGCCTCCACCACCACCCCTGGCAGTGCATTCCACACACCCACCACTCTCTGTGGAAAAAAATTTGCCCCACACATCTTCTCTGAACCTACCCTTTCTCACCTTAAATGCATGCCCTCCAGTATTAGACATTTCAATCCTGGGAAAAAGTTACTGGCTGTCCACTCCATCTATGCCTCTCATAACCTTATAAACCTCAATCAGATCTTCCCTGAGCCGCTCCAGAGAAAACAATGCAAGTTTGTCCAACCTCTCCTTATCGCACACGTCCTCCAGGCAGCATCCTGATAAACCTCTTCTGCACCCTCTCTAAAGCCTCCACATCCTGTTGTACTGGGGTGACCAGAACTGACCGCACTACTCTATATGTCGGCTAACTAGAGTTTTATAAAGCCGCAATGTAACTTTCCGACTTAGAGATTTAGTTTAATTTGGCATCACACTTGGCATCGACATTTTGGGTCAAAAGGCCTGCTCCTGTGCTGCACTGTTCTATGTTCAATGCAAGATCCACAAATACAGGCGCAGTTCGCCTTCAGATTGAATTGCTTTTGCCTGGGGTGAATTGGATGGAGTGTAATACCTGCTGCTTCCTGCACAGTATGTTTTATATGCATCAGTCCCAGAAGCAAGTGACCATGCCCAGGGGAGGGGAAGTACTGAAGCAGTCTGCAGTCAGGAAGGTCACATTACTCAATGCTCACATCTCTGTGGTTTCACCACTGGCAGCTCTTCTGTGTTGTACTACCAGTGCTCCCATTGTTGGCCTGAACTTTCATCTTTTGTTACTTTTAACCTCCAGATAAACTTCCTATTGTGTTGAAATTCAGACTAATCTCTGTTTACAACTCTGGCTCGTTGCTCATCCACGGGAACTTAGAAGTGCAGATCTCCATGCCTCCGTTTTTTTATATAAAATGTTTATTAGTTAAAAGCACTACAGAAGACTACAAATATCAAATGTATACATCTAATACAGAAAGGATCATCTAATCAACTACAGAACTTCAGAGATTATTGTAAACTAACACCCGCGAAAACACACATACGTCACTACGCCCGCTACCACAACACTCAATACTTCATATCAAAATCGTATTGGTGTCGTCCACGACACACGCGATCTCTTGAGGAGACCACCGAGCGCAGAACTCAGCCAGGGTGCCCGCGGAGACCGTGTGCTCCCTCTCCAAAGACACCTGTGCGCACACATATACACGGAAGACAGGCAGACAGGCAGACCGGCCAGGACCCTCGGCCACCCGCCGCCGCGTCCCGTGGATGGCCAGCTTGGCCAGGCCCAGCAGAAGACCCACCAGGAGATCTCCCACACGCCCCACACTGCACCAGGTGGACATATACTAACATCGTCGGGCTGAAGTGCAGCCAGAACTTAAGCAGCAGCCTCCTCAGATATGCAAAGAGGAGCTGCAGCCCCTTGCATTCTGCGTACTCGTGGTGTACCATCTCCTCTCAGCCACAGAAGTGACAGGCGGCCGGAGTGTTGGTGAACCGGCTTAAGAACCGGTTGCACGGTACTGCCCGGTGCAGCACCCGCCACCCCAGGTTCCTGATGTACAGCAGGAGGACTCCCGCGTATAGAGACCTCCATCGGGGACCCCCCTCTCCGCCCGCTGGCAAGATGGCCCGCCATGGCGTGTCCAGCCGGCAGACCAGGGCTAGGTAGTGAAAGGTGTGCAGGAGCAGTCTGTACAATAAGCACCTCGGCGCCTCGTGGAACGGCACCGTCGGCATGTCCCCCCAGGCAGCTCAGGTTGTGCTGGGCCGCCTCCCGAGACAGACGTCGGGCCCTGGGCCTAACCAGCAATTCTGGCAGTGCGGGGGCCAGCGCGGCTGGGACCCCCCTCCGGCACCCTCTCCATGCCTCCCTTCTCCACCGTGCCACTCTACCGAAGATCATCTGATCACTCCTGCACCATCACCCAGTTTTGTTCCCCTTCCTCATCTGGTTCCATCTGCCCACCTCCTCTCCCTTATCTGGTTCCACTTAGTGCCTTCTTTACTTTTCAGATTCCAGCACCTACAGCCTCTTGTGTGTCAAAGCAGAGGAATATGAAACATAGAAAACCTACAGCACAATTCAGGCCCTTCAGCCCACAAAGCTGTGTCGAACATGTCCCTACCCTAGAAATTACTAGGCTTACCCATAGCCCTCTATTTTCCTCATCTCCATGTACCTATCCAACAGTCTCTTAAAAGACTCTATCATATCCGCCTCCACCACCGTTGCCGGCAGCCCATTCCACACACTCACCACTCTCTGAGTGAAAAACTTATCCCTGACATCTCCTCTATACCTACTCCCCAGCACCTTAAACCTATGTCCTCTTGTGGCCACCATTTCAGTGCTGGGGAAAAGCGTCTGACTATCTACCTGATCAATACCTCTCATCTTATATACCTCTATCAGATCCCCCCATCATCCTCCGTCGCTACAAGGAGAAAAGGCCGAGTTCCCTCAACCTGCTTTCATGAGGCATGCTCCGCATTCCAGGCAGCATCCTTGTAAATCTCCTCTGCACCCCTTCTATGGCTTCCACATCCTTCCTGTAGTGAGGCGACCAGAACTGAGCACAGTACTCCAAGTGGGGTCTGACCAGGGACCTATATAGCTGCAACAATACCTCTCGGCTCCTAAATTCATTTCCCCGATTGATGAAGGACAATACACCATATGCCTTCTTAACCACAGAGTCAACCTGCACAGCCGCTTTGAGCGTCCTGTTGACTCGGACCCCAAGATCCTTCTGATCCTCCACACTGCCAAGAGTCCTACCATTAAGACTATATTCTGCCATCATATTTAACCTACCAAAATGAACCACTTCAGACTTATCTGGGTTGAACTGCATCTGCCACCTCTTAGCCCAACATTGCATCCTATCTATATTCCTCTGTAACCCCTGACAGTCCTCCAAACTATCCACAACACTCCAACCTTCGTGTCATCCACAAAATCACTAACCCACCCCTCCACTTCCTCATCCAGGTCATTTATAAAAATCACGAAGAGCAAGGGTCCCAGTACAGATCCCTGAGGTACACCACTGGTCACCGACCTCCACACAGAATACGATCCTTCAACAACCACCCTTTGCCTTCTGTGGGCCAACCAGTTCTGAATCCACACTGCAATGTCCCCTTGGATCCCATGTCTCCTCACCTTCTCAATAAGCCTTGCATGGGGTACCTTATCAAACACTTTCCTGAAATCCATATACACTGCATCTACTGCTCTCCCTTCATCGATGTGTTTAGTCACATCCTCAAAAATTTCAGTCAGGCTCGTAAGGCAGGACCTGCCCTTCACAAAGCCATGCTGACTATTCCTAATCATATTATACCTCTCCAAATGTTCATAAATCCTGCCTCTCAGGATCTTTTCCATTAGCTTACCAACCACTGAGGTGAAATTCACTGGTCTATAATTCCCTGGGTTATCCCTACTCCCTTCCTTGAATAAGGGAACAACATCCACAACCATCCAATCTTCCGGAACCTCTCCTGTCTCCATCAACGATGCAAAGATCATCGTCAGAGGCTCCGCAATCTCTTCCCTCGCCTCCCACAGCAGCCTGGGGTACATCTCATCCGGTCCCGGCGACTTACCTAACTTGATGTTTTCCAAAAGTTTTAGCACCTCCTCTTTCCTAATATCTACATGCTCAAGCTTTTCAGGCTGCTGCAAGTCACCACTACAATCCCCCAGATCTTTTTCTGTCGTGAATACTGACGTAAAGTATTCATTAAGTACCTCCGCCATTTCTTCTGGATCCATACACATTTTCCCACTACTGCACTTGATAGGCCCTATTCTTTTGCATCTTATCCTCTTGCTCTTCACATACCTGTGGAATGCCTTGGGGTTTTCCTTAATCCTGCCCGCCAAGGCCTTCTCATGTCCCCTTCTGGCTCTCCTAATCTCCTTCTTAAGCTCCTTCCTATTAGCCTTATACTCTTCCAGATCTCTAACATTATCTAGCTCTCTGTACCTTTTGTAAGCTTTTCTTTTCCTTTTGACTAGATTTATTATAGCCTTTGTACACCACGGTTCCTGTATCCTCTCGTGACTCCCCTGTCTCATTGGAACATGCCTACGCAGAACTCCACACAAATATCCCCTTGTAGTGGCTGCTACTGTGATGTGAAAGCAAGACACTAGTCGGTGGGCTGCAGAACAAAAACTGATTTATTTTCCCGCCTTGTGCGGGCCTTTTAAGAGGAACTGTTCCCACCCACCGAAAACGGAAATGACGTATGCGCTACATCATCAAATTTTTCCTGCGTGCGGGTTCTCCCCATCGCTCGGGGAAGACGAAGGCCCAATGCCATCTCGGGCCTTGCCGCTCCGACGACGCACAACCCGACCGCCAAGGCAGTTTGCTTGCTCGGATGGTGAGTCACTACACAACCACCCCCCCCCCCCCCCCCAGATCCAGCGATATGGTCCCCAAGGTTCGCGGGCTGTGCTATCTGTTGCTTAGGAGGTCGGCCTCTGTGTCACAATGTTGGGACCTCAACTGGTTGTTGTAGATCTAAGTGGGCTGGTTTGAGGCGGTCTCTCATGAAGACTTCTTCCTTGCCCCCAGTGTCCAAAATAAAGGTGGACCCATTATCCCTGATGACCTGGAACAGCCCCTCGTATGGTTGTTGCAATGGTGTCTGGGGTGTGTCCCTGCGAATGAAAACAAACTTACAGTCTCGTAGTTCCTTGGGCTCACAGGATGGGGCTTGACCATGCCGCGAAGTGGGAATCAGTGTCAAGCTGCCGAGCCTCTTGCGCAGTCTTTCCAGGACTGCTGTGGGTTGTTCCTCTTGGCCCTGAAGGGCAGGTATGAAATCCCCTGGGATGACCAGGGGTGCCCCGTACACAAGTTCAGCTGATGAAGCGTGGAGATCTTCCTTGGGGGCAGTGCATATGCTGAGCAGGACCCAAGGCAGTTCGTCGACCCAGTTAGGACCCTTCAGGCGGGCCATCAGGCCTGATTTTAGATGGTGGTGGAAATGTTCCACCAACCTGTTTGATTGAGGGTGGTAGGCCGTGGTGGTGTGCAGCTGCGTCCCTAGCATGTTCGCTAATGCAGACCAGAGGCTGGAGGTAAACTGGGTGCCCCTGTCTGAAGTGATGTGAGCCGGAACACCAAAACGTGAGATCCAAGTTGTGAGCAGCGCCTGGGCACAGGAATCAGTCGTGATGTCAGATAGAGGGGTTGCCTCTGGCCACTTTGTGAACCGGTCCACGATAGTAAGGAGGTACCGGGCTCCTCTTGAATCTGGCAGAGGACCAACGAGGTCGATGTGGATGTGGTCGAACCTTCTATGGGTAGGCTCGAACTGCTGTGGTGGGACCTTGGTATGTTGTTGGATTTTCGATGTCTGGCAGTGCAGACAAGTCCTGGCCCACTCACTGACCTGTTTGCGCAGGCCATGCCAGACGAACTTGCTGGCGACCAGTCGAACAGTTGATCTGATGGACAGGTGCACCAACCCGTGTACCAAGTTGAAAACGCGTTTCTGCCAGGCTGCAGGAACTATAGGGTGGGGTTGACCTGTTGTGATGTCGCAAAGGAGGGTCCGCTGACCTGGACCGACTAAGAAATCTTGGAGCTGCAGGCCTGAGATTGCGGTTCTGTAGCTGGGCAGCTCGTTGTCGGCTTGCTGTGCATCAGCCAGGGCCGTGTAGTCGACACCCAGGGACCCAGATGGTGGGTCTGGAAAGCGCGTCAGCCATGACATTGTCCTTTTCGGAGACATGTTGGATGTCCGTTGTGAATTCGGAAATGTAGGACAAATGTTGCTGCTGACGAGCCGACCAGGGATCAGAGACCTTGGAGAAGGTGAAGGACAAAGGCTTATGGTCAGTGAAAGCGGTGAAAGGCCTGCCTTCTAAAAAGTACTGGAAATGCCGGACCGCCAGGTACAGCGCTAGAAGTTCCCAATCAAAAGCACTGTATTTCAGTTTGGGTGGTCTAAGGTACCTGCTGAAAAATGCCAATGATTGCCAACGGCCTTCGATTAGTTGTTCCAGTACTCCACCAACCGCGGTGTTGGATGCGTCCACTGTGAGGGCGGTTGGGACGTCTGTCCTAGGGTGTACCAGCATCGCGGCGTCTGCCAGGGCAACCTTGGCCTTAACGAAGGCAGCCGCAGCCTCGTCGTTCCAGGCGATGTCCTTGCCCTTGCCAGACATCAGCGAGAACAAAGGGCGCATGATACAGGCTGCTGCAGGGATGAACCGATGGTAAAAGTTGACCATCCCCAGGAATTCCTGCAGGCCTTTGACCATGTTGGGATGGGCAAAATGGCAGATAGTGTCTACCTTGGCAGGTAGGGGTGTTGGTCCTTCACTGGTGATTCTGTGGCTGAGGAAATTGATAGAGTCAAGTCCGAATTGGCACTTGGCCAGGTTGATAGTGAGGTCAAAATCACGGAGATGGGAGTACAGTTGGCGGAGGTGGGAAAGGTGTTCTTGGCGGTCACGGCTGGCAATCAGTATGCCATCTTAGTAAATGAACACAAAGTCCAGGTTTCGGCCTACTGCGTCCATCAGCCGCTGGAAAGTCTGAGCGGAGTTCTTAAGGCCGAATGGCATTCGAAGGAATTCGAAAAGGCCGAATGGAGTGATAAGCGCAGTTTTGGGCACATCGTCAGTGTGGACTGGGATTTGGTGGTATCCCTGTTCGAGGTCCACCTTGGAGAAGATGTGGGCCCCTTGTAGGTTCGCCGCAAAGTCCTGGATGTGAGGGATGGGGTAGCGGTCTGGGGTGGTGGCGTCATTCAGCCTGCAGTAGTCGCAGTGGCTTTGGGGACCATGTGCAGGGGGGAGGCCCAGAGGCTGTCTGACCTGCGAATGATCCCTATCTCCTCCATGTGGCGGAACTCTTCCTTTGCCAGGCGGAGCTTGTCTGGAGGTAGTCGTCGTGCTCGGGCATGAAGGGGTGGCCCTGTGGTAATGATGTGGTGCTGCACCCCGTGTTTGGGCATCAAATTTGTAAACTGAGGTGCCAAAACCGATGGGAACTCAGCCAGGAGCTTGGTGAACTCGTTGCCAGACAGGGAAATGGAGTCCAGGTGCTGGGCTGGTAGGCTGGCTTCTCCCAGGGAGTAGGTTTGGAAAGTTCTGGAGTGCACTAGCCGCTTCCCTCGCAGGTTGACTAACAGGCTGTAGGCCCGAAGGAAATCGGCTCCCAGGAGTGGCCGGGTGATGGTGGCAAAGGTAAAGTTCCAGGTAAAATGGCTGTCGCCGAATTGCAATTGAACTGTATGGATACCGAAAGTCTATATCGTTGTGCCGTTTCTGGCATTGAGTACAGGACCTTGTTGCCTGTTATGAGTGTAGCGGCCTGTCGGGGGCAAAATACTGACCTCTGCTCCAGTATCGACAAGGAAACGACGCCCAGACTGCTTGTCCCAAACGAATAGGAGGCTGTGTTGGCGGCCAGCCGCCGTAGCCATCAGCGGTGGCTGGCCCTGATGTTTCCCTGAAACTTGCAGGGTGGGCGGCATCGACGGGCCTCTGTACCCCACCTCTGATGGTAGAAACACAGCTGGCCGCCAGTGTCGTCATCTGTGTTTCTGGGGTGTGGTCGCTTGGTTGCTGGGACTGGTTTAGGTAGGCGTTGGGCCTGCAGCCTGCCGATTTGACCGACGGACGACCCACTCTCGCGTTTGGCCTTCCACAGGACATCTGCCCGGGCAGCTACCTCACGTGGGTTGCTGAAGTCGGCGTCGGCCAACAGCAGGTGAATGTTATCGGGTAGTTGTTCGAGGAAGGCCTGTTCGAACATTAGGCAAGGCTTGTGTCCCTCAGCGAAGGCCAGCATCTCGTTCATTAGGGCCAATGGGGATCTGTCCCCCAGGCTGTCGAGATGAAGCAGGCGGGCGGCGCATTCGCGACGGGAGAGGCCAAGGGTCTGAATAAGAAGGTCTTTGAAAGCTGGGTACTGATCCTCCTCCGGAGGAGACTGGATGAAGTCTCTGACCTGGGCAGCTGTCTCCTGGTCCAGAGAGCTGACCACGTGGTAGTACTTTGTGGAGTCGGAGGTGATCTGCCGAAGTTGGAATTGTGCTTCAGCCTGGTCGAACCAGACGCTGGGCTGAAGCGTCCAAAAGGTGGGCAGCTTGAGTGCCACTGCGTTGGCTGCTGCGTTGTCGTCCATTGTGCGGGTCCAAATTCCGTTTGGACTGTCGGGGTCACCAATGTAGCGGCTGCTACCGCGATATGAAAGCAAGACACTAGTCGGTGTGCCGCAGAACAAAAACTGATTTATTTTCCCGCCTTGCGTGGGCCTTTTAAGAGGAACAGTTCCCGCCCAGCGAAAACGGAAATGACGTATGCGCTACGTCATCAAACCTTTCCTGCGCGCGGGTTCTCCCCATCGCTCGGGGAAGACGAAGGCCTAATGTCATCTTGGGCCTCGCCGCTCCGACGACGCTCGACCCGATCGCCAAGCCAGTTCGCTTGCTTGGATGGTGAGTCACTACACCCTGAATATTTGCCACATTTCTTCCATACTTTTCCCTGAGAACATCTGTTCCCAATCTAATCTTCCAATTTCCTGCCTGACAGCCTCATAATTCCCTTTACTCCAAGTAGACGCCTTTCTAGTCTGTCTGTTCCTATCTCTCTCCAGTGCTAATGTAAAGGAGATAAAATTATAATCACTATCACCAAAACGTTCACCCACTGAGAGATTTGACACCTGACCAGGTTCATTTCCCAATACTCAATCAAGCACAGCCTCTCCACTTGTAGGTCTATCTGCATATTGTGTCAAGAATCCTTCCTGAACACACTTAACAAACTCCACCCCATCTAAACCCCTCACTGTCTGGAGATGCCAATCGATGTTTGCGAAATTAAAATCTCCCATCACAACAACTCTGTTATTCCCGCACCTTTCTAGGATCTGCTTCCCTATCTGCTCCTCAATAACCCTGTCACTATTGGGCGGCCTATAAAAAACACCCAGTAAAGTTATTGACCCCTTCCTGTTCCTAACCTCCACCCACAGAGACTCTGTAGACAGTCCCTCCACGACGTCCACCTTTTCTGCAGCCGTGACACTATCTCTGATCAACAGTGCCACTCCCCCACCTCTTTTACCTCCCTCCCTGCCCTTTCTGAAGCATCTAAAACCCGGCACTTGAAGCAACCATTCCAGTCCCTGAGCCTTCCAAGTTTCCGTAATGACCACCACATCATAGCTCCAAGTATTGATCCAAGCTCTAAGCTCATCTGCCTTGTTCACAATACTCCTTGCATTAAAATAGACACATCTCAAACCTGTCTGAGCACGTCCCTTCTCTATCACCTGCCTATCTTACCTACTACTAGCTTTCTCTATTTGAGAGCGCAACACCTCTTCCCCAGTCTCTCCAGTTCGGATCCCACCCCCCAACAATTCTAGTTTAATATGGGCTGAATGTGGGCAACGTGGGCCTAGCTTGCTGGGCACTACGTCGGCAGGTACTTTCTGTGGGATGTAACCCTGAGGTACCATCACCTGGCCTGTCCACCCCTCCACCAGTTTCAGGGACTTCTTGTTTGATGGATGTCATATGCTAGGGAGAGAAAGGAAATAGGTCCAGGAGCCTTTCCCCTCATAGCCTAGAGTCAGAAAGAGAGAATAGAAATAGGCCCTTCGGCCCATTGCATCTGTGCTGTCCGTCAACCAATCATTTATACTCATCCCACACTGATGTGATTAAGCTGTCATTAAGCTAGAAAGGGTGCAGAAAAGATTCATGAGGATGTTATAGAGTCATACAGCAATACAGAATGAATACAGGCCCTTCAGCCCAATGAGTCCATGCTGACCACAGTGCCCACCCATCTAGTTTCTTGTGTCTCTCTATGGAGGGGGAGCTGGTTTTCATGATGGACTGGGCTGTGTTCACAACTCTCTGCAGTTCCTTGCAGTCTTGGGCAGAGCAGTTGCCATCCCAAGCTGTGATGCATCTGGATAAGATGTTTTCTGTGTGCACCTGTAAAAATTGATAAGAGTCACTGGGGACATGCCGAATTTCCTTCACGTTCTGAGGAAGTGGAGGGACTGGTGTCCTTTCCTGGTCATTTATCCATAGAAGCAAAGCTATGCGCAGCTGTGATTGAGGATCTGCAGGTTCCCGCATTCTGTCTCCACAGATGCTGCCTGACCTGCTGAGACTTGAGTATCGGTGTTCTGGTTTTGCTGTCGCGATAGCGAGGCAAGTTGCCTGAGTCCACCGTGTGTGGGGTATCTGCTGAGAGGTTGATCCACTGGTGACACACACATTCTGATTGGAGAGGTGCCTGTGTGGGTGGCGAGTCCAGGATGCGCAGGGGGCAAATGGCCAGCTGGGAGATCCTGCCCTGTGGCATCCGAACCCCTCCAATGGCAACTGAGCCATGTAGAGCATTGAGTCCCAGAGCAGCGATGGGAAAAGGAGTGGGGGCTCTGTGGGATGACAAAATGTCTCCTCAGGGTCTGGCACTGCAGTGGTGTTGCAGGAAGCTGCACATGTGGCTGGGCTGAACTCTCTGTAACCCTGAGATGTCGTTATCCAGCATGTCTACCCCCGCACCAGTCTCAGGGTCTTCCTGTGTCATTTTTTTCAATTTTAAATTTTACTTACAGCGTGGTAACAGGCCCTTCCATCCCGAGTCTCCGCCGCCCATCTTAAACCCAAATTAACCTACCTGTACGTCTTTGCAATGTGGGAGGAAACCGAACCACCCAGAGGAAACCCACGCAGACACGGGAGAACGTACAAACTCCTTACAGACAGCAACGGGAATTGAACCCCGATCTCTGGCGCTGTAATAGCGTCGCGCTAACCACTACGCTACCGTGCCGCCCCGTGTCCTCATGTACTGAGGAGGGAAAGGGAAAAGATCCAGGAGCCTCTTGGAGACTGGAGTTATAGAGAAAGAACAGGGAAACAGGCCCTTCGGCCAGTCACATCCGTGCTAACCATCGACCAACCATTTATACTCATCCCACACTAACGTTATCAAGCTGTCATTAAGGATGCAATTAAACTGGAAAGGGTGCAGACAAGATTCATCAGGATGTGATCAGGACTGGAGGGTTTGAGTTATAAGGAGAGACTGGATAGGCTGGGGCTGTTTTCCCTGGAGTGTCGGGGGTTGAGCGGCGACATAAAATATAAAATATTTTAAAATAAAAGGCATATAAAATAATGAGGGGCATAGACAGGTGGATGGCCACTGTCTTTTTCCCAGGGGTAGGAAAGAAAAACTAGAGGTCATAGGTTTAAGGTGAGAGGGGAAAAATTTAAGAGGGACCTGAGGGGCAAGTTTCTCACACGGATATATGGAATGAGCTGCCAGAGGAAGTGGTAGAGGCGGGTACAATTACAGTGTTTAAAAGGCACTTGGACAGGTACATGGATAGGAAAAGTTTAGAGGGATATGGGTCAAATGCAGGCAGATGCTATTAGCTTAAGAAAGCACCTCGGTCAGCATGGACGTTGGGCCGAAGGACCTGTTTCCGTGCTGTATAACTCCATGACTCTGACTCTAGCTTCTGCTGCCACTGAAGGGTTTGCTGCACGAGGGGCCATCGGATTCCATATTAAACCTGGTAACACTAAATGGGGTCCAGCACTGCCAGCCCTGGGTTCCACCTTCCTACAGCTGCAGACTCTTCAACAGGCTTGGCTCCATCACAGCCCACACAGCTTCCATCTAAAGGACAGCTCTGGTGAGGAGACCTGCCTGCACCTCGAGGTTGTGCCCCTAGACTGAGGCTGTGGAGCTGCTGAGTAGCTGTTGTGGGGTCTTGGTAATGACCAGGTGGGAGTGGGAGCTGAGTCAGCCCAGGTGATGCCCGAGCAGAGTACAAAGGCCGAGAGTGGGTCAGGGTAAAGCCCGGGTGCCCAGCAGTAGTGGGGAGTGCACTGATGTTTGGGGAAGGGCTTGTGGTATTCTGAAGATAAAGTCATACAGCACAGAAACAGACCATTCGGCCCACCATGTCCATGCTGACCAGTGGGCACCCATCTGTATTAATCCCATCTTCCAGCACTTAGTCCGTAACCTTCTTTCCCTCAGTGATTTAAATGCTCGTCTGGACACTTCTTAAATGCTGTCGGTGACTCTGCTTCCACCACTCCCTCCGGCAGTGTGTTCCAGGTACTCCCCACTCTCTGGGTGAGAAAGGTCCCCCTCACATCCCCTCTAAATCCCTCACCCCCTACCCTCAATCTATGTCCTCTAGTTTTGCCTACCTCTGATATAGGGTAAAGTTTCCTACCGTCGATACTATCTATGGTCCTCAATGTTAGCCCCTCTTAACCTCGTCCACTCCAGGGAAAACAGACCCAGCCTCTCCAGTCTCTCCTCATAACTGAAGCGTTCCACCCCAGGCAACATCCTGGTGAATCTCCTCTGCACCCTCTCCAGTGCAGCAGCATCGTTCCTGTGGCGTGGTGACCAGAGCTACATTCAGTTCTCCAGCTGAGGTCTGACCACTTGTTTTATGAAGTTGGAGCATCACCTCCCTGCTCCTGTATTCAGTGCCCCATCTAATGAAGGCCGGTATCCCATGAGCCATCTTAACCACGTTATCTACCTGCACTGCCACCTTCAAGGATCTTTGGACTTGTATCCCAAAGTCCCTCTGTTCCTCAATACTCTCTAGGACCCTACCATTCACAGTGTATGTCCCAGACTCATTAGTACTCACAAAATGCATCACCTCACATTTATCAGGATCAAACTCCATCTGCTATTTCTTCACCCATTTCACCAACACATTAATATCACCCTGTGACCTAAGACGACCCTCCACACTGTCAGCAACTCCACCAACTTCATTCCATCTGTGAACTTACTGATCATGCCTCCAACATTCATGTCCAAATCATTCACATGTATTACAAACAGCAAGGGTCCTGGCATTGATCCCTGTGGAAAACCACTGGTCATAGACATCCAATCACAAAAATAACTCTCTACCATCATCCTCTGTCTCCCATTGCCAAGCCAATTTTGGATCCAATTTACTAACTTGCCCTGGATCCCATGGACCAGTCTCCCAAGTGGGACCTTGTCAAAGACCTTACTGAAGTCCATGTAAACCACATCTACTGCACTGGCCTCATCAGCACATATTGTTACCTCAAAAACTTCAATCATATTGGTCAGAGAGGATCTGGTCTTGACAAAGCCATGTTGGCTATCTCTAAATAGAACAACAGTACAGCACAGGAGTAGGCCCTTCGGCCCACCATGTCTGTGCTGACCATGATGCCAAATCAAACCAATCCAATCTGCCTGTACATAATCCATATCCCTCCATTCCTTACCTGTTCATGTGCCTGTCTAAATGCCTCTTAAATGTCGCTATCGGGTCTGCTTCCACCACTTCTCCTGGCACCTACCCTTCCCTGTGTAAAAAAACTTGCCTCATAAACCTCCTTTAAACTTTCCCCCTTTCATCTTAAACATATGCCGACTGGTATTTAACATTTCCATCCTGGGAAAAAAGACTCTGACCATCTATCCTATCTAAGCCTCTTATAATTTTATAAACTCCTATCAGGTCTCCCCTCAGCCTCTGACACTCCAGAGAAAACAACTCAAGTTTGTTCAACCTCTCTTTATAGCTCACACCCTCTAATCCAGGCAGCATCCTGGTAAACCTCTTCTGTGCCATCTCCAAAGTCTCCACATCCTTCCTGTAATAGGGCAACCAGAACTATACACAATACTTCAAAAGTGGCCAATCAACATTTGGTGCAACTGCAATGTGACTTTTATACCGATTCCCGATTTTTATCCTCAATGTCCTGACCAATGAAGGCAAGTGTGCTGTATGCCTTCTTAACCACCCAATCTACTTATGTTGCCACCTTCAGGGACTATGGACTTGTGCCTCCAGATCCCTCTGTGCATCAGTGCTCCTAAGGGTCCTACCATTTACTGTATCTTTTTTCTTATATTTGACCTCCCAAAGTGCATCTCCTCACACTTGTTGGATTAAATTTCATCTCCCATTTCTCCACCCATATCTCCATCTGGTGCTCCCGGTGTGGCCTCCTGTACATCGGCGAGACCCAATGCAGATTGGGTGACCGCTTCGTCAAGCACCTTCGCTCCGTCCGCGGCAACAGCCAGGACCTCCCGGTGGCCACCCACTTCAATACCACATCCCATTCCCACACTGACATGTCTATTCACGACCTCCTCTACTGCCACATTGGAGGAACAACACCTTATATGTTATAACACCTTATAACACCTTATAAGTCGGGCTGCATAGCTAACAACAGCGCATCCCTTCCTGGTGAACTTAACGCATTCTATGCACGTTTTGAACAAATGGGAAGTGGATTGTCACCATCCATCCTGACAGCCACCAACACAGCTGAACCTGTGACCACAGTGGAGGACGTAAGATCAGTCTTCTGGGGAGTGAACACGAGGAAAGCACCTGGCCCAGATGGTGTCCTGGGCCTCGTGCTCAGATCTTGTGCTGATCAGCTGGCAGAAGTATTTGCGGACATATTCAACCTCTCCCTGCTTCAATCTCAGGTTCCCTCCTGTTTTAAGAAGACCACTATCACCCTGGTACCAAAGAAAAGCAAGGTAACATGCCTCAATGACTACTGACCAGTGGCTCTGACATCCACTGTCAGGAAGTGCTTTGAGAGGTTGGTCATGGCATGCATCAACTCCAGCCTACCAGACAGCCTGGACCCATTGCAATTTGCCTATCACTGAAACAGGTCTACAACGGATGCCATCTCCCTGGCCCTACACTAAGCTCTGGAGTATCTGGACAGTAAAGACACATACGTTAGACTATTGTTTATTGACTGCAGCTCGGCCTTCAATACAATAATTCCAAGCAAGCTTGTCACCAAACTCCAAGACCTAGGACTCAACACCTCCCTCTGTAACTGGATCCTTGACTTTCTAACAAACAGACCACGATCAGTGAGGATAGGCAGCAATACCTCCGGCACGATTATTCTCAACACTGTTGCCCCACAAGGCTGCGTCCTCAGCCCTCTACTCTACTCCCTATACACTCACGACTGTGTGGCCAGATTCTGCTCTAACTCCACCTACAAGTTTGCAGATGATACCACCGTTGTAGGCCGTATCTCAAACAGCGATGAGTCGGAGTACAGGAAGGAGATAGAGAGCTGAGTGGAATGGTGTCATGACAACAACCTTTCACTCAATGTCAACAAAACTAAAGAGCTGGTCATTGACTTCAAGAAAGGGGGCGGTGTACACGCAACTGTCTACGTCAATGATGCTGAGGTCGAGAGGGTTGAGAGCTTCAAGTTCCTGGGAGTGAACATCACCAACAGCCTGTCCTGGTCAAATCACATAGATGCCACGGCCAAGAAAGCTCACCAGCACCTCTACTTCCTCAGCAGGCTAAAGAAATTTGGTTTGTCCTCTTTGATTCTCACCAACTTTTACCGATGCACCATAGAAAGCATCCTATCTGGATGTATCAAGGCTTGGTACAGCAACTGCTCTGCCCAAAGCCGCAAGAAGCTGCAGAGAGTTGTGGACACAGCCCAGCGCATCACAGACACCAGCTTCCCCTCCTTGGACTCTGTCTTTACCTTTTGTTGTCTTGGTGAAGCAGCCAGCATAATCAAAAGACCCCACCCACCTGGGACATTCTCTCTCCTCTTCCATCGGGTAGAAGATACAGGAGCCTGAGGGGATGTACCACCAGACTTAAGCACAGCTTCTACCCCACTGTGATAAGACTATTGAACAGTTCCCTTATACAATGAGATGGACTATGACCTCACAGTCTACCTTGATGTGACCTTGCACCTTATTGCACTGCACTTTCTCTGTAGCTGTGACACTTTACTCTGTACCGTTACTGTTTTTACCTGTACTACATCAATGCACTCTGTACTACCTCAATGTAACTGCACTGTGTAATGAATTGACCTGTACGATCGGTTTGTAAGACAAGCTTTTCACTGTACCTCAGTACAAGTGACAATAATAAACCAATACCAATACCAATATATTCTGCCTTGGGTGTCTCCAACCTGACGGCATCAACATTGATTTCTCTAACTTCCGGTAACCCCACCCTTTCTTTTTCTTCCCCCCCCCCAACTTCTTTGTCTTCCCTTATTTCTGTGGCTCCCTTCCCCCACCTTAATGACCTGCCCATCTCCTCTCCTCCCCTCCCCTCCCCCATCCTTTATTCCATGGTCCACTGCCCTCTCCTACTGGATTCCTTCTTTTTCAGCCCTTTGCCTTTTCTACTTATCACTTCTCAGCTTATTACATCTCCCCCCCTCCCACCCACCTACCATCCCCCCTCACCTGGACTCACTTATCACCTGAACTCACCAACCCCCTCCTGCGTGTGCTCTTCCCCCTCCCTCCACCTTCTTATTCTGGCTTCTGCCCTCTTCCTTTCCACTCCTGTTGAAGGGTCTCAGCCCGAAACGTCGACTATTGGTGCAGGCTGATACGATAGGGTCTTTCAAGAGACTGTTAGATAGGTACATGGAGCTGAGTACAATAGAGGGCTATGGGTAAGCCTAGTAATTTCTAGGGTAGGGACATGTTCTGCACAGCTTTGTGGGCCGAAGGGCCTGAATTGTGCTGTAGTTTTTCTATGTTCTATGTTCTCTATGTTTATTTCCCTCCATAGATGCTGCCTGATCTGCTGAGTCCCTCCAGCACTTCTGTGTATTGCTCCAGACTCCAGCATCTGCAGAATCTCTTGTTGTCTCCAACTGATCTATAACCTGCTGTATCTTTTGACAACCTTCTTGATTATTCACCACTCCACAACTTACATGTCGTTTTATATATATATATGTATCACAAACCACGGAAGTCCCAGCACTGATTCCCGCAGAACACCACTGGTCACAGACCTCCAGTCAGAGAAACACCCTTCCACCACTACTCTCTGTCTTCTACGGCCAAACCAATTTTGAATCCAATTGCCCAAGTCACCATTGATCCCATTTATCTTAATCTTCTGGATCAGCCTACCAATAGGAACCTTGTCAAATGCCTACTGAAGTCCATACTGTATGTACGACATCCACTGCCCTACCCTTATCAATCATCTTCATCACCTCCTCAAACAACTCAATCAGGGTTGTAAAATATGACCTCCCCCACACAAAGCTATGCTTACAGTCCCTAATAAGTACATGCTTTTCCACAAGGGAATAAATCCTATCCCTAAGAATCTTCTCCACTAATTTCGCTACCACTGATGTGAGGCTCACTGGCCTATAATTTGCTGGATTATTCCTATTGTCCTTCTTAAACAAAGGAATAACATTAGCTGGTCTTCAGTCCTCCAGGACCTCAGCTGTGGCTGGAGCGGATACAAATATCTTGGTCAAGGCCCCAGCAATCTCCTCTCTTGCCTGTCTCAGGTCCTGGGGACTTATCCACCTTAAAGTTCTTCAAGAGACCCGGACCCTCCTCCTTGATCTCAACATGCCCTAGAATATCAGCATGACCCTCCCTGATCTCACTATCCTTCATCTTCATGTCCTCCTCCTTGGTGAATACTGATGCAATTTAGCACCTCAGCTACTCCCTCCTTTTGTTCTTGAGTGGTCCTATCCTCTCCCTAGCTACGCTCTTGTTTTTATTTCATGTATAAAATGCCTTATGGTTTTTCTTAATCCTACTTGCCAAGGACATTTCATGGCTCTGTTCATGATTCCCTGTTCTTTCCCAAGTCCTTGCCTTTCCAAAAGATCATTCATGTTTCATCATTCTTCCTTCTAAATTGAACAATTTTAAATTTTCCCACATTGAGCTGAAAATAACACCTTTATCCCCACTCACTGCTCCCTGCCTGCTAACCAATGCTCTACCCAATTGTAAATGTTTTGCCCACACACTTAGAGTCATAGAGCAATACAGCACAGATACAGGACCTTTAGCCCAACCAGTCCATGCCGACCACGGTGTCCACCCAGGTGTCTTGTGTTTGGCCCGTTTCCCTCTAAGCCTCACCCCTGTATATATCTATCCAAGTGTTTCTTAAATGATACTATTTTACCTGCCTCAGCCACTTCCTCTGGCAGCTCATTCCATATACTCACCACCCTCTGCATGAAAAAGTTGCCCTCAGGTTGCTTTTAAATCTTTCCCCTCTCATCCTAAACCTATGTCCCCTAGTTTTGAACTCCCCTACCCTGGGGAAAAGACTGTTACCATACATCTTATCTATGCCTCTCATAATTTTAAACATTTCCATAAGGTCGCCCCTCATTCTCCTACGTTCCAAGGAATAACGACCTAGCCTGGCCAACTTCTCTCTATAACTCAGGTCCTCTAATCCTGGCAACATCCTCATAAATCTTGTCTGCACTCTTTCCAGTTCAACCACGTCTTTCCTATAACAGGGTGACCAAACTGTACGCAGTACTCCAAGTGCAGCCTCACCAACGACTTATACAACTGCAACATAATGTTCCAACTGCTATACTCAATGTCCTGACTGATGAAGGCCAGCATGCTAAACACCTTTTTCATGACCTTGTCTACCTGTGACGCCGTTTTCACTTGTACTCCTTGGTCCCTCTGTTCCATTACGCTCCCTAGTTCCTACCATTCATAGTATAAGTCTTATGCTGGTTTGACTTTCCAAAATACATCACCTCACACTGATCTGTTTTGAAATCCATTTGCCGCTCCTTGGCCCACTTCCCTAACTGATCAAGGTTCCCCTTCTTCACTATCAACAACACTTCCTAATATCATGTCATCCACAAACTTCCTGATCAAGCCTTGTGCAATTGCATACAAATCATTTATATAAATAACAAATAACAAGGGTCCCAACACCGACCCCTGCGGCACACCACTAGTCACCAGTCTCCATTCTGAGAAACAACCTTCAACCACCACCCTCTGCTTCCTACCTCTGAGCCAATTTTGAATCCACCTAACTAGCTCTCCCTGGATTCCCTGGGACCTAACCTTCCAGACCAGCCTACCATGCGGGACTTTGTCAAAGGCCCTACCCTCATCTATTTTTTTGGTTACCTCTTCAAAACACTCCAAAAAATTTGTCAAGCACTACTTTCCATGCATAAAGCCATGCTGACTCCTCCTAATCAAACTCTGTCTATCCAAATGCTGGTAGATCCCGTCCCTCAGAATTCCCTCCTGTAACCCCCTCTACTGATGACAGGCTGACCGGCCTGTAGTTCCCTGGCTTGCCCTTGCTACCCTTCTTAAACAACGGAATGACATTAGCCTTCTTCTCTGGCCTGTCACAAAGTCTGAGGATACACTCGGTCAGACCCTGGGGATTTATTTACCTTAATGCACTGTGAGGCTGCAAATATCTCCTCCCTGGTAATACAAATGTCCTCCAAAACATCTTCACTTGTTTCCCTATCTCTTGAGCAACCACGGAGAGCACTTACCCTATCGATTTCTCTCTGTCAACTCTGTGTCCTCCTCACAGCTTGAATTCCCATCTACTTTTGTAACATCCACAAAATTGGCTACAGTACATTTTCTTCCTTCCTCTAAATCATTAATACGTTGTAAACATCAGTGGTCCTCCACTGATCCCTGTGATACTTCACTGGTCACAGGTTGCCAGCCTGAAGATGACCCTGTCCTTGCACTGGCAAACTTACACTTTAACAAGGAAGTTTGGAATGGTTTATTTTGCCACGGTGTATGTGTTCATTTATGTTCACATAGACATTAAGAGCAGAATGAAGATCATGTCCTCAGTGTTGAACCGTGCTTTTTCTGATGAGTGTGTCAGATGCAACGCTGACCCTGTTAGGGGAACTGCCTTCACTGCCTACGGCCAGCTGGAAGTGTTAAGCAGATCTACTTCGAGTCGAAGGTGACCTTGAACTGGGCTTTGAACCAGAAGGTATAATTACATCAACATCTGACAAGAAAGTTCCGTTTTTTTAAAAATTTATTAATTCACGGGCTGGGGGGATATCACTGTGCCAGCATTTATGGTCAGTGTGGATGCCAAGACTTGTTTTGTTGCCTTGTTGTATAACCAGTTTATTCACAGGGTGTCAGGCTTCAGCTGTTTATAGACTGTAATTGTACGGCAGTGAGCCAGGGTGACCCGCCCAGCTGGCCTGGCTGTTGTTTGTGCCCCCTGCATGCCTCTGCTGCCACTCTGTCCTCAGTTAACCCTTGGTGTACCCTGTTGCTCAGCCTTGCTAACCGCCCTGTGAATGTATCCATGCCACTCCACCTCACCGTCCCTCTCCTCTCCAACTGAGCTGGGTCATTGACATCAAACCTGAAATAGACCCAAAGGCATCCTTGGCCCTGACATGGAACCAGAAGGATTAATTTCTGGGTTTGACGTACCAACACCTGACTAAATTCCACTATGTAATTTGTTCGTGGGAGTCACTGAAAGAACACAGTTAGTGGCAGGACCCTTAACAGCGTAGATGTACAGAGGGATTTTGGGGTCCAAGTCCATAGCTCCCTGAAAGTGGCTGCATAGGTTGGTAGGTTTGTAAAGAAGGCGTATGGCATGCTTGCCTTTATTAGTTGAGGCACTGAGTTCAAGAGTCAGGAAATTATATTGCAGCTTTATAAAACTCTAGTTAGGCTGTGTCTGAAGTATTGCATTCAATTCTGGTCGCCCCATTATAGGAAAGATGTGGAGGCTTTGCAGAGGGTGCAGAAGAAGTTTACCAGGATGTTGCCTGTATTAGAGGGCGTGTGCTATAAGGAGAAGTTGGACAAACTTGGGTTGTTTTCTATGGAGCGGCGGGGGCTGAGATATGCAGAGCAAGTTTATTTACACAGTTAGTGGTGGGTGCCTGGAACGGGCTGCCAGGGGTGGTGGTGGAGGCAGCTATGATAGAGGTGTTTATGAGGCTCTTAGATAGGCACATGAATATGCAGTGAATGGAGGGATATGGACCATGTGCAGGCAGAAGGGATTAGTTTAATTAGTCATCATTAGCTTAATTAGTTTGACACAACATTGTGGGCCGAAGGGCTGTTCCTGTGCTGTACTGTTCTGTGTTCTATGTTCTAAATGCCAGCATTTATTGTCTATGCCTTATTGCCCCTGAATTGAGGGCATAGTTAAGTGTCAATCATGTGGGGACAATGCAACCCACATCAATGAGATTCCAGCACCAGACACATGCTCCCCTCCCTTCCATCCCTGCCAACTATTCCCCATCTCATGGCACTTCCTCAGGTAATGCAACACTTGTCCTTGCATCTCTTCCCTTCCCACCACCCAGGAACAGAAGCAACAATTCACTTGCATTTCCTCCCACCAAGTGAGCTACATTCAGTGTCCACAATGTGGCTTACCCTACCCTGGGGAAACCAAACGTAGTTTTGGTGACCATTTTTCAGTCCACAGGGGTGACCCTCAGCTTCCCATTGCCTGCCACATTAATTACTCCATCCCACTCTGACCTATCGGTCTGTGACCTCCTTTACTGTCACAGGGACACCCAACGCAAGCTTGAGGGACACACTCATCTTCTGTCTGGGAACGTTGCAGCCTGCAAGGCTCAATATCAAATTCTCCAACTTTATATAACTCGGTCTTTCTCTCTGTATCAGAATTGGCTTCTTCTGCCTTCATCATCTTGGCTCAATTTCCCTTCTTCTATTCATTTGATCTGGCATGACAGTCATGTCCCACAGCATGGCACACAGACAAAAGGGTGTTGGCAACTACCCCCATTAACCCATTTGGACTCACCCATGTTGAGATATTCTCTTTGTTCCTACAAACTGCCCCAACCTTCTCTCCTCCTGAGAACTAACTTGTCATTCTGTCTTTCCCAGTTCTGACGAAGGGTCCCTACGCATTCCTTTTTTTAACTATGTCTGTGCTGAACATGATGTCGAATTGAACTAAATCTCTTTTGCCTGCACATGTTCCATATCCCTCCATTCACTGCATATTCGTGTGTCTATCTAACAGACTCTCAAACACCACTATCGCACCTGCTTCCACCACCATCCCTGGCAGCCCGTTCCAGGCAGCTACCATTCTGTAAAAAAAAGTTTCCCCACATATCCCCTTTAAACTTAACCCCTCTCACCTTAAATGTATGCCCTCTTGTATTTGACATTTCTACCCTGGGTAAAAGATACCGGCTGTCTATTCTACCTATGCCTCTCATAATTTTGTGAACTTCTTTCAGGTCTCCCCTCAGCCTACAACACTCCAGAGAAAACAACCCAAGTTTGTCTGACCTCTCCTTATAGCTCGTACCCTCTAATCCAAGCAGCATCCTGGTGAACCTCTTCTGCACCTTCTCCAAAGCCTCCACATCCTTCATATAATGGCCAACCAGAACAGAACACAACACTCAAATTGTGGCCTAACCAATGTTTTGTAAGCCTTCATCAAAACACTGACATGAGGACAGCAGAAACCTCACCTTAATTATCCTGACTACATCATAGTCTGCTACCGCAATTCATAGAATCATAGAACAGTACAGCAAATTACAGGTCCTTTGGCCAACAATGTTTTGCCGACCTTTAAACCTCGCCTAAGACCATCTAACCCCTTCCTCCCACATATCCTCCTATTTTAAATTCCTCCATATGCTTATCTAGCAGTCTCTTGAATTTGACCAATATACCTGCCTCCACATTCCGTGCCCCAACCACTCACTGGGTAAAAAACCTTCCTCTGATATCTCCCTTGAACTTCCCCCCCATTACTTTAAAGCCATGCCCTCTTGTATTGAGCATTGGTGCCCTGGGAAAGAGGTGCTTGCTGTCTACGCTATCCATTCCTCTTAATATTTTGTATACCTCTATCATGTCTCCCCTCATCCTCCTTCTCTCCAAAGAGTAAAGCCCTAGCTCCCTTAGTCTCTCCAGATAATGCATACTCTCTAAACCAGGCAGCATCCTGGTAAAACTCCTCTGCACCCTTTCCAACGCCTCCACATCCTTCCTATAATGAGGTGACCAGAACTGGACACAGTATTCCAAGTGTAGTCTAACCAAAGTTTTGTAGAGCTGCATCATTACCTCACGGCTCTTAAACTCGATCCCACGACTTATGAGTGCTAACATCCCATAAGCATTATTAACTACCCTATCCACCTGTGAGGCAACTTTCAGGGATCCGTGGATATGAACCCCCAGATCCCTCTGCTCCTCCACACTACCCAGAATCCTGCCACTAACTTTGTACTCTGCCTTGGAGTTTGTCCTTCCAAAGTGTACCACCTCACACTTCTTCGGATTGAACTCCATCTGCCACTTCTCAGCCCAGCTCTGCATCCTATCAATATCCCTCTGCAATCTTCGACAGTCCTCCACACTATCCACAACACCACCAACCGTTGTGTCATCTGAAAACTTGTCAACCCACCCTTCTACCCCCTCATCCAAGTCATTAATAAAAATCACGAAAAGTAGAGGTCCCAGAACCGATCCTTGGGACACCACTAGTCACAGCCCTCCAATCTGAATGCACTCCCTCCACCACAACACTCTGCTTTCTACAGGCAAGCCAATTCTGAATCCACATGGACAAGCTTCCCTGGATCCCATGCCCTCTGACCTTCTGAAGAAGCCTACCATGTGGAACCTTGTCAAACGCCTTACTAAAATCCATGTAGACCACATCTACTGCACTACCCTCATCAATCTTCCTGGTCACCTCCTCAAAGGACCCTATCAGGCTTGTGAGACATGATCTTCCCTTCATGTCTCATCAGACCATGAGTCTCTAAATGCCCATAGATCCTATCACTAAGAATCCTTTCCAACAGCTTACCCACCACAGATGTAAGGCTCACTGGTCTGTAATTCTCTGGACTAACCCTACGACCTTTTTTGAATAAGAGGACAACATTTGCCACCCTCCAATCCTCTGGTACCATTCCCGTGGACAATGATGAGGACACAAAGATCCTAGCCAACGGTTCAGTAGTCTCCTCCCTCACCTGGGGAATATTCCGTCAGGCCCCGGGGACTTATCTGCCTTAATATTTTCTAACAGCTTCAACACATCCTCTCTCTTGACATCTACATGCTCCAGAACATTAACCTTACCAACACTGTCCTCAGCGTCATCAAGGCCCCTCTCCTTGGTGAATACTGAAGAGAAGTATTCATTGAGGACCTCACCCACTTCCACAGCTTCCAGGCTCATCTTCCCAACTTTGTCTCTAATCGGTCCTACCTTTACTCTCGTCATCATTCTGCTCTTCACATAAGTGAAAAAAGCCTTGGGGTTTTCCTTAACCCTACTCGCCAAGGCCTTTTCATGTCCCTTTCTTGCTCTCCTCAGCCCCTTCTTAAGTTCCTTCCTTGCTACTCTATATTCCTCAAGAGACCTATCTGATCCTTGCTGCCTACACCTTATGTATGCTGCCTTCTTCTTCCTAACTAGTTGTTTCACCTCTCTTGTCACCCATGGTTCCTTCACCCTGCTATTCTTTCTCTGCCTCACCGGGACAAATTTATCCCTAACATCCTGCAAGAGATCCCTGAACAATGACCACATCTCCATGGTATATGTCCCTTCAAAAAAGTCATCCCAATTTACACTCTCAAGTTCTAGCCTCATAGCCTCATAATTTGCCCTTCCCCAATTAAATATCTTCCTGTCCTCTTTGCTCCTATCCTTGTTGATGACAATGCTAAAGGTTAGGGAGCGGTGGTCACTGTCCCCCAAATGCTCACCCACTGCGAGATCTGTCACTTGACCCAGTTCATTACCTAATACTAGACCTAATATGGCATTCCCTCTGGTCGGCCTGTCAACATACCGTGACAGGAATCCATCCTGGACAC
This sequence comes from Pristis pectinata, assembly GCF_009764475.1. Classification (NCBI taxonomy): domain Eukaryota; kingdom Metazoa; phylum Chordata; class Chondrichthyes; order Rhinopristiformes; family Pristidae; genus Pristis; species Pristis pectinata. Next base: position 67,385,641 of record NC_067407.1, read on the forward strand.
ACTTAACTTTCGAATGCACAGGAACGTAAGAAGCTGCAGAGAGTAATAGACTCAGCCCAATGCATCACGGCACATCCCTCCCCACAATCGGTAGTATCTACAGGAGGCGCTGCCTCAAGAAGGCAACATCCATCATCAAAGATTCTCATCATCCAGGCCATGCCATCTTCTTGCAGCAGGAGACACAGAAGCCTGAAGTTCCACACCACCAGGTTCAAGAACAGCTACTTCCCTTCAACCATATGGTTCTTGAACCAGCCTGCACAACCCTAATGACTACCTCAGTATAGTAACACAATGACCACTGCACTACATTGGACTTTGTTTTTTTAAATTCTCATCATGTTCTTTCTCATATAATTCATATTTAATTTATGCTTTTCTTGTGGATGTTGTGTCTCTAATGCTATGTGCCTGTGATGCTGCTTCAAGTAACTGTGCATACATGTACTTGTGCATATGACAATAAACTCAACTTTTTCTTTGAGATTTCAGCCCTACTTTAGGCAAAATCTGTTGCATTGCAACACAATTCCCACCTTACACAGCAGCTCACATCTTTTAGGGCCGGTTTTGGAGCTGAACTGTGTTTTCTATGTATTTTGTAATGGTGTCCAGGTATCAAACATTAGCATTAGAAATATATCTCAAGTGCATTTTGTTGATAGAGCTCGAGGACATGCGAAGTGTTTATAGTGACTTTAGCTCACTTGTGGCACTTTTTTGTTAGCTGAGAAGCAAAAACTGCCGATCCTTAAATAAAAATGGGACAGACTGGAAATGTTTGTGGAGAAATTCTACCACTAGGTTCATTTTTCTAAACAGCTCAATTGAAAACCGCAAGAAATCTTGATGGGTGCTGATGTGCAAACTCAGAGCTTTACAGGGTACATGGTGGTGTAAATTGGTTTGTTGTTGTCACTGGTACTGAGATACAGTGAAAAACTTTGTTTTGCATGCCATCCATACAGATCATTTCACCACATCAGTGCATCAAGGTAGTACAAGGGAAAAGCAATAACTGAGTGCAGAATAGTTACAGACAAAATGCAGTGCAGGCAGACAATAAGGTGTAAGGTCATAACGAGGTAGATTGGTACATTTGTTTATTATTGTCATGTGTACCAAGGTACAGTGAAAACTTTGTTTTGCATGCCATCCGTACAGATCATTTCATTACAACAGTGCATCAAGGTAGTACAAGGGAAAACAACAGAATGCAGAATAAAGTGTTTCAGTTACAGAAAAAGTGCAGTGCAGGCAGACAATAAGGTGCAAGGCCATAACGAAGTAGATTTTGAGGTCAAGAGCCCATCTGATCGTACTAGAGGTCTTATAACAGCAGGGTAGAAGCTGTCCTTGAGCCTGGTGGTACGTGCTTTCAGGCTTTTGTATGTTCTGCTCAATGGGAGGGCGGAGAAGCGCGAATGTCTGGGGTGGGTGAATGTTTAAAATGAGCCTGTCCACACATGCACAAAACTGGAGCTGATGCACAAGTAACTTGGAGCAAACGTTTCCCTGCACTTGATTCTGTGTGTGCATTTTTTAATGTCTGGGCCCACTGGTGTGTACTGCAGTAATGTTTGCCCACACGGACTGCTGATTGTAAGTAAAAAGTAGCTTTCAAAAAATATTGTTCTTGCACCGGCAAGACTTGAGGGAATTATCTGACAAGGAAGCAATTCAGCCAACGGCTAAGAGTTTCAACACAACTTTAAATAGGTGAAAGGTTTCAAAACAACTGGCTGCTTTTCTTTCTGCTCTTGGCTTTGGCGATACAGTACAGGAACAGTAATGTCCCACTGATGCACTGAGTCAGCTGAAATATCCCAGCAGAACATGGGTGGGGGGTGGGGTGGGGGGAGTAGAATGAACTATTAGCAACTAAGTGTTGTGTTCCAGTAGCAGTTTCCCACGGGTACACCATGTCCTTGTTTATTATAACAAAGTAGGTGTTCTTCTGTTGCTGCACAGAATAAGGCTCGATAGCATGGCAATGGGATTTTGATTACCTGATTCACCTGATTTTGTTGGCATCACATTTCTGTAGGTGAGCATGCCAGATCCGTTAATGCACAGATTAACCTCTTTTAAGCAGGAGTAAGATTTTTGTAATCTGGCTGTGCCCCTTCACCAGCCCCGTCACCCTTCCCGCTTATCAGTTGTAAACTCCCCCCACCCTCCCCCCCCCGACAGCAGTTCCACTCAAAGGGATGGCCACTCAGTGCTGGCTGCTGCCTGGAATTGTCTGTACTCTGCCTGCTAGGAGGGCCCCCCTTTTCCCGAAAATGAGGTTGTCAAAACCCTTGACCAAAAACAGAAGATATTGGAAACACTCGGCAGGTCTCTACTGCAGGCGGCGGCCATCGAGCAGCAGCAGCCGGAATGGAGACGTTTATGAAACCTGCGAAGGTGGTTCTGGTACTGGCCGGGCCGGTCGCTCTGCAGGACGCAAAGGTGTCATTGTAAAGAACATTGACGATGGAACTTCTGATAGGCCTTACAAGTCATGCCCTTGTTGCTGGTATTGATAGTTACCCTCGAAAAGTGACTGCCAAGATGGGTAAGAAGAAGGTGACCAAGAGGTCCAAGGTCAAGTCCTTTGTGAAAGTGTACAACTACAACCATCTGATGCCAACCAGGTACTCAGTTGATATTCCCCTGGGTAAGACCATTGTGAACAAGGAAGTTTTTTAGGGATCCTGCTTTGAAATGTAAAGCCAGGTGGGAAGCCAAAATGAAATTCGAAGGTACAAGACAGGAAAAAACAAATGGTTCTTCCAGAAGCTCCTATTCTAAGTTGTACATCAGTATAAATAAATTTTCATTTAAAAAAAAGAAACACTCGGCAGGTCGGGCAGCATCTGTGGAGAGAGAAAAACAGCGACCCTTCCTCAGAACTGAGGAAGAGGGAGAGATGTAGGTCGGTTTTCAGTAGGGGGCGGATGTGTAGAACAGAGGAGCGTCAGTGACCGGACAAGTCAAAATGGGGACAGTTACCATCACGTTAATCTACTGGGTCTGGGTAAGAAGTGGTTAATGGTGAGGTGGTGGGATCTGCCCAGCAGGTTAGACTAATGTGCGAGGGATAAGGAAAAAAACAGAAAATGCTGGAGAGGCTAAGCAGGTCAGGCAGCATCTGTGCAAAGAGAAACAGTTAATAGAAACATAGAAAACCTACAGCACAATTCAGGCCCTTCGGCCCACGAAGCTTTGCCAAACATGTCCCTATCTTAGAAATTACTAGGCTTACCCGTAGCCCTCTATTTTTCTAAGCTCCATGTACCTGTCCAAAAGTCTCTTAAAAGACCCTATCGTATCCGCCTCCACCACCGTTGCCGGCAGCCCATTCCACGCACTCACCACTCTCGGAGTAAAAGATGTTTCAGATAAGGGCCCCTTCATCGGATCCGAGGGAGAGCAAAACAAGTTAGTCTGGGTAGCAGCGAAATGTGAGTCAAATAAGTGAACATGTGAGGCAGATGGGGGTAACGATGGTTGTGCAATTTGTAGCTGAGTGTGGTTCTGGTATAGTGGGATTCACAGAGGGGAGGCAGGCGGAAATGATGCTGATATGGATAGGAGGGAAGAGCATGTCATCTGAAGGTAGGGAATTCGATATCGAGCCCAGAAGGTTGCAACGTGCCCAGATGGAGGATGAGGTGTTGTTCCTCAGGTTTGCATTGGGTGGATAAGAAGAATTTACTTTTCCTCTCTGTGTATAGTCACTACCCAGGCCCAGCAGATTAACGTGTTGGTAACTGGTCTCACTCCGACTTGTCCCATCACGGACACCACCCTTGTTCTACACATCCTTTCCCCCACCTTCTCTCCTACTCACATCTCCCTTTCACTCTTCTGACCCAAGCCATTGACTGTTTCTCTCTCCACAGACGCTGCCTGACTTTCTGTGCTTTTCCAACATTTTCTGTTTTTATTTCAGATTTCCACCACCTGGATTATTTGTTTCATTGCCCAAACTCTCCCCTCAGCCCAGAGCTAACTGATCAGCACAGTCTCCTGAATAAGCAGGATCTTGCTTTTAAAATTAGGGAGTAGTGTAGCCACAGTTGCATGGCACAGATGCAGACCCTCCAGCCCACCTTGCACATGCTGACCATAGAATGGTACACTAATCCCATACTACTCCCGGAATTGGTCAGTGGAGAGAACCTTTGTAAGAGGTGAAAGAGTAGGACTGCAGTTATGGCACCTGTAGATTACAGGTGCCCCCCCCCCCACCCCTCACCCCACCCACGTACCGTGCACACTGACAGGACACCCGGCTGTAAGGAACTCACAGATGTGCAACACACATCTGGAGAGATCCCTGCTGAAACTGGTCACTCCTTTGGACCTGGAGACCTGGGGGTGGGATTTTATCACTCCCCATTCTTTTCCTCTGTGTGAACTGAAGCTGCTCTCACCTGGTTGTGATCTGTCGAGGGTCCCAGGGACGTGAGGCAGGGTGCAAACTGTCTTGAGAGGGATGGGAACCAGGGGGGTAGGTCAGAGGAAGAAGTGGATGTGGAAAAGTCAGATCTAACATGTAGAGAGGCTTTGAGGAAGGAGAAGCAGAGTACAGGGTATCAAAGTAGAAAGGTGGATGGGCTAAAGTGCATTTATTAAATGCAAGAAGCATCAGGAATAAGGGTGATGAACTGAGAGCTTGGATAAGTACATGGGACTATGATATTGTGGCTCTTGCAGAGACTTGGCTGTCAGCAGGGCAGGAATGGATATTGAATATTCCTGGATTTCGGTGTTTTAAAAGGGATGGGGGGGGGGAGAAGAGGAGGAGGGGTGGCGTTACTGGTCAGGGACACTATTACAGCTGCAGAAAGGGTGGATAATGTAGAAGGATCCTCTCTAGAGTCTGTACGGGTGTAAGTTAGGAAGAAGAAAGGAGCAGTTACTCTACTGGGAGTATTCTATAGGCCCCGCGGTAACAGCAGGGATACTGAGGAGCAGATTGGGAGGCAGATTTTGGAAAGGTGCAAGAATAACAGGGTTGTTATCATGAGAGACTTCAACTTCCCAAATATTGATTGGCACCTACTTAGTGCCAAAGATTTAGATGGGGCAGGGTTTGTTAAGTGTGTCCAGGTTGGATTCCTGTCACAGTATGTTGACAGACCGACTAGAGGGAATGCCATGTTAGATCTAGTATTAGGTAATGAACTGGGTCAGGTGACAGATCGCTCAGTGGGTGAGCATTTGGGGGATAGTGACCACTGCTCCCTAACCTTTAGCATTGTCATGGACAAGGATAGGAGCAAAGAGGACAGGAAGATACTTAATTGGGAAAGGGCAAATTATGAGGCTATAAGGCTCGAACTTGCAAGTGTAAATTGGGATGACTTTTTTGAAGGGAAACGTACGATGGAGATGTGGCATTGTTCAGGGATCTCTTGCAGGATGTTAGGGATAAATTTGTCCCGGTGAGGCAGAGAAAGAATAGCAGGGTGAAGGAGCCATGGGTGACAAGAGAGGTGGAACAACTAGTTAGGAGGAAGAAGGCAGCATACATAAGATGTAGGCAGCAAGGATCAGATAGGTCTCTTGAGGAATATAGAGTAGCAAGGAAGGAACTTAAGAAGGGGCTGAGGAGAGCAAGAAGGAGACATGAAAAGGCTTTGGCGAGTAGGGTTAAGGAGAATTCCAAGACATTTTTCACGTACGTGAAGAGCAGAATGATGACGAGAGTAAAGGTAGGACCAATTGGAGACAAAGGGGGGAAGACATGCCTGGAAGCTGTGGAAGTGGGTGAGGTTCTCAATGAATACTTCTCTTCAGTATTCACCAAGGAGAGGGGCCTGGATGACGCTGAGGACAGTGTTGGTAAGGTTAATGTTCTGGAGCATGTAGATATCAAGAGAGAGGATGTGTTGGAGCTGTTAGAAAATATTAGAGCAGATAAGTCCCTGGGGCCTGATGGAATATTCCCCAGGCTGCTCCGCAAGGCGAGGGAGGAGATTGCTGAACCATTGGCTAGGATCTTTGAGCCCTCATTGTCCACAGGAATGGTACTGGAGGATTGGAGGGTGGCAAATGTTGTCCCCTTATTCAAAAAAGGTAGCAGGGTTAGTCCAGGGAATTACAGACCAGTGAGCCTTATGTCTGTGGTGGGCAAGCTGTTGGAAAGGATTCTAAGAGATAGGATCTATGGGCATTTAGAGAATCATGGACTGATTACGGACAGCTAGCACGGCTTTGTGAAGGGAAGATCATGTCTCAAGCCTGATAGGGCTCTTTGAGGAGGTGACCAGGCAGATTGATGAGGGTAGTGTAGTAGATGTGGTCTACATGGATTTTAGTAAGGCATTTGACAAGGTTCCACATTGTAGGCTTCTTCAGTAGGACAGAGGGCATGGGATCCAGGGAGGCTTGGCCGTGGGGATTCAGAATTGGCCTGCCTGTAGAAAGCAGAGGGTTGTGGTGGAGGGAGTGCATTCAGATTGGAGGGCTGTGACTAGTGGTGTCCCACAAGGATCGGTTCTGGGACCTCTACTTTTTGTGATACTTATTAATGACTTGGATGAGGGGGTAGAAGGGTGGGTTGACAAGTTTGCAGATGACACAAAGGTTGGTGATGTTGTGGATAGTTTGGAGGACTGTCGAAGCTTACAGAGGGATATTGATAGGATGCAGAGCTGGGCTGAGAAGTGGCAGATGGAGTTCAATCCGAAGAAGTGTGAGGTGGTACACTTTGGAAGGACAAACTCCAAGGCAGAGTACAAAGTTAATATCAGGATCCTGGGTAGTGTGGAGGAGCAGAGGGATCTGGGGGTTCTTATCCACAGATCACTGAAAGTTGTGTCGTAGGTGGATAGGGTAGTTAATAAAGCTTATGGGATGTTAGCATTCATACGTCATGGGATCGAGTTTAAGACCCGCGAGGTAATGATGCAGCTTTACAAAACTCTGGTTAGACTACTCTTGGAGTACTGTGTCCAGTTCTGGTCGCCTCATTATAGGAATGATGTGGAAGCGTTGGAAAGGGTGCAGAGGAGATTTACCAGGATGCTGCCTGGTTTAGAGAGTATGGATTATGAGGAGAGACTAAGGGAGCTAGGGCTTTACTCTTTGGAGAGAAGGAGGATGAGGGGAGACATGATAGAGGTATACAAAATATTAAGAGGAATAGATAGAGTGGACAGCCAGCGCCTCTTTCCCAGGGCACCAATGCTCAATACAAGAGGGCATGGCTTTAAGGTAATGGGTGGGAAATTCAAGGGAGATGTCAGAGGGAGGTTTTTGATGCAGAGGGTGGTTGGTGAATGGAATACGCTGCCTGGGGTGGTGGTGGAGGCAGATACGTTGGTCAAGTTCAAGAGGTTGTTAGATAAGCATATGGAGGAATTTAAAATAGAGGGATATGTGGGAGGAAGGGGTTAGATAGTCTGAGGCGAGGTGTAAAGGTTGGCACAACATTGTGGGCCGAAGGGCCTGTATTGTGCTGTACTGTTCTATGGTTCTATGGTTCTCTTCTCTGGGAGGATTAAACAGCCCATCCCCCACTTACTACCTGTGCTTCAGGGGTAGTCTCACTGGTGGGAGGGGATGGAGGGCCTGTCCTCAGTTCGCACTCTGCCAAAATATGAGGGAGAAGTGGAGGAGGGAGAGTGGTGGAGAAGGGAGTGGTGGAGGGAGAGTGGTGGAGGAGGGAGAGTGGTGGAGGGATTGGTGGAGGAGGGAGAGTGGAGGAGGGAGTGGTGGAGGAGGGAGAATGCTGGAGGGAGAGTGGAGGAGGGAGAGTGGTGGAGGAGGGAGAGTGGTGGAGGGAGAGTGGTGGAGGAGGGAGAGTGGTGGAGGGAGAGTGGTGGAGGAGGGAGAGTGGTGGAGGGAGTGGTGGAGGAGGGAGAGTGGTGGAGGGAGAGTGGTGGAGGGAGAGTGGTGGAGGAGGGAGAGTGGTGGAGGGAGAGCAGTGGAGAAAGGAATGGGAGAGGGAGAGTGGTGGAGGAGGGAGTGGAGGAAGGAGAGTGGTGGAGGAGGGAGAGAGGTGGAGGGAGGATAGAGGAAGGACAGTGGAGTAGGGAGAGGTGGAGAGAGTGGTGGAGGAGAGAGGTAGAGGAGGGAGAGTGGAGAAGGGAGAGTAGTGGAGGGAGGGCTGGTGCAGGAGGTGGGCCAAGACCCCTGGGCTTTGTGAGGTGAGACCTGTGACCTGTGCAGTGCAGACAGGCTGCCCTTGGTCAGTCCCGGGACCAGTCTCTGTGTGGGAGGTCAGCCACTTGGGACAGTTAATCAATGTCCCCCATTGGGAGTGAACCTCACGGTTGAGGAAGGAATAAGGGACTGGTGGCTGGAGCAGGGCAGAGTAAATAAACCTTGAGGACCGAAGAAACTGAGAAATGAAGCTGGTGCTGGAATCTGCAACAAAGACAGAAATGCTGGAAGAACTCAGCCAGTCAAGCAGCATCTGTGGAGGGAAAAACCAGTCAACATTTCGGGTCAAGGACCCTTCCTCAGAGCAGGTGGACAGTGGAGGGTTTACAGTTTTGAAAGCAGAGCTGAGGGGACGAGTGAGGTGTCAATCAGAAGACTAAATGGAGGTCGGTTAACACGGATCAGGTGATAAGGAACATGCAGACTGACCGTTAGCGAGGCATGTTATAGAAATGAGGTGAGAAGTGACGTATGAATGGTGACTGGAAATGATGAAAGAGAAAGTCACCTGAAGTTAGAGAATTCAAGGTTCATTCCAGAAGGTCGCACAGTGCCTAGACAGAAGATGTTGTTCTAGTCTACGCTGAGCCTCGCACTGGCAGTGGAGAAGGCCTCAGACAGACAGGTCGGAATGGAAGTGGGATTGAGAACTATAGGGGCACGTAACAGGAAGCTCAGGGTCACCCCCTGTGGACTGAGAACAGGAGCTCTGCAAAGTGATCACCCAACCTGTGTGTGGTTTCTCCACTGCCAGGTGAATTCCAAGTGCAGACTGGAGGAACAGCACCTCACTTTCCTTCTTGGAACCTTGCAGCCTAACAGCATGAACATTGAATTCTCCCACTTTAGGTAATCCCCACCCCCTTCACCACAACTCCCCCCCACGCCCACCACCATGCTTCTTCTCTTCTTCCCTTTCCTAGCCTCTTTTTTTCCAACTTTTTTCTCCTTTCTCTCCTTACCTTTGACCCACCCCCTGGTGGATCTACTCTCCCCTCCTCCCCCGCACCTGCCTATCACTATCTCTTACCTGCATCTACCTATCACCACCTTGTGTCCACCCTGCCTCCCCTCTTTTGTCCACCTATCACTGTTCTGTTTTTCTCCCCTATATGTATATTGGGCTTCCCCTCTTCCTATCTTCAGTCCTGAAGAAGGGTCCTGACCCGAAACGTTGACTGCCTGTTTTTCTCCACGGATGCTGCTGGACCTGCTGAGTTCCTCCAGCATCATCATTTTTCAAAGGGCTAAACCTTTCCTATTGCTTCCCGTTAGCATGCCAATGTTCTTTCTGCATCTGGTTTCTATAAAATGCCTCGCTAACAGTCAGTCCTCATGTTCCTTATCACCTGAACTGTCTTAACCAATCTCCATATTGTCTTCTGACTTATACCTCACTCCTCCTCCCAGCTCTGCTTTCAAAACTGTTACCCTTCCACTCTCCCCCCACCCCCCCACCCCACCCTGTTCTAAGGAAGTTCCACTGATGTTGCTCAACCCGCTGGGTTCTTGTTCCAACTTCCAGCACCTGCAGTCTCTTGTGTCTCCAAGAAAGGGTCATAGATCCAAAACGTTAACAGATGTTTCCCAACGCTCCATCCAAAAGCTAGGTCCCAGAGGCCATTGAGGTGGTGCCTTGTTCAGGAAGGGAGAGAGACTGAGTGATTCCACGCCGGGCTGTCTGACAGCGGTGGTGGGCAGATGTTTGGGAGAAGTGCAGAGGGGGAAAGACAAACCAGCGTCTGGAGAGACGGGTGAATCGAGGAGAGCCCATGTGTGGATTGGTCGGGAGGGTTGGGTCAGTGGACAACTTGACAAGCCCTTGGTCAGTGGTGGGAAGCAACTACCTACCGGGTAATGTGAGGCCTTGGGAGTCTGGGAGGGAGGGCCTTCACTGGGACATGGAGGAACACTGTCACATGCAAACCCAGCCCACCAAGTCCCCTTGGATCCATGGTGCTGCTGCTGCTCACTGGGGCCTTGCACTGGGATTTGTGTTGAGTCGTACTGGGGCTTGTGTTGGAGTGTGCACGGGCTCTTTGTTGCCTGTGTTGGGCAGTGCTGTGGCTCGTGTTAGGACCCGCTTGGGGGATGTACAGGGGCTTGTATGGGTCACCAGTCGCTCTGTCCACAATGTCCTTCCCCAGGCTGATTCCTCCATCCTGGCTGTAGCCCCAGGCAACCCCCACCTCTCAGCCACAACCCTGATCCCAACTGCTCCTGCACCATTCCCTCCTGTCCCCACCACTGACCCTGCTCCGGGCTCATCCCCATCTCACGGACCACCTCACCCTCCGAGTCAAAGTCTGACCCAGTCCCAGACTCTCAAGTCATGACCTCATCCAGTCGCAGGCCCTCAACCCTTGGCCCCATGCTGATCTCACACCTTTGACCTATGACCCCTATCCCAACCCCAGACCCTTGAACCATCATCACACCCTATCCCAGACTTAGGCTGTCCCTCCGATGGTTGAGGGTCCGCGCCTCCAGAGGTCGAGGGTCTGCACCTCCAGAGTTTGACCAATTCTGCAAAAGCTGGAGAATGAGTGAGTTGGCAGTAATCCATTCAGCATGTTTATTCACTTAGCCAGCTGGGAAGTTTGTAGTTGACATATTTTACAATAACCGGATTAATGGTTTGTAATTGAATTACATCAAATTGAATTAAATGCATGTAATTAAATATTTATAGATACTGCCTTATTGTAGACCTTGCACAAGGTACACAAGGCAGGGAAAGTCTTTTATCCACATTTGATGGACTGGATTTAACTCTGTTAACGTTCCTGGTGCAGTGGGAAGGGCAGACCTGAGTCTGATGTTCTCCTAAACTACCCGCAATGCTGGGAAGGGATGTGGACTAAGGAAATGTCCAGAGGTGGGCTCTTAAGTCACTGTTGCCCATTGAGGGCAGAGAGGAACGTCATCTCCCTCAGTGACAGGAGGCAGAAGCCTCAGTCAATGCCAAGAGAAAATGGAGATCGGCAGGAGTATGGCTCCCTGCTCCTCCATCCATGCTGTCAGCAGTTTATTAACCTTACCAGAGCAGCTGAGGTGAGGGCAATGGCATATCCCCCATATCTTTATTATTCCAAGTCCTCAATTGGCCCTTTCTTTCCTCCAACCCATCCCTTCAGGCATCAGCTGGCCATGGAGGTAAGCACATCCCTCGCTGTCAATGCTGTCCATTCCCAAACAGTATCATCTTTGTGCAAAGTCATGTCTCTCCCCCAGAGCTACCAGTGACAATGCTCTCCACCCATCCATCCAGGAACATATTCTCCTCAGTCATCCAATCTCTCTCTCTCCTCATGCTGCATATGAGCAGGGAGAGAGGGAGTGACCCCGAGGTGGGCTGCAGTCATTCCACCATCACAGCAGGACCCGGGAGATGATCCTGGAAATCACTGTGGCGTGGGCATATGTACTTATCGAAGTGCAGTGGTGGCGTTCTGGGCTTTCAAAGAGGTCGAGCAGTGAAGTAACATTGGTTAGGGAAACAATGAGGGCTGAGTGGAGGGACGACCTGCCAGAAAGACCGACAAGGGAGGTCAACAACTAAGGAACAGAAAGGGTCCAATAATTATTGGTATTGGTATTGGTCTATTATTGTCACTTGTACCAGGGTGCAGTGAAAAACTTGTCTTGCATACCGATCGTACAGGTCAATTCATTACACAGAACAGTTACATTGAGTTAGTACAGAGTCCATTGAGGTAGTTCAGGGTAAAAACAGTAACAGTACAGAGTAAAGTGTCACAGCTACAGAGAAAGTGCAGTGCAATAAGGTGCAAGGTCACAACAAGGTAGATCATGAGGTCATAGTCCATCTCATCGTATAAGGGAACCGTTCAATAGTCTTATCACAGTGGGGTAGAAGCTGTCCTTGAGCCTGGTGGTATGTGTGACCAGTTTTGCTATCAACAAACTTCTGTAACAGGAGCACTGTCAGGATGAGGAGAGACTCACCAGGCTGGAGTTGTTTTCTGTGCAACGTAGGGAACGGAAGTGAGATTCACCTGCGTTGTATCAAGTTATGAGAGGATGATGGAAAGGATCTGTTTCTGAAGCAGAGAGGTGGAACACAGCTTCTGTCCCGCTGTGATAAGACTATTGAATAGTTCCCTAGTACGCTAAGATGGACTCTTGACTTCACAGTCTACCTCGTTATGACTTGCACCTTATTGTCTGCCTGAACTGCACTTTCTCTGTAACTGTAACACTTTGTTCTGCATTCTGTTATTGTTTTGCCTTTTACTACCTCAGTACACTATGTAATGCCCATGTCTGTGTGGGTTTCTTCCAGGTGCTCCAGTTTCCTCCCACATTCCAAAGATGTACGGGTTAGGAAGTTGTGAGCATGTTATGTTGGCACCGGAAGTGTGGCGACACTTGCGGGCTGCCCCCAGAACACTCTACACAAAAGATGTATTTCACTGTGTGTTTCGATGTACATGTGACTAATAAAGAAATCTGATCTGATTTGATCTAATGAATTGATCTGTATGAGCAGTATGCAAGACAAGTTCTTAGAAACATAGAAACATAGAAAACTTACAGCACAATTCAGGCCCTTCGGCCCACAAAGCTGTGCCGAACATGTCCCTACCCTAGAAATTACTAGGCTTACCCATAGCCCTCTATTTTATTCAGCTCCATGTACCTATCTAACAGTCTCTTGAAAGACCCTATCGTATCCGCCTCCACCACCATTTCCGGCAGCCCATTCCACACACTCACCACTCTCTGAGTAAAATACTTACCCCTGACATCTCCTCTATATCTACTCCCCAGCACCTTAGACAATAATAAACCAATTTACCAACTCAATGAAGAGTTAGGAGGAGTTGAGAGCAAATGATTTCACCCAGTGTGTGAGGTTCTGGAGTACAAGGACAGTGAAGCAAGAAGTCCTCACCACATTGAAATGTGTCACTTAAAGAGCTGTGATCTGCAGACTCACAGACCAAGTGTCAGGAGGTGGGATTGTTGACTTGACATGATGTGCTCCACACCTTCCTATGCTGTCTCTCAGCCTCATACCTCACAAACAGGACCTTCCCAAGTGACATCAGGAATGAGCAGTTATTTTGCAATAATCACATGGACCATGAAAACCAGGAACGTTCTTTTGATGCCCCTGACATTCAGAAGCATTCAACAGTTGTTAAGATCAAACAACTGAAGCTTTTTTTAAAATTAAAATTACTTAAAATGACCTATACCATGACAAATTAAAAGCATCAAACCCAAGTTTATTGCTTGAACTAAAACTGTTTATTGCTTTATACCTTTCTCCATCACCGCTGTTCCTCTCAATGTATAGACATCGGCATGCTCAGCTTGCTCCGGTTCATGGGTAGGTTCCACAGCGATGTCAGAGTGCAGTGGGAACTGCAGCCAAGGCTCGGCCAACAGTCGGAGAATTCCACCTTTGCATGGCAGTCCCCAGCTTCCTGACACTGAAAAAGGGAGAATGTTGAGAACTTGGTACAGAACTGCTAACGTCTCCCAGTGAATGCCAATCCCCTGTATCAAGCTAGCCAGGGGCTCAGTGAGGCCACTGTTAAAGGCAGTGGGGAAGAGTGAGGGAAACCTTGCATTAAGCAGCACCATACACACCCTAAGAGCATCCAGCAGGGAGGGGGAGATTCAGCTGGAGCTATAGAGTCATGGAGTAATACAGCATGGAAACAGGCCCCTTGGCCCAACTTGTCCATGCTAACTGTGTTGCCTAGCGAGCTAGTCCCGCATTTGGCCCATAGCCCTCTGAACCTCTCCTTTCCATGTCCTTATCTAGATGGCTTTTAAATGTTGCCAATGTGCCTACCTCAACCACTATTTCTGGCAGCTCATTCCAAATACACACCACCCTTTGCAAGAAGAAACTGCCCCTGATCTTAATCCTATACCCTCTTGTTCTTAGCAGCTCCTCACTGGGAAACAGACCATGTGCCTTCACTCTGTTTATGTCCCTCTATCAGGTCACCCTCAATCTCCTACATTCCAGGGAATAAAGTCCTAATCTACGCAACCTCTTCCTGCAACTCAGCCCCCCAAGTCCAGGCAACATCCTGCACTTGTTCTAGTTCATTAACACCTTTCCTATAACAGGGTGACCAAAACTTTACACAGTACTCCAAGAGAGGCCTCACCAACATCTTATACTGTGTAACTGCAATATAACTTCCCAGCTCCAATACTCAGTGCCCTGACTGATGAAGGCCAGTGTGCCAAAGGCCCTCTTCACCACCCTGTCTACTTGTGACACCACTTCCAGCGAACTATGTGCTTGTACAGAGACTGAGATGGAAAGTGGTATCAACTAAACTTTGTAGTTTTGCCTGTAAGCAGTACACTGAAGAACAAACAGTGTAAAGACCGCTCTCAGCGAGCCTCTGAGATGATTATAAAGTCATGTGGGTGAAATCCGTGAGGCTCTGGTTCAGATCACAAGGGCCTATTGTTACAGCCTGGATCATGGGATTGTACAGTTGAGGAAAGGATAATACAGGCACACTCCACAGCTGAAGAGGCACAGAGGGAATGAAGTGGCTGTACCAGACACATCTACCAGACATTACCCATAAGAGGATAAATCCCAAAGTTAGAGGGAAATTATGGGCAAATGACATGAAAAACTGCAACAGAATTCTTATAAGGCACAGAATATATTGGTAGAAGAGAGAGATGTGGGGGAAACAAGAGCAGTAGAGTAGATAAACCTGCTCCCTCCTCAAAAAAGCCTCTAATTAGAATCATCCACTATCTGTCACAAGAAGTCACTTTCTAAAATTAGGATTATAAATACATTCAAATTAGGCACTCAACGTTATCTTTCAGAAGATGTGAATGGACTAGTATAGGTTTAATGGTCCACGTTGGCAGGGGTTTAAATAAGACTACAGTCCGTCTGTAATTCTGCTAACAACATCATACTTTATATCATTTAACCCTTACTGTCTAATTTCCATACTTGTCCTTGACACAGTATGAAATGTTTCTTCATGTATTTAATCAAATAATTTGCAATGCCGAGTAGGTGGTCATACGTGTTTGGTTTCTGTCCGTGTTTTCTTCCACTTGGAACAGGAGAGGGAGCAGGTCACTTAGCTTGTGGTCACTCATTGGCAGAAGAAAGGCATTCCTATAAGGACACCTACTCCCAGAGTCACGATCTTACTGTCCACAGGAGACCAACCCAGATCATACTTAAGGGGTCACCAGCCAACAAAACAGGACCCTGGAGAAACAAAGCACTGCTGTTGCTGGAATCTCGATGAAAAACATGATGATGTTGTAGAAACTCAGCAGGCCAGGCAGCATCCCTGGAGAGGACCCTTGTTCAGGACTGAAGCTTAGGAAAGGGGGAAGCCCAATATATAGGAGGGAGTTCCAAAAGATGTACAGGTTAGGAGCTGTGGGAATGCTATGTTGGTGCCGGAAGAGTGGCGACACCTGCAGACTGCCCCCCAAGCACATTCTCAGTAACGCAAAAAGACGCATTTCATTTTGTGTTTTGATGTACATGTGACTAATAAATAAATATCTTACCTTATCTTATCTTATCTTATCTTATCTTATCTTATCTTATCTTATCTTATCTTATCTTAAAAGCAGAGCAGTGATAGGTGGACAAAAGAGGGGAGGTGGGGTGGGCACAAGGTGGTGATAGGTAGATGTCGGTAAGAGATAGTGATAGGCAGGTGCTGGAGAGCGGGGAGAGCAGATCCACCAAGGGATGGGTCAAAGATAAGGAGAGAAAGGAAAAAAATGTAGAAAAAAGAGAGATAGGTGAGGACAGGACAGGGAGGAAGAGAAGAAGGATGGTTGGGGGGGCATTGTGTGGAAGAGGGGTGGGGATTACCTTAAGTGGGAGAATTCAATGTTCGTGCCGTTAGGCTGCAAGGTTCCAAGATGGAAAATGAGGTGCTGTTCCTCCAGTTTGCGCTTGGAATTCTCCTGACAGTGGAGGAGGCTGAGGACTGACATATCACTGATAGTGTGGGAGGGAGAGTGGAAGTGACTGGCAACGGGGAGATGCAGATCACGGTTACAGACAGAGTGCAGGTGTTCTGCGAAACGGTCACTTAGTCTGCGTTTGGTCTGCCCAATGTAGAGGAGGCCACGCTTGGAGCACTCGATGCTGGGACCTGTGCTGTTACTGATGTATATTATTGACTTGGACGTGAATGCAGGAAGTATATTGAGTAAGTTTGTGGATGACACAGAAACTGGTGGTGTTGTGGATAGCGAGGAAGGTAAACCCCTTTAAATTCACTGACTGCTGTATAATTTTCTTATTTGTTCAGTTATCAGAATTTGGGCATTGTTGGTGCGTGCCAGATTACAGGGTTTGACCAGGTATCAGCCTTGCAGTCATAGGAAGATTCCTCACAGTGTAGGAGCCAGATGCTCACTGGGCCCTGCAGGATGGGTACAGACATCCCTCATGGTTGCTGCCCTCTGTTTGTATGGGAATGGTACTTGAGCGCATGTGGTGTACGTGTTAACCGGGTTTATCCCTGTTAAGACGTGTTGAGGTAAGAATCGGTGTGCATTAAGGTCCACTTGCTTTGCTGGGCTGGGTTGTCATGGAAGCAAAGGACATAGGGGTTAGGAAGTTGTGGGTGCCAGAAGCGTGGCGACACTTGTGGGCTGCCCCCCAGAACACTCTACATAAAAGATGCATTTCACTGTGTGTTTCGATGTACATGTGACTAATAAAGATATCTTAATCTTCATCTTCTCTTAATTTGCAGTGGTGCTATGGTGTTCCAGTGCTGCTGTTCTGCCATGGTGGAATGCTCCAGTGCCCCAGTGCAATAGTTCTCCAGTGCCACTAGGCTGCAGTAATCCAGTGCTGCAGTGCTGCCATGCTCCAGTGCAATAGCGCTCCAGTGCTGTGATGCTGTGGTGCCGGAGGGATCTATTGCTTAATTCTTTGACTCCACTGGGTGTCTGCTTGGCCAGGTACAGCTGAGTGACACGTGTTCCACAGGCACTGGTCGGTGCTGGGCTAATGTCACAGAGCTGTAGAGCACAGACACAGGCCCTTCGGCCCACCACGTCCATGTCAACCTTTTCGTCTATCTATACTAATCCCAGTTGCCCACATTAGGATCATATCCTTCTATGCCTTGTCTAAATGCCTCTGATTCCACTACCTCCTCTGGGAACATGTTCCAGATACCAACCACTCCCTGTGTAAAAAAACTTGCCCCTCAGATCCCCTTTAAAATCCTTCCTCTCACCTTAAACCTCTGCCCTCTTGTTTTCGATACCCCTACATAGGAAAAAGATTCTGACCATCTACCCTATCCATGTCTCTCATAATCTTATATGCCTCTATCAGGTCACCCCTCAGCCTCCTTTGCTCCAGGGAAAACAAGCCCAGCCTAACTAGTCTCTCCCATTAACTAAAATGCTCCAATCCAGGCAAAATCCTGGTGAACCTCCGCTGCACTCTCTCCAGCACAATCGCATCCTTCCTGTAGTGTAGTGACCAGAACTACACACAGTACTCCAAATGTGGCCTAATCCGTGTTTTGTGAAGTTGCAACATAATGTCCCGTTCTCCTGTATTCTATGCCTCAACCGATGGAGGCAACCCTGTCATATGTCTCCTTCATCAACCTTTCCACCTGTGTTGCCATTTTCAGGGAACTATGGACTTGGACCTTAGGTCTCTCTGTTCATCGACGATCTTACCATCAGTGCCCTACCATTTACTGCATATATCCTACCCCAGTTTGACTTCCCAAACTGCATCACCACATTGTCAGGATTAAATTCCATCTGCCAACGCTCGGCCCAACTTTCCACGTGATCTATATCTTGCTGTAGTCTTTGACAACATAGAACATTACAGCACAGTACAGGGCCTTCGGCCCATGACGTTGTGCCGACATTTTATCCTGCTCTATCTAACCCTTCCCTCCCACATAGCCCTCCATTTCTCTATCATTCATGTGGCTATCTAAGAGTCTCTTAAATGTCCCTAATGCATCTGCCCCCACAACCTCTGCCGGCAGTGCGTTCCGCGCACCCACCACTCTCTGTGTAAAAAACTTACCTCTGACATCTCCTTCCTTGCCATCCGCAACACCACCAATTTCTGTGTCATCCACAAACTTACTCATCATACTTCCTGCGTTCAAGTCCAAGTGGTTAATATATGTCAGAAACAGCACAGGTCCCAGCACTGATCCCTGTGGTACACCACTGATCACTGACTTCTGACCAGTGAAACACTCATCCACCACTACCCTCTGCCTCCTATCACCAAGCCAGTTTTTGGATCCAATCAGCCATTCGCCTTGACTTCCAGGTGCCTTTGTGGGACCTTGTCAAGGGCCTTACTAAAGTCCACATAGACAACATCTACCACCCTGCCTTCATCAATCTCCTTTGTTACCACCTCAAAAAACTCCAATCAAATTAAGGAGGCAGGATTTCCCCCACACAGAGGCTCCATGCATGGGAGTGCTTGTTACTGGGACACGTCCGAACTCCTGCTGGTGAAGGAACTGTGCTGATGAAGGTGTTTGTGTTGAGTGCGGTGAAGCTTTACGCAGACATGGTCCATTTCCTCTGCCACCTGCCAAAGGGTTCCTCCCCCCCCCATTCCCCCCCACACACCACTCGAGGGTGTGAGAGGTCAGCAGCCTCCATGGGCAGAGTGGCTGCTGCATGCTGGAGGCAGGGAGCAGCAGATCCCAGGGAGAGGGTGAGAGAGCAGCAGGTCCCAGAGAGAGGGTGAGAGAGCAGCAGATCCCAGGGAGAGGGTGAGAGAGCAGCAGATCCCAGGGAGAGGGTGAGAGAGCAGCAGATCCCAGAGAGAGGGTGAGAGAGCAGCAGATCCCAGGGAGTAGCATGTCCCAGAGAGTGGAGGCAGGGAGTAGCAGGTCCCAGAGAGTGGAGGCAGGGAGTAACATGTCCCAGAGAGTGGAGGCAGGGAGTAGCAGGTCCCAGAGAGTGGAGGCAGGGAGTAGCATGTCCCAGAGAGTGGAGGCAGGGAGTAACATGTCCCAGAGAGTGGAGGCAGGGAGTAGCATGTCCCAGAGAGTGGAGGCAGGGAGTAGCATGTCCCAGAGAGTGGAGGCAGGGAGTAGCATGTCTCAGAGAGTGGAAGCAGGGAGTAGCATGTCCCAGAGAGTGGAGGCAGGGAGTAGCAGGTCCCAGAGAGTGGAGGCAGGGAGTAGCAGGTCCCAGAGAGTGGAGGCAGGGAGTAACATGTCCCAGAGAGTGGAGACAGGGAGTAGCAGGTCCCAGAGAGTGGAGGCAGGGAGTAGCATGTCCCAGAGAGTGGAGGCAGGGAGTAGCATGTCCCAGAGAGTGGAGGCAGGGAGTAACATGTCCCAGAGAGTGGAGGCAGGGAGTAGCAGGTCCCAGAGAGTGGAGGCAGGGAGTAACATGTCCCAGAGAGTGGAGGCAGGGAGGAGCAGGTCCCAGAGAGTGGAGGCAGGGAGTAGCATGTCCCAGAGAGTGGAGGCAGGGAGTAGCATGTCCCAGAGAGTGGAGGCAGGGAGTAACATGTCCCAGAGAGTGGAGGCAGGGAGTAGCAGGTCCCAGAGAGTGGAGGCAGGGAGTAGCAGGTCCCAGAGAGTGGAGGCAGGGAGTAGCAGGTCCCAGAGAGTGAAGGCAGGGAGTAGCATGTCCCAGAGAGTGGGTGGGAGAGCAGACACAGACGGGGAGAGGGGGAGGGGTGAGGGAACCTGGGTGAGAGGGAGGGTGGGTGTAGATTGATTGAGGTTGGGAACACTGGAGGTGGTCTGTAGGAGGGGCTGTGGGGTCCCTCACACACCACACACCCTCCTGTGAGTAGGTTACCCTCCTGTCTATCCAGCGGCTCCCACTGAACCTGGGAGCAGGTTCCTGCCCTCAGGAACCTCTCTGCTGAATGTGTACAGAAATAAACTCTCCAGGAAGGTGCTGCTGGCCTTGTATTGTGTGCCTTTAACAGCCAGTGGTGCCGTCACAGCAGCCGTGGTGTGTGCGGGGTGAGCTGTGGGGATGGTGAGTGGGTGGGTGTTGGTCAGGCAGAGAGAGGGCTGTGGTCTGGCTGCCAAAGTCACCAGTCACAGGGAGCACATTGCCGGGAGTCCACTGTTCATTCCTGCTGGTGTCTGGTCTACCCACCTCCCCAGCAGGCTCCTCCCACCCACCACAGCCTGCCCACAGACCATAACCTCCCCCTCTCCCTTCCTCCCTCCATCTCCCCATCCCTCCCCCTCTCTTCCTCCTTCCTTTCCCATCCTTCTCTCCCTACCCCTCCCCCCTCTCCCTCCCTCTCCCACTCTCGCTCTCCCTTCCCTCTCTCTTTCACCCCTCTCCCTCCTTCCATCTCTCACACCCTTCCTCCCTCCTGCATTTTCTTCCCTCTTTGACCCTCACTCTCTTCTTCTCTTTCCCTCCATTTTTTTCACTCCCGTTCCCTCCCTCCCCCACTCCCTCCCTACATGATTCTCCCTCCCACTGCCTCCTCTCACCCTCCTGCTCTTTCTCCATCTCTCTCTCCCTCCCTCTGCTCCTGTGGCTCTCCTCGCCCTCCTCTCCCTCCCTCTCCTTCTCTCTATGCCTCCTCACTCCCTTCCTTCCTCTCTCCCCCTCAATCTCTCCCTACCCCACTCTCCCTCCCACTCTTTCTCCCTTCCTCCCCCCTCTCCATTCCTCTCTCACCCTCTTTTCTGCTTTCATCACTCTCTCCTTCTCCCTCCCTTTCTCCGTCCTGCTTTCCTCCTTCCTGCTCTCTCCTCTCCCTCTCTCTCTCCCTCCTGCTCTCCCCCCTCTCTCCGTCCCTCCCTCTCTCCCCAATATCGATCTCCTTCAGATGCTTGTTGCTTTAATCACCCAACACAGCAGTGAGTTCCACATTCTAAATGCTCGTTCAGAGATAAATTTCTCATGATTTATTAGTGGCGTAGTTGTTATATTTATGACTGGGTTTTGTATTTCCTTATGTGGAAAACTGTTCTCCATATCTACCCTACTGACACATTTCTAGTGATAAAAGACTTTATTTGGCCATCCTTCACAGTATTCTTATCTATGGAAAAGTGTCCCTGCCCATTCTGCTTTTTCCAGTGCGCTCTACATCCAGTGCCCCTGCATCCAGTGCCACTGCACCCAGTGCTCCTGCACCCAGCACCCCTGCATCCAGTGGCCTCTGCATCCAGTGCTCCTGCACCCAGTGTCTTTGCATCGTGCCCCTGGACCCAGTGCCACTGTACCAAGTGCCCCTGCACCCAGTGCCCCTGCATCCAATGCCCCTGCACCCAGACCCTCTGCACCCAGTGCCCCTGCATCCAGTGCCTCTGCATGAGTTCCGCAGCATCTAGTGATCCCGCATCCAGTGCCCCTGAATCCAACGTTCCTGCACCCAGTGCCACTGCATCCAGTGGCACCACATTCAGTGCCCTTCATCTAATCTCAGTCTTACACAAGTTCAACAGCCTGCTTTCCCTGCATCTTGGCCTTCAGTGGCTCCTTTACAAATGTACTCAACTACCTTTGAATATCAACATGACTCAATCTCTCACAATTCAACAAATACTCCGCTTTCTGGTTACATTCACCAAAGTGATGACCTCACACTTTCCCACACTATGTCTCACCTGCCACCTTCTGACTCACTCACTCAGTCAGTCCACTTCCTCCCCCCCCCGAGGCCTCTTTAGTCCTCCTCCGTACCCCCAATCCCACCTAGCTGAGGAGCTGAGTCTCCACAAACCTGGAGACATGACAGTGGGTCTCTTCAACCAAGTTGCTGAAGCAGATTGTGAACAGCCGGAGCACAACCATTGACCTTGCAGTACCCCACAGCCTGCCAACCGGAGAGGGTCAGTTAATTCCAGTCTTGGTTTTCTGTCATAACCAATTCTCAATCCTTGTCAATATATTAGTCTCCATGTGCTGTAACCAAATTCTATGTGGGACCATTGATAATCTTCCAGAAATCTGAATGTTTCACATTCACTGCCTTCCCCTTATCCACTCCACCAGTCATATCCTCAAAGAACTTCAAGAGAGTACAGTTTTGGTCACCCTGTTATAGGAAAGACATCATTAAGCTGGAAAGAGTGCAAAGAAGATTTCCGAGAATGTTGCCAGGACTCGAGGGCCTGAGTTATAGGGAGAGGTTGGGCAGGCTAGGACTTAATTCCTTGGAGTTTAGGAGACTGAGAGGTGACCTTAAAGAAATGTGTAACATCACGAGGGGCATCGATGGGGTGAATGCACACAGTCTTTTTCCCAGGGAAGGGGAATCAAAACTTAGAGGGCATGAGTTTAAGGTGAGAGGGGAGAGATTTAAAAGGGACCCAAGGGGCAACTTCTTCATGCAGAGGGTGGTGCATATATGGAATGAGCTGCCAGAGGAAGTGGTTGAGGCAGGTACAGGTTAGACACTTAAAAGGCTTTTGGACAGGTACATCGATTGGAAAGGTTTAAAGGGATATGAGCCAAACTGAGGCAAGTGGGACTAGCTTAGATGAGCACCTTGGTCGGTGTGGACCAGTTGGGCCAAAGGGCCTGTTTCTGTGCTGTATTACTCCATGACTCTCTAACTTGAGAGTCCACATCATTAAATAAACTCCAGAAGGAGTGGGATATTTTCCTTAATGCCAAAAGGATCAAGTGATACAGGGAGAAGTTGGGAACAGGGAACGGAGTGGATGATTGGCCATGATCATGTTGAATGGGGGGAGCAGGACTAAAGGGCTGAATGGCCTTATCCTGCCCCTATTTTCTATGTTTCTATAATACTTCTTCACACAAGGTGAGAGTCAGGAACTGTGGGTCCTCGCCAGGCAACACTTCTGTTACTGTTGCCCTGTGTTTTACTCCCTGGTCCATAACCTCCTTCAGCCCTACTGGATCTCTACCCCCTGCCCATCCTGAATTTTAATTGGTCCACTATCAGTGGTCCTGCTTCCAACACTCCTGGCTCCAAGATTCCTCGCCAAATGGTCACTCCTTCTCTGGACTCTGGGAAGCATGTTGTCAAGGTTCCTCACATCAATATTAATGTGCATTTCTGGTTGTCCCACTATAGGGAGAATGTGGAGGATTTGGAGAGGGCGCAGAAGGGTCCTCAGCCCTCTACTCTACTCCCTATACACTCACGACTGTGTGGCCAGATTCTGCTCTAATTCCATCTACAAGTTTGCAGATGATACCACCGTTGTAGGCCGTATCTTAAACAGTGATGAGTCGGAGTACAGGAAGGAGATAGAGAGCTGAGTGGAATGGTGTCATGACAACAACCTTTCCCTCAATGTCAACAAAACTAAAGAGCTGGTCATTGACTTCAAGAAAGGGGGCGGTGTACACGCAACTGTCTACGTCAATGATGCTGAGGTCGAGAGGGTTGAGAGCTTCAAGTTCCTGGGAGTGAACATCACCAACAGCCTGTCCTGGTCAAATCACATAGATGCCACGGCCAAGAAAGCTCACCAGCACCTCTACTTCCTCAGCAGGCTAAAGAAATTTGGTTTGTCCCCTTTGACTCTCACCAACTTTTACCGATGCACCGTAGAAAACATCCTATCTGGATGTATCACGGCTTGGTAGGGCAACTGCTCTGCCCAAAACCGCAAGAAACTGCTGAGAGTTGTGGACACAGCCCAGCACATCACGGACACCAGCCTCCCCTCCTTGGACTCTGTCTTTACCTCTCATTGTCTTGGTGAAGCAGCCAGCATAATCAAAGACCCCACCCACCCGGGACATCCTCTCTTCTCTCCTCTTCCTGTAGAAGACACAGGAGCCTGAGGGCACGCACCACCAGACTTAAGGACAGCTTCTACCCCACTGTGATAAGACTATTGAACAGTTCCCTTATACAATGAGATGGACTCTGACCTCACGATCTACCTTGTTGTGACCTTGCACCTTATTGCACTGCACTTTCTCCGTAGCTGTGACACTTTACTCTGTACTGTTATTGTTTTTACCTGTACTACATCAATGCACTCTGTACTAACTCAATGTAAGTGCACTGTGTAATGAATTGACCTGTACGATCGGTATGCAAGACAAGTTTTTCACTGTACCTCATTACAAGTGACAATAATAAACCAATACCAATACCAATCAAAACTGAACACAATACTCCAAGCGTGGCCTCACCAACATCCTGAACAATGGCAACATAACCTCCCAACTTCTGTATTCAATGCCCTGACTGATGAAGGCCAGCATGCCAAAAACCTTCTTCACTGCCCTATCTACCTGTGACTCCACTTTAAGGGAACTCTGCACATGTACTCCAAGGTCCCTCTGTTCTACAACAGTGCCCAGGGCCCTTCTGTTCAATGTAAAATTCCTCCCTTGATTTGTCCTTCCAAAGCGTAACACTTCACACTTATCTGAATTAAATTCCATGTGACAACAATAAACCAATTACCAATTACCAGTTACCACATGGATTCCCATTGGTCTCAAAGAATAATACAGAATGGAAACAGACCCTTTGTCCCAACTCATCCATGCTGACCAAGTCTTGGATTGTTGTGTCTTGTGTTCAGGCCTGGTGAACTGTCACATCACCAGCTGGTGTGAGGAAGGCACCGCATCATCTTCCAACCCACACGTTTTCAGACCTGGAGTCTCCAGCCTGCCAAGGGAACCTGGAGGGGTTCTGATGTCAGTGGTATTAGATGGGACCACATGAGAGACTGCACTTGCTGGAATCTGGAGCAAGAAAAGTTCTGGACGAATGCAGCAGCATCTGTGGAGGAAGAGGGATGGTTGACTTTTCAGGTCAAGACCGCACATCAGGACTGAGGGGAGACAGACAGTATAAAGGGATTCAGGTTCGGGAGGGAAATGAATCTGGGTTAAGGGGGTGTTGGGGTGGTGGGGTTGGAAGAACCTGGATGGATCAGAAGGAGAGAGAAGGAACGGGCTATCTCCTCTCTACACTCTCGGTCCTGATGCAGGGTTTCAACCTGAGCCGTCGATCATCCCAGATGCTGGCTGACCTACTGAGTTCCTCCGGCAGTTTATTGTTTGCTTTGAATTAGATGGATGTTTGCCCCTCAGTCAGAAGCAGAGGTTCTGAGATGGAGGAACAGATTCAGAGGAACTCCCAGAAGGTCAGGCTGCCCAAGGTGGGCTCTGTCTCCAGAAGTGACCTCCCCATGGCTCCTCTGCAGATGTTGCTGGTGGAAACAGCCCTCCCACTGACCACAGTGAGCTGACTGACCAAACCCTATTTCCAGTGTGACCCTGAGTTTGTCGTGGTGTCAACTCTGGAAACCTCTTGGAGTTGTGAATATGAAGGGAATAAGGTCAGGTTTTAAAGTTTTGTGTGATTAAGGGCTTGTGACTACAACTGGAAGAGATTTACTCCTGAGAGAAAATTCTCAGCCAAGTGTAATATTTTAGTAAAATATGACTGGAGATTGCTGGAAATTACTGGGAAATACTGGAAATTGCTCAAACAACTCTGCCCACCACATGTCAATACTGAAATGATCAGTTTCAGATAACCAGCCATTCCAGTTTGTGTCAGAACTGGTGTAAGGACAGGGAATGCTGGGAATGCTCATTGGGTTGGGTGGTATGCGTGGAGAGGTGGGTAGGGTCAATGAGCTTTCACAATGGGGGCATCATCGACCTGGGGCATTGGCTCTGCTCTTCTCTCCGCAGCTGCTGCCTGGCCTGCTGAGCGTTTTGAGCATTGTCCGGTTTTGTTTAAGATTTCCAGCATCTGCAGCTTTTCATTCTTTTCATTCTTGGCCAGTTACAATGGAAGGTTATCAACCTGCTTTTTAGCTCATCTCTTACCTCTCCGTATTTACACCTCTACCAGTCAGTGTAGCTGTCCCGCTCTCCGTCCACACCGGTCCGTGCCATCCTCCTCTCCCATCTTCCCTAATCGCAGACACTCTGTCCTCCTCGCCCCTCCAAGTCTTGGCAATTTACAACATGCTTGTTTCCTAACTTTTTCCAGTCACGACGAAGAGACGTTGGCTGGAAACGCTGACCTTGTTTCTCCCTCCATGGCTGCTGCCCGACCTGATGAGTATCACCGGCATTTCCTCTCTTCGTTTCAGAATTCCACCATCTGTCATTCTTTTTACTTTTTTGATTCCTGTAACTGTAACACGTTATTCTGCATTCTGTTTTTGCTTTTCCCTTGTACCACCTCAATGCACTGATGTGATGAAATAATCTCTAAGGATGGCATGCAAAACAAGCTTTTCCCTGTACCTTGGTACTTTGGTAATAATAAACCAATTATTAATTACCTTGCTCTTTGATTCTGGTGACTTTGGGCTTTCCTTTCAACTAAAGTAAGTGAGGAAGCTAAGAAAGATTTATATAGTGCCTTTCCTGAAAACTCATGACAGCCATTGCAGTATACCTTGAAGGGCAGTGCTGTTGGAATGCAGAAACTGTGACTGTCAGTTCGTTCACAGAAAATTCTCTCACACTGCACTGCAATAACAAGCAGACCTTTGGTTTGAGTGATTCTGGTTCAGGGTGAATGTTGACCAGAGCTCCTCAAAGACCAGGTTTCCCCAGGTCGACAGAACCCCAAGAGTGAAGCCCCAGCTCAGTCTGGGTTGAAAGTTCAGTCTTTGGACCACAGCTCTCCTGACTCAGAGACAGAGGTGGTGGCGCTCGCGGTGCACATCAGGCAGCCTCCCCTGTGTCATTGTTCCACTCCCCAGCTGCAAACAGCTGTCCTTCCTTTGCAACAAGTAGACTGATGGACCTGGACAGCAGGAGCCTCAGTCAACTCTGCCCACGTGGGCTTATGAAGGTGACACGGCAGAGCCTGTCCAAACCCCTGGTTTGGCTGTCGGTTTTCCAGACTGCCCCACCCAATTCTAGCTGTTGGGTTAATGAGTTACAGCTCACTGTCTCTGCAAAAGGCATGTTTGCTGTGTCAGAGCCTGTTACCATGGTGTGGCCAGCAGCTTGGGATTCCTCCACCAAAATCCCAACATTTATTTATAGAAATCCAGCTGTTTAATGACAGTGCCACCCTTGTTTTAAACCCCATGGAATATGTCCCGCAAGATGCAGCTCCCAGCATCCCCCACGCGAAACTTGCCCCATACCCTGCAGGATTTTTAGTGGAAAGTGTATTAAAAGGCTGAATTTTTGGGATTCCCGTGAGATGTGTTCCCCAGTGTTCCGCCGATGAAAGCTGATTTCTCCCAGTGCAGCGGGTAAGATCTGGAAATGTTCACATCTGCTTCTTGTAGTTCTGGTTGCCCAGCTGTAGGAAAGACATCACTAAGCTAAAGAAGGTGCGGAAAAGATTCATGAGGATGTTGCTGCAACTGGAGGGCTTGAGTTATAAGGAGAGACTGGATAGGCTGGGACTGTTCACTTCCTCAGGCCTGGACTACTTCTAGTGTGGCCACTGGATGGACGGTGGGTTGTGCTTAAGTGCACCCAGTGGGTGCTGATGCCCAGAAGGGAGCTGTAACACCTTCCTGCAGACACCCACAGTGGGCTCCTCTCATCTGCTCCAGCACCATCAGCCTTCATTGTGTGAAAGGACCCCTGGCTGCAGTTTGGTTTCTGAACGGACTGGCTGGGCATCCAGCCCCGAAATCTGGGATGTTTCCACCTCCATCACCTCCATCCAGGGACCCAAACAGTCCTTTTAGGTGAGACAGAGATTCACCTGCACCTCCCTGAACATCATCTACTGCATTCGGTGCTCCAAGAGTGACCTCCTCTACGTTGGTGAGACCAAATGCAGACTAGGTGGCCATTTCGCAGAACACCTGCGCTCCGTTTGTAACCACCATCTGCAGCTCCCTGTTGCCAGTCACTTCAACTCCCCCTCCCACACTATCACTGATATGTCAGTCCTCGGCCTCCTCCACTGCCAGGGGAATTCCAAGCACAAACTGGAGGAACAGCACCTCATTTTCCGTCTTGGAACTTTGCAGCCTAACGGCATAAACATTGAATTCTCCCACTTTAGGTAATCCCCACCCACTTCACCACAACTCCACCCCCCCACCCCCCCCCCCCACCATGCTTCTTCTCTTCTTCCCTTTCCTAGCCTCTTTTTTTCTAACTTTTTTCTCCTTTCTCTCCTTACCTTTGACCCATCCCCCGGTGGATCTGCTCTCCTCTCCTGCCCCGCACCTGCCTATCACTATCTCTTACCTGCATCTACCTATCACCACCTTGTGCCCACCCCACCTCCCCTTTTTTGTCCACCTATCATTATTCTGCTTTTCCCTCCTATATTTTGGGCTTCCTCTTTTCCCACCTTCAGTCCTGAAGAAGGGTCCTGACCCGAAACGTTGACCGCCTGCTTTCCTCCACGGATGCTGCCTGGCCTGCTGAGTTCCTCCAGCATCATCGTGTTTTTCATCTAGATTCCAGCATCTGCAGTCAGGGATGTTTCTGACTGGGTAACTCTTCCCCCACCCCTGGGGCTTTGGCATGTTGCTTGGCCAAGACATGGCTGGTGAGGACTTCAGTTGTGCTTCAGTTATACACGTCATTGGTGGAAACACATCTGGAGGAATGGGTACAGGACTGGCCTCATCATTTAAGGGTGGATGTACTGTAACTGTGGAGACACAAGAGGCTGCAGATGCTCAATCTGGAGCAACATGTAGACTGGTGGAGGAACTCAGTGGGTCAGGCAGCATTGGTGGAGGCAGAGGGATGGTCGGTGGATCAAGACCCTGCATCAGGGCGCAGGGAGCTTTTTTGCCGGTGAGGGCTTGTAGGTCTCGTGCACCTGAACAGACACCATCTTCCTTCGGGTGACCTGCTTGTAAAATCCAATTTATCCCTTTGAGGACTTAATGAATCCTTCAAAAATCGCTAAATTACAGTGTGGTTACTGCAATGAAAGGCCATTCAGCCCACAATATCAACCCCTGCAATACTCTGACTCCCCTTTATCTTGCCCTGTGCACTCAGTTCTGAACTCTTTGCCTTCTTCCCCCCCCCCACCCCACCCCTGCAACCCCTCCCACCCACCTCACCCACCCCCCCACCACCACCACACCTCCCCCCCCCCCCACCACCACCACCACCACCACCACCACCTCCTCATGGTCCTGAGTTTTGTGGGGTTGTAGTTCCAATCCATGTCCACATCTTTCCTGGGACATCGCAGAATGTGTCAGGAAGGAGCTCCTGGCACCAGACTTTGCGGTACAGGCGGGCTGCCTGAGGCTGCCGCTGATTGGGGAACAGTTTCAAGGTTGGTGATTCTCCTTCAGACCAGTCCCTTGGCACAACTTCAGCATGTTTTTTTACTAAGTGGGAGAACACAAAGTTAAAGTAGTGTGACTCGCAAGGACAAGCCTTATCAACCATGTGGTGTGGTGTACACATACCATCATTATCAACCCAACCACAACACACAAGGCACTGGAGGAAATCAGTGGGTTGGGCAGCATCTGTGGAGGGAAATGGACAGTCGATGTTTCAGGTTGAGGCTCTTCAACTGGACTGATAGATAGATGGGAGATAGCCAGTGTAAAGAGGTGAGGGGAAGGGGGAAGCAAGAGCTGGCAGGTGATGGGTGGATCCGGGTGAGGGGGTGATAGGTGGATGAAAGCGGGAATGATGTCAGAAGCTGGGAGGTGGAAGTGACAGAGGGCGGAAGACGATGGAATCTGATAGGAGAGGGTGGTGGAGTGTGGAATAAAGGGAGGAAACCTGCCCCTCACCCACACACTCCTCCCACCGGTTCCCCTCCCCCACTGCTCCCATCTGCCCTCTCCACCTCCCTCGTTCCATGGTCCATGCCCCACCTACCTCTATTATCAGATTCTACCATCTGCAGCCCTCTGTCACCTCCACCTCCCAGCTTCTGAAACCATTCCCACACTCCCCTCCTCCATCCACCCATCACCCCTCCTCACCTGGATCCACCCATCACCTGCCAGCTCTTGCTCCACCCCTTCCCTCACCTCTTTATACTATCTATCTCCCCTCTATCATTCAGTCCAGATGAAGGGTCTCGATCTGAAACATCGACTGTCCATTTGCCTCCACAGACGCTGCCTGACTTGCTGAGTCCCTCCAGGCCTTTTGTGTTGGTCCAGATTCCAGCATCTGCAGTCTCCTGTCTACCATCATTATCACCCCAGTCTCCGAAGCCCCTTGTCACAGGCAGTGTGAGCTCTCCCATGGGCTAGCAATTCACATGCATTGTGTTAAAAGGAGCTATAAGTAGGAGCAGGAGAGGCCAATCAGCCTCTGCAGCCTGCTGCCCCATTCATCATGATCATGGCTGATCTTTTACTTCAGTGCCTTTTTCCTACCGTATCCCATAATATGCAGACATTTAACCAATCCCTGCTTTGAATGAACATAAGTGACTGATCCTCCACAACGGTGCAGAGTTCGAAGTTTCACCAGCCTCTGAGTGAAGACATCTCCCCTTGTCTCAATCCGAGGTGGCCCAGCTCTTCTTCTGAGACTGTGCCACCTGGTCCCAGACTCCTCAGCCAGGGTAAACACCCTCCCTGCATCCAGCCTCTGTAAGTATTTTGCAAGTTTCAGTGAGATTTTTGTTTCTCATTTCTCTGAAGTCAAGGGAGTACAAACCCAGGCTCTTTAACGTGTCCACATTGGGAAACCGGGAATCATTCAATTGATGCTGGAAGTCTGAAATAGAATCCAAAGCGCTGGAAATGCTCAGCAGGTTGGGAAGCATCTGCAGAGAGAGGAGCAGATATTGGGAGGGTCTTGCCATGGGTAATGGGAGGGAGTGTGTTCAGTATGGGAGTCTCTCCGTGGGAACGGGAGGCTGTGCTCAATATAGGGGTCTCTGTGTGGGGAATGTGAGGGACTGTGTTCAATATGGGAGTCTCCCCTTAGGTATGGGAGACTGTGTTCACTCAGGGGGTCCCTCTGTGGGGAATGGATGCCCATTCACCCTACACCATGTAGGGGAGGAGTCTCTCTGATAGGGTGAGCCTAGTTGTGACACTCCCACCCCCCCACGCTCCACAGTTTCATGTCCTTGGCTTCACATCCCCCCCAGGACCTGAATCTTGAAGCAACGCGAGGAGTTGGGGGGGGAGTCGTTATTTTTCATGGCCCAGTGATTCCTCAATCTCTCGACGTCCCCTGGTCTCCACATGTTCTCTCTCCACAGTGGGCGCTGGCGTGAAGCCACCAGGGTCCAGCTGACTGCAGGACACCAGATGCTGAGGTTACCGTGGTGATCCCAGTAATCCCACCTTCCTGCCTGGTTCTATGGAGCTGCAGACACAGGGAGGGTGTTTACCCTGGCTGAGGAGTCTGGGACCAGGTGGCACAGAAGAGCTGGGCTGCCTTGGACTGAGATGAGGGAAGATGTCTTCACTTAGAGGCTGGTGAAACTTCAAACTCTCCACCCCAAAGGGTTGTGGAGGATCGGTCACTTGAGTTCATTCAAAGCAGGGATTGGTTAAATGTCTGCACATTATGGGATATGGAAAGAAAATGGCACTGAGGTAAAAGATCAGCCATGATCATGATGAATGGGGCAGCAGGCTGCAGAGGCTGAATGGCCTCCCCTGCTCCTACTTATAGCTCCTTTTAACACAATGCATGTGAATTGCTAGCCCATGGGAGAGCTCACACTGTTCAACCAGAACAGCACCTTGAAGGCTGGCCTGTTCCGGGGGCGGGGGGTGTGTGTGGGGAGAGGCGGGCGAAGAACTGTTTCTGTCACTATTTTAACCAGACAGGTGGTGTGGGGCTTGGCAATTGTTCTTTCAGTGGACGGAGGGGGCAATCTAGT
Source organism: Pristis pectinata (assembly GCF_009764475.1). Lineage (NCBI taxonomy): Eukaryota > Metazoa > Chordata > Chondrichthyes > Rhinopristiformes > Pristidae > Pristis > Pristis pectinata. Next base: position 67,417,547 of record NC_067407.1, read on the forward strand.
CACTCACTCAATTGTGATCACTGCTGGTCCATAGCCAATTCTGCACCAGGAACTTCATAAACAAACAGAAAGCAAGCCTTTGTGGTTTCTCAGGTTGGTGGATAATTCCAGGTCCGTCACACCCATAGAAACGCTGCTAGCATTGTTAGCATTACCCTGATAGTGGTTACTGTACCCAGGTAAGTGTCACCTTTCCTGGCAAGCTTTACACTAGGCAAACATAATGCATTCCATTATGCAACAAACCCAGCCATGTTCAGTTGATAGCTTTAGTACAAATTAGTCCTTCGCATCTGCCAACCCCCGCGCTCTCAAAGGTCACCCTGCAGGGAACCAGCTAGCACTGCTCCTCTGAGGGTTGCTATCTTCAGACCAGGCAGTATGTGTGCATTGGCCAGTGAGAAAGATCCACACCAAAATCATATGACATTAGAACTGGTGCAGTTGCAGGAAGGTACCAACCCTGTGTACATGCTCAAGATAGTTACCCACACTTTCCTTTGTTTCCCCCCCCAGGAAGATCTGTGCATTTTTTCCCCTCCACAGTTCACAGGAGGTGCAAAAACTGCATTACATCCACCTTGCTGAGCTATAGCTGTTGGATGTGCCTCATCTGTAACAATCAAGTTCAGGCTGTCTGCAGACCGTAATCCTTTTCCAATAAATCACTGAATGTGGAGAGCAATGTTTGGTTTATTACTCAGTGTGGTGGAATCCCTCCAGTCCCACCCACACACCACTCCATTAATAAACACATGACTTTGCAAGCTATTGTACAGCAGTTCAGGAAATCACTTGTGCGACATTGCCATTCAATGGTTGAAGTCTGAGCTGGTCTCTGGTCACAGGAACAGTTTGAACTGCAACCACACAGGGACCTCTGGGAAATCCAAGTTACCCAGCAATGTGTGCTCCTTTCCCTTCAACCAAAAAGGTTAAAGGACAACATTAAATCTGCAGATGAGGCTTCAGAAGCTGGAATCTGGAGCAACAATCAATCTGGAAGAACTCAGTGGGTCGAGCAGCATCTGTGGGTTGGGCAGGGAAGGAATTGTTGACATTTCAGGTTGAAACCCTGCATCAGGGTTCATTAAACCTGCCATTGATGCATCAATAGGAAAATCAAGTCAGTACCCAACAGGCAGGGCCTTCTAAAGCAGTGTGAAGGCAGCTCAGGCAGATAGGTACAAGGTTCTCAGAGGTTAACAGGATCTCTCATCACACTGCCTGACCTGCTGAGTGTCCCCAATGTTCCCAGTGGTTTTTAAATTTGAATTAGAATGGTTCTTTGGGGTTTTAGCAACGAAAATATTAGCAACATTGCAATCTTCTATAGCCCAGTGTGTTACACTGCAATTGATTAGCAAGTTCTGAGGGAGGAAATGGAGAACAGCAGGTGCTGGGCTGATTGGTTGATAGTAAAAGGTGGATTTGTGAATGAAAGCAGAGGGCGACAGTCCACAAAGCCCCAGGCACTGCTTCAAAACCAAGGTGCAAGGGCCAGTGTTGTGCGCTGTGCAGTACATCCCATTTTAGACCAACATTCAGTTTTGAAAAGACAGTACCAGTGTCAAAATACCTGAAGTACCCATCTGTCAGCAGGGAAGTGGAAATTACTTTGAGGTCATGTTGGACAGTGAGTGACCCAATAGTGGCCAAGCAAATGTGCAAAACACACCCCTTTCCTACAAGTGTCCTTGCAGACCAGGCATGGTGTGGGTGTCCACAACATACAAGACTCACTGCAGATTTGATTCATAGACACCAAGTGATTAAAATCCACTTTACTCAAATTTTAGCAATGACAATTCAAAATACAAGACTCAGATAGCAATTTAAAAAAGTTCAATTAAAAAAATCTACAGCAAAGTTGAACCCCTGAAACAAATCTGTACCATCAAAATACAGTTAAAAAGACATCAATGCTTACAGCATGCTTCAGAAACTGACAAAAATGTAGCACTGGGAGTTATTCCCTGTACATGTACCTCAGCAGGGACTACAGAAAAACTTGGAAATAATTTTTTACAACTGAACTTTTCCCCGTAATGCCTTATTTTTTTTAAATCAAAAAGGTCAAGCAAACAATAACTCACAAGGGACAGACACACATTGGTTACTATTAACCCCTTCCTTCTTGAAAAATAGAATGCACAATTAGTATCACAGCTCAACTTTACAAATATTTGTTAAACAATACCCTAAGATCCACAAACCCCCTCCTCCCCCATCCAGAGATTAGCCAAGCACATCTGATATTTTAAGGAATCATCCTTAGGATAAGCTTAGTCATTAAATGCAAGGCATCACTTAGGATGCTCTAGAACTTCCTGCACTACTGTTACATTAGCTGGCCAGACTGCACCAGGTTGTTACTGTACAGGACTATAGTATGACTGATTTCATGAAACCCTAGCTCCCATTTTGAGGATGGTTCCTCCAAAGTATTAACATAATTTAATATGGAATTGGTCATCATGACAGGGTTGTCATGAACTACTGTTTAACACCACTAGCCCAGCCATTTTGTAGAACATCTCCAAGCACTGCAGAAAATTTATCTGAAGAAAATGCAAACTACCATTAAAACTTAGTAAAACTGTGCAGCCTACAGTATTAGTATTTTACTGTGGATCACTACAGATCCAAGAGACTTTCTTTTAGTAGAGAAAGTGTCACTCAACCAAAAAATATTAATGTTGTATTTTAATAAAAAAAGCCCTGCTTTAATATCAAAGTTGACTGCATTAAATTACAGGTTATTGTCCATGTGAAGTTGACCAGTCAACTTGAAGATATATCTTTCACTGTTCAAGATAAAAGAACAGTTTAGATGTCTTGCCCACACATGTCCCTCACCTTCCAGATAGATACAGAAGAAATAATGTTCAGAAATATAAATCAAAACAACACCTCCCTCCCCTTCCCCTCAGCACCTGGACAGTATAGGAGAGTTCTGAAGAAATCACTGCTACAGATGCCAGGTCCATTATACTTTAGTTTTTGTACTCAACAGGCTCGTCACCAGTCTCATTCAATAGGCATGTACGGACCAATGCTTCAGTGACCGCGTAGGGGTCACAATTGGCAGATGGACGGCGATCTTCAAAGTAACCCTTCTTGTCTTGGCCAACAGAACGTGGTATGCGGATGCTGGCTCCTCTGTTGGCAACTCCAGCCGAGAACTCATTGATATTGGAGGTTTCATGGTAGCCTGTCAGACGCCTGGCATTGTCCAACCCTCCCTTGGGATCATAGGCACGGATGTGGTACTGATGCCTCTTCCCCAGTTTTTCAATGCATTCTTCAATGAATCTAAAGGAAAGAACATTTTTACTGCTTTGTGCTGAATTTGAATGCACAGGAACAGAAGCAGCAGACAGAAGGGGACTCAGCCCAATACATCATGGGCACATCCTTCCCCATTGGTAATATCTATGAGGGGCTGCCTCAAGACAGCAATATCCAAAGATCCCCACCATCTGATCCATGCCATCCTCCTGGAGCTACAGAAGCCTGAAGCCCCATACCACCAGGTTCAAGAATAGCTACTTCCCTTCAACTATTTGGTACTTGAACCTACCAGTACAACCCTAATCAATAGAGTTCAGCAACATCATGACCACTTTGCACTAAAATGGACCGAGTTTGTTCTAATTATGTTCTTTGTTTTAAAAAAAAAATTGTAGTTTAATTTATGTTCTTTTGTGAATGCTGCATATATGATGCTATGTGGCTGTGATGCAAGTTTTTCATTGCACCTGTGCATACATGTACTTGTGCATGTGGCAATAAACTGACTTTAGACTTTGAATTTTCCTTCAATCCTTCCTGATTGTGCAACTCCAGCCTACCAAAGGGGAGAATTCACACTTTAATACCATTAATTACCCACCAGTTATGCACAAGTATTCCCCAACAGCTCATGTTTCACACCCTAACCCCTCTTGAGGGTAGCAAGGTCAGAATGTGGAGGCTTCCCCCACTTCTGGTTTGAGTGGTGGACATTTGAGACCAAGCCCCAAGGTTCAATACTCACTTCAACCCGCCATCTTCCCGCATGGTCTTGGTGCTGAAGTTGGTGTGGCAGCCAGCACCATTCCAGTTTCCAGGTATGGGCTTGGGGTCAAAGCTGGCAATGATGCCAAAATCCTCACACACCCTGTGCAGAATGAATCGTGACATCCACAAGTGGTCACCCATGGCAATGCCTTCACAGGGCCCAACTTGGTACTCCCACTGTAATAAAATTGAAAAGTAGAGATTAGTTCAAAAGCAAGAAAATAATTTTCAGTGCCCAGTACTACACTGCAGCAACTCTGCTCTGAGAGCCACATTTTCTACAAGCTTCTCCTGTAACTGGTAGCTCAGAGCAGTTACAAAAGTTCCAGCTTTATTGTCCAGATGTCTTTTTGGAGGTGGTTTAACCATACTCCTGGCAGCCCATAGGATTGTAGAGGATCACCCGACAACATCTCCTTTAGGAGCCCCAGGGAAGCAGGACAGAGCCTCAATGAACTGCACAGTTAGGGTGGTGTAGTGTAACTAATATCAGTAACACTCATTAAACTGGAAAGTGTGCAGAGGTGATTCAAGAGGATGCTACCAGGACTCAAGGACCTGAGCTTATAGGGAGGTTGGGCAGGCTAGAACTTTATTCTCTGGAATATAGGAGACTGAGGGGTGACCTTATAGAGGTGTACAAAATCATGAGTGGTATAGATAGGGAGAACAGTCTTGTTCCCCAGGGAAGGAGAACAAAAACTAGAAGTCATAGGTTTAAGGAGAGGTGAAAGATTTAAAAAAGGGACCTGAGGGGCAGTGAGTATATGGAATGAGCTGTGAGGAATTGGTTGAGTAGGTACAATATCAACACTTAAAAGATATTTTGGTAAGTATGTGTGATGGAGGTGTTCAGAGGGCCAAACATGGTCAAATGGGACTAGTTTAGTGGGCACCATGAATGAGTTGGGCTGAAGGGCTTGTTTGTGCTGTGCAACTATAAACTTTGACTTGACTACTACTGAGAATCTGGAGTAACAGGTTACCATCTCCAAGACCATTCCACCATTCAGTGTGTTCTTCCACCTTAGCCTCATTTACTTGCTCAATGAAACTCCCAAGCATGGCCAGCACAAGCTCAGAGGCACTGCCACCAACACTTAGAAAGCCAGCTGCCACAAATCACCTTAAGGCCTCTACTCTGATCATTGTGACCCACCCATCTCCTGAGTGTCCATTTAGCTATCCTGCCCCAACCAGCACCAGGACCCACTACCCCCCAAATCTTTCTCCCTGATACAAAATGAATGGTTATACTTGCAGCTGGTTACTCCCAACCATAAAATCAGACCTTTGGAACCTGCCACCAAAATCAAAAACGGTCCCTGAATATTCTGGCATAGAAATAGACCATTTGCCATTTTCAGACAAAATCTTGTCCTCCACAAGTAAAACTTTAATGCAACTCAATATCAGACTCCACTGGACCAGCTACACAAATACCTGCCCACAGCAGGTCAGAGGCTGGGGATCCTGTGGTGAGTGACTCACCTCTTGACATCTCAAGGCACAAGTCAGGGATGTGGTGGAATACTCTCCACTTTTCCTGGGTGAACAGCTCCAACTCTCAAAGACCTCAGCATCCAAGACGAAGGTGGTCATTTTGATTGGCACCCTACTGACCAACCTGAACTCTCCTTCCCTCCACCACCACAGTTGTATTCATCTAGGCTACTCCAACAGCAACTCCCAAACCTACAGCCTCTCCCATCAACAGAAGGGCAACCAGTGCAGGGGAGCATCACCACTTGTAGGTTCCCCCTCCAAGTTGTAGATCACCCTGACTTGGAAATATTTTGCTGGTCCCTCATCATTGGGTCTAAACATTAGAACTCCCTCCCCCAGCAGCACTTCCCTAATTAGATGGTTCAAGTCCTGCTCCAGAAGCAACCACAAAAATTCCAAGCTGGTATTCTAGCAGTGAGGAAGGGCACCATTATCAGAGGCATCAGCAAGCCTCCTTCTCTTGGGATTATAATTATGCTTTGGTGCACTTGTCAGCTCATCCTTCCTCCCAGCAAGATGATCACTTCCCATCTCTATGTGGGGCAAGCCTGCCAAATGACACCCCAATATCCACCAATTGCATTTACAAGTTCTGTAGCAACAGACTGCTGGAGGAAAGGGTGTGTGGAAGAGGAAGGAATTGTTGACAATTCAGGTCAAAACCCAGCATCAGGTTTACAAGTTCTGTACCTCAACTTCTTGCACTGTGCTTTGTACCAGAGCATACCAGAACCATGGTCTATGCTGGCAACTTCACTAAACTACCCCAACCACTCATTTGTTCTGAATTTCACAACAAGCCCATTTTGAAGTGCCATACCCTTTCAGTCTTTGGGCTATTTTGTTGTTAGTTCAGTACATCACACTTCAATGTTAACAAGTCTCACTGTGTCACACAACATCACCACATCCAACCAGAGATACCACTTGGGCAAAAGATATTCATGTCAAGTCAGTAAAACAATGTTTGCTTTCACAAATCCACATAGGCATTTGCTGATCTGTGGTCTCTCTCAACCTCTGCCCATCCACTCCCTGTAGCTGTCAGGCTCATCTTCCACCCACTTACCAACAATTCACAGCTCAAGTCCTAGAATGCCATCTAAGCAGGAGAAATTACACTGCCAATCAACATACTCAGCAATGCATGTTGAAAATGGAATTTAATGAACATAAATGACTGCATGGATTCTCCTACATGGGGAATTTCTCCTCTTCAAAACTATCAGCACTTCAAACTCTGACCTCACCACAAATTCTTTATCAGTTCTTCAAGGAATGATTACCAAACACCTCAATGCATCTAATCTTACCTGTGAAGCCATAACCTCAGCATTTGTTCCAGAGATGTTAATTCCAGCATAGAGGCAGGCTCGGTAATGGGCCTCTACAATATCGCGACCATAAGCTTTGTCTGCACCAACTCCACAGTAGTAGGGTCCTGTAACAAACATTACATAATTAGACTGATAGCAGTTGAACAGCAGGAATGGAAGTAACTAGATGCTTATTCCTTTTTCAAGATATGGGCATCACTGGCAGGGCCAACACTTATCACCCATCCTCAACTGCCCTTGAGGAGGTGGAAATGGAGTGGTGCAGTCTTCTTGAATTGCTGCAGATGTTCAGGTAAAGGTGCTCCCTCAGTGCTGTTGGGGAGGGAGTTCCAGGATCTAGACCCAGTGATAAAGGACCAATGATGTATTTTCAAGTCAGGACGGTGTGCATCAGATGGTGGTGTTCCCATTCACCTGCTGCCCTTGTCCTTGATGGAAGAGGCTTTAGCTTTGGGAGTTGCTGTCTGAGGACCCCAAGACTAACTGCAGTGCATTTTGTTGATGGTTCACACTATATGCCAGTGGTGGTTGATGAAGTGCTGATCAAGTGGGCTGCTTTTGGTATTTCAGGGTTGTTGGAGCTGCAATCATTAAGGCTGATAGTGTTCCATCACACTCCCAACATGTGCCTTGTTGACAGTGGAAAGGCCTTGGTGTCAGGAGGCAAGTCACTCACCACAGGAGACCCAGTCTCTCACCTGCCCTTGCAGCCACAGAATTTGTGATCAATGGTGACCCCAGGATATTGATGGTGGAGAACTCAGTGATGGAAATGGCACTAAGTGGAGGTGGTCATTGCTTGGCACTTGGGGCATGAAGGTTAATCAGTCCACACTTGAATGTTGTCTGGATCTTGTTGCATACAGACATGGGCTGTTTCATTTGCTGTGGAGTTGTAACTGGAATTGAACATTGGAAGTGGAGATGTTCAATCTTTTGGTGGATTATTGTTGATGAAGCAGCTGAAGATGGTTGGACCCAGGACACTGTCCTGAGGAACTCCTGCAGCAATGTCCTGGGACAACTGAATTCTGACAACCACCTCCCCCTGTGTAAGGTCTGACTCCAACCAGTCAGGTTTTCCCTTTGATCAGGTTTACCAGGGTGCCTAGACAACATTGCCAAATGCTGCCTTGATGTTGAGGGCAGTAACTTTCATCTGACCAGTGGAATTCAGCTCTTTGCCCTGGTTTGGACCAAGGCTGTGAAGAGGTCTGGAGACCAGCAGTCCTGTATCATGAACTGGATCTGGGCAAGTAGGTTACTGGTGAGCAAGTTGTGTGATAGAACTGTTGATGATGGCTTCCATCACTTTGCTGGTGATGGAGTGTAAATTTTTTGGGTGGTAATGAGGTAGATTGGATTTGTCAGTGTTTGTGAACAGGGCAATTGCTGCCAGTGTTGTAACTCTACTGCAACATGTTGGCCAAAGGTGCAGACAGTTCAGGAGCACAAGTCTTCATTGCTACAGCTGGGATATTGCCTGGTCCAATAGTCTCTGCTGTATCCATTGCTCTCAGTATCACCTGGAGTGTATCAATTGTCTGCCGACTGGTTTCTGTGACAGTGGGGCTCAGCACTTCTGCTGTGAATGTTTCAGCCTCATCTCCATCACTGACACACTGGGTCCTGCCATCAGAGGGTGGGATGTTCAAGCTGCCACCTCCTGTTCTGTTGAAATGCCCATCACCATTCCTGACCAGATGGAGCAGGAGGCTACAAGTTAACACCTCTTTTAGTATAGCTGGTGCTGCAAGCCCTCTCAATGAACCAGTCCTGATACCTTAGCTTGGCAGTAGAGGCAGTGAGGGCTGTGCTGGGCCACAAGGTCACAGAGCAGTGTGTTCTTGCTGCTGCTCGGTGTCACACAGGCACGGTAGATCCAAGTCAGAGTCTGTTGGAGTCTAACCCAGTTAGCACACTTATCCTGTCCAGAGGGAGTCTTGAAATGGGACTGTGCAGTGGTCACTCCCACCACTGGTCACAAATAGTTCCACTTGCCACAGGTAGACAGTGAGGACAAGCTCAGATGGGTTTATACCCATGTTGCTTAACTCACTCCCTGACCCAGGTCACCCAGTGATGCTGCTACCCAGTCATTCTCAATGATGGACAGGGCAGTCTCCATCTACAGTTCCGATCATGTCCCAGTGCTTCCAACCGTTCTTCAACACAGGTGGGCCAACTCATCAGCTGAAGGAGGACAGGAGGTGGTGAACAGGAGGTTTCCTTTGGACACCAGAACCACAGTTTGAGGACCTTACAGGCTCATGGGGCTGGAGTAATTCTGCCATACCTGGTTTTGGTGGTGTAGAGAGGGAGACATCAGCAGCCTGTTTGGTTTTATTCTTTTCCTGCTTTAATGCAGCTGTTCCTGTGCAGCTGGTTGGGTTGTTGCAGAGCACATTAAACATCTCACAGTCCCGACTGGGTAAAGACCAATGGTTTTGTTGTCAGACACAACAGAAGGTAAATTTCACAGTAATGGGATCTGCTTCCATGCCTGGGTTGTCAGTCTAATACAGCTGTACCAGGTAATGAACAGGTCCTGCTTTTACATGTCTACATCAATTTTGACCACAAATCAGAAATACATGATCACTCAATATGGTAACCTCACCTCCAGTGAGGTAAAAAATGGCATCAGAAACACTTCAGACTGATAAGAACAATTACTAAAAGTGGAGAGAGAGGAAACTAGATCTGTCGTTTGTAGGAATGAATGTATGCATGTACATCAGACTTTTGAACTTATGGGAGCTTGTTCATATGTAGGGGTGTCCACAAGTCAGATGTTCATAACCTGGGAACACCCTGAAACTTAATCACTGCATTGACAAATGACTAGAAATGGAAGACAGTCAAACAGCAGAGAAACAGGACCTTCAGCCCATCAAGTCCAAGCTGAACAAGCACCACTTACACTAATCCCATCTTGTTCTCCCCACATTCCCCAGACATGCTGGGCAATACAAGGTCTTACTCCCAGGATCATTAAGATTTTGTTAAAAAAGATTGAAAGGGATAACATACCTTGTGGTCCAGGAAAACCATTGGAAGGCCATCCAAAGGGGTGTCCGTCTGTACCCAGCAAAGTGTACTCCTGTTCCATCCCAAACCAGGGGATTTGGTTTGAAACCATAGACATGATTTTCTGGCAGGAATTCCTAAGATTACTTTCTGTAGAAACAAACAACAGGCTGTAACATCAATTATGTAGCAATTTCCCCTCAAAAGAAACTATTTTAATACTAGTTTGTGCAAAAGTAAACATGAAAAGTTAGTGTTCTTAAGTTGAGGGTGATAGAGGCAGAGAAGCTTTAATCAAATGACAAAAATTAGGGTACTGTGCGCAGTTCTGGTCACCCCATTACAGCAGGAATGTGGGGGCTTTGGAGATGCTGCAGAAGAGGTTGGACAAACTTGTGTTGTTTACTATGGAGCAGCAGAGGCCGAGGGAAGACATGACCTAAAATTTTAGGGGTATAGATAAGGTAGCTAGTCGGTCTTTCTCCTTCCAGGGTGGAAATGTCAAATAGTGGGGATAAGTTTAAGGAGAGAGGGTAAGTTTAAAGGAGATATGTGAAGCAACATTTTATTACTATACAGAGTGATAAGTGCTTTGGATACGCTGCTGGGGGAAGTGGTAGAAGCAAGTACAATAGCAATGTTTAAGAGGCATTTAGACTGACATGAGCAGGCAGGGAATGCAGGGATGTAGACTATGTGCAGTTTAAATTGGCATCATGGTTGGCAGACATGGTGGGCCAAAGGGCCTGTTCCTGTGCTGTTCTATGCAAGAAGATAGGAGGGCAGCAGGTGTATGGGACCTACTGTTTTATGTTCTCCATGTTCTAATCAGGGTACTGAAGAGAACTACACAGATAAAATTTACAGGGCTACAGGTAGAGGGGAAATGGGACTGAAGAAATTGCTCAACAGGAAGCTAAAGGATTGGTTGGCTTCTTCCTGTGGTGTAACGATTCTACACTTCTCAAAGTAAACTTTGAACAGCAGTAATTTCAGAGTTACAAGTCTGATTTGTAAGGGCCAATGAAAGCAAGCATCCCAATCTCTGGGGCAGAGAGTATCAGCTGTTCACCACTGGCTGCTGGGTTAGGGTTTGCCAATGGGGCACTTGGTTGAGCACATGAAATAAAGGTGGTTTCCACTGCCCTGTGGTATCAATGGGGCAGTTTGGATTCAGCAGACCAGGGAATGTCTCATTCTGGAGAGAAAGGGACTGGAGGCCTGCATCTTAAGGACATCATGTTAGCTTGACATCATGACAGCTTGGGAGGGTCAGTTCCATGGGAAATTCACCAGAATTAGAGTGGAGCTGGCTTTTCTCTTTGGAGAAAAGGAGGATGAGAAGTGACCCGATAGAGGTGTACAAGATAAGAGGCCTAGATCGAGTGGATAGTCAGACTTTCTCCCAGGGCAGAAATGGCTAACATGAGGGGGCATCATTTTAAGGTGATTGGACGAAAGTATGGGGGGGGTGGGGGGTGTGTGGTGGAAGAGAGAGACAAGTTGACACAGACACACAGAATGGTGGGTGCATGGAATGCATTGCCAGGGGTCTGGTAGAGGCAGATACATTAGGGGCATTTAAGAGACTTAGGCACATGGATGATAGAAAAATGGAGGGGTATGTAGGAGGGAATGAATAGATTTATCTTAGAGTAGGTTAAGAGGTCAGCACAACATTGTGGGCCGAAGGGCCTGTACTGTGCAGTAATGTTCTAAGAATGGGAGGAGTGACCATAAGAACTTGCCCTCTTCCTCTACACCAATGCCCCTTCCCTCCAAAGGATGATTAACCAGAAACACCCATGCAAGCATAAACACTATTGCCAAGTGATTAACACACAAAACTTGCAGGGCTACAGGGAGAGACAATTGGGCAGCACTATCAAAATGCAAGATGAACCAAGTGGCCTCACCCAGGACTCCGCTGACAACTCTGTTCCTTCCCTACCTGCTGGCTTTCTGTTGTACTTGAGAACCTCGCACAGAACGAGCTTGTTTGGGTCCCGACGGAAGGGATCCCGGAACATGGCAGATGGGATCAGGTACATGTCACTGTTGGATCCCTCCGACTGATAGGTACTGGAGCCATCGAAGTTCCACTCTGGGAGATCTGAAATGGATCACAGTGACCAAGAATAAGTCGCAGTGACCAAACGGAACACGGAAACAAAAGTGTCCCGGCTCAAAGAAAGGACCATTCAGACAACACAGCTACTTCATGAACAGCAGCTCACATTGTTTCAGCACATCATGTGAAGAAATCTGGAGGCAGCGCGAGCAGAACTATTATGCATTTGAAGCTCATTCCAAGACACTGGGAAATTGCTCTAAATGGTTTTATCCCCCACCAACCACCTCCCTACCCCATGTCATATTTATGCATCTTACTTGCAAATAATTAAAACTCCATAGTGAACTTTTTGAGGCAGACCATTGCCTTCAACCAGGGGTCTCCAAAGCAGACAACTGCAACAATCACGTTGCCCAGAGTCTAGGGGAAGATAGCCAACCATGTCTGCTGCAATAGAAACATTTGCAATGCAATTTTAGTAAAATTGTGATGCAGGAGAAATTACTGCAATTTCACACCTTGCACTGAAACAGTGCATTCACAGCACAGACATGGACTAAAGAACTTGCGACACAAGGCACAACAAGCACAGCTGCATTTGATTGGCTTTGTGAAGAGCATCACACAGAATGGGAGTGTTACTGTTGGTGACTGCAGTGCTCACCACAGCAAAGCTGACACGCTTCATTCATTACAGCTCAGCAGACTTTCTAAAAATTCTCAAAAAAAAGCAGAGCTTCATCTGGATTTAAGCAAGTTTAAATTGGCTCCAGGCCGATGCATTTCTCCAATGTTTACATTAGGAATAACTGGGAAGCCATAAGGTGCACAGATCCCAGGCTTTAGGTGCATTCGCTGGCATGAGCACCAGGGCCCAGCAAAGGCATGTCCATACCCAGAGAGTGCAGGGCCAGACACCTCCCGAGCACCCAGCAGCTGGTCAGGCAGAGGCAGCCTATGTGAGCAGCAAGCTGAGTAAAGGGGCAGAGGAAGGAGAGAGAAGCAAAGCAGAAAGGGAGGCAAATGCAGACAGGCAGCTAGAGCAGGACCCAAAACACATGGCTACTGTGAGGACTGAGGGCAGAGCCAGTTCAAGGCTCGGTGGTGCTCGGTAAACTGAAGGTGTGTGTGTGTGTCAGACACACACACACAGCCTGTCTGCCTCTGTGCATGTGTTTCTCTGGGTCTCTCTCTCTCTGCTTGTCTGCCTCCGTCTGTCTGTACGTGTCTGTTTGCCCATGTAGGGGGTTACTGGCCTACATATCCCCAGGGGATGGGATGGGGCTTGACCTACCAGAAATGTTCTTGGGCTCCCGCGCCAGGGTTCTGGTTTTGCAGCGTACCGCCTCTCCTGTGCCGTCGATCCAGATGTACATGGCCTGCACCTTGCCGTCCTGCGGCAGCTCCATGTAGTTCTTCTTGACCACCTTGTTGAGGCCGGCGCTGGCTGAAGTGGCCATCTTGTAGGTCTGGCGGGGAGAGACGGAGCACGGGTTAGCTCCCCTCGGCACACGGAGGGGCGGCTGGCGGCGGGGCAGCGCACCGCGCACGCCGGCCAGCCAACAAAGGAACGTGGGGCCGCCGCCTCGGGCGCCCGGCATCGCTGCAGCAAGGAGCGGAAGCCTGCAGCCCTGCGCGGCACCGACCCCGGCGACCCATGCATGCAGCCCCGCTCGTCCCATACATACCCACCGCGGCTCGCTGCAACATATGCAGCCCAGCCCGGGCGCAATTGACTTCTGGGTTCACCCTGATCAATCCCGCAATTATTTCCTGGATGCACTTTTGATCAAACCCGCAAATTACATTCCTGGATCACACCCCGCCATGCAAATCATGCATTCCTCCCCCACCACCACCACCAAGCGATCGATTCTCACAAGATGCCCTAACGTCTACTTGGACTGAACATCAACCTACATGTTGATTCCGCCATATCGTCGGCTTGCTATTACCGATTTTTTTTACCAGAAACAGGACACATCGAGAGATCCGCATCCTCCACCAAAAATACTACAAAACAAAATTCCCAATTATTACAAGTACACGGTTTTTTTTTACTGGAAAAACCGCTGACCAAGATAAAAGCAGCGATATAACAGGCAAACTAGAAGCCGGCAACTTCTGCAAAGCTCAGGTGGTTCAGCTACAGTCTGTTCCCCTGGGGTGGGCGCTGAAGGGGGGAGGGAGAGAGTCACCGCTCCGGCTTGCTGCCCGCTCCAGTTATACCTTTAAATTTGCAGGCACCGCTCACTCTTCAATCCACCGTTGCAGCTTTTCATTCGGTTGCCGTACAAGCAGCCCGAGAGGTTGCATTTATAACATGCAGCAAACGCCCCTGCCCAGGTGATTGGTGCTACCGGGATGTGATACTGCCCCGGGCCGGCCCATGTGCTGCGGTCATTGGTGCTGCCCGGGCTCTGGGTGTTACCAGCACCTCCTCTCCTGGCTGCTGTTGCTCCACTCCTCCCCCTCCTCCACCACCACCCCCCCCCCCCCACTCTTCCCTACCCGCCTTCTGTGCTTCCGATTCGTGGAAATCTCTGGGACCGAAGGGGCCCTCGTTGCATTGCATAAGATGCAGAAATATAACACATGTAGATTAGCATCTGGGCAAAGGCGAGAGAATCCGAACTCGTCCCGCAACGGGGTCAGTAAGTTCGGTGATTTTCCCTTCGCCGTGTTGCAAAGGTGCACCGTTGGTGCCCAGGGTAATCGCCTGCAATCAAATTAGGTCCCAAATATTAGTTGCATGGCATCCTGTGACCCGTGCCTTGTTTGACAAACATTCACCCCCCCCCCCCCCAAAGTTTGGGTCGGGAAGCATTAGCAGTTTTATTTTTAATTTGAATCTAAAGCTTTGAACAACAATTGCCAGCGCTCTGGCAGAACATCCTTAGCTCCCTGATCTTATTTTAAAAAAATAATCCGCTGCAGTTTAAATAACGTGTAATTCTCGCTCAGCAATGTAACAGATTTCGTGGAATTAGATAACAGAGGATGGCGGTGTTCCAAATGAGAAACAAGTCAAAGCCAGTCAGATCACGGACAGGGAGTTTATTGGATCTTCTGTTCCCCAGAACTTGGTTTATTCTGAGCACTGCTGTCGTTAAAGTGACGGCCTGCCGATTGCAGATTTGTCGCCAAAGTGCAGCTTTGCCGGAAGTGCTGTCTTCTGATGAACTGTCAAACTTTCACTCATCTTAGAATCGGAATCAGGTTTATTATCACTGATGTGATGAAATTTTTTTGCGGCAGCAGTACAGTGCAAGGATATAAAATTACAATAAATTACAAAAATAAATGAATAGTGCAAAACAAAAGGAATAATTAAGTCGTTTTCATAGGTTTATGGGCCACTCAGATGGCGGAGGGGAGAAGCTGTTCCTGAATCCTTGAGTGTGGGTCTTCATCCTCCTGTACCTCCTCCCCGATGATAGTAACATGAAGAGGGCATGGCCCGGGTTGTGAGGGTCCTTAATGATGGATGCTGCCTTCTTGAGGCACGGCCTCTTGATGTTGGGGAGGGTGGTGCCTGTGATGGAGCTGGTTGAGTCTACAACCCTCTTCAATCTCTTGTGATCCTGTGCGTTGGAGCCTCCATACCAGGTGGTGATCCAACCAGTCAGTATGTTCTACACCGTACATCTATAGAAATTTGTAAGAGTCTTTGGTGACATACTGAATCTCCTCAAACTCCTCACAAAGTAGGGCTACTGACATGCCTTCTTCGTGATTGCATCAATGTGTTGGGCCCAGGGCAGATCCTCTGAGATGTTGATGCCCAGGAACTTGAAGCTGCTCACCCTTTCCACCACTGACCCCGCAATGAGAACTGGTCTATGTTCTCCCGACTTCCCCTTCCTGAAGTCCACAATCAGTTCCTTGGTCTTGCTGACGTTGAGTGCAAGTTTGTTGTTGCGACACCACTCAACCAGCTGATCTATCTCACTTCTGTACGCCTCCTCGTCTTTTTTATCTTCTCAGAAAAAAAACCCACCAGTGTTCAAACATGCAAACTTCTGACAGGACGGGATAAGTTGGATGCCGGGAGGATGTTTACCCTGGTTGGGTGTCTGGAACCTGGGGCCACTATCTCAGGATACAGGGTGGGGTATTGAGGACTGGATTGGGGAGGGATTCCTTCACAGGGAAGGGAAGGGAACATGTGGAATTTTTTCCCACATATGGCTGAATATATTTAGCAAGGGGGTAGGTATATTTCTAGCCACAAAGGGAATCGGGAGTGTGAGATTGGTAGTGATAATGAGATAGAAGATCAGCCAAGATTGTATTGAATGGTGGAGCAGTCTTGAGGGGTGATTGTCCTGCCCTTTGTTTCTATTCTCTTTATCTTGGATCGTTACTACAACAGATAATACAGGATGATTATATCTGCTGTGTTGAAATTTGCTGGGAACCTTCCTACTATATAATTGACTGCCCAGGGCTTTTGGGGGATTGGGAGGTTGCCATTTAATATTTCACTTACCACCAAGGGAGTTCTTTCCCAACTGTGGACAGCTCGTGAGCAGGAAAGGCCTGCATTTTTATAGTTCCTTTTATGTCCAGCTCAGACCACCACAGAGCTTTCTACAGCCAGCTCAGGACATTAGGAGCAGGCACTTGTAATGCAGGAGCAGCTTTTGGGAAGAGTTTGAGGGGTTATTGTTGGGAAGGTAGTGGACTGCAGAAGTAGGGGTAAAATTCTGAACCAGAGGAACTGGAGAAATTCCCAGATATCCTGCTATTTGAGGGAATGCATGTTCTGGTTGTAACTGGCTTCTTCTACCCTTGCTGAGTTTTCTGGGAGACGTGTTTTATGTTGGCAGTGTTGGAGTATCTGCTTGTGACAGGGAGCCAGCTTTCTAACGCTAAACATTCAAAGTCATCGACACAAATTAATTTCCCTCCTTCCTCAGTTGAGAAGTTACAGCCTTTTCCTCCTGAGGGTGAGAAGAGCTGACATACTGACACTCACTGGGCACATAGAACGTGCAACATACAGTGCAGAGCAGTACAGCACAGAAACAAACCCATTGGTCCATCATGTCTGCACCAACCATGATGCCAAATGAACCTAATCCTTTCTGCCTGTACATGATCCATATCCCTCCATCCCCTACATATTCATGTATCTAATAGCCTCTTAAATGCCACTATCTTATCTGCCTCCACCACATCCCCTGGCAGCCCATTCCAGGCACCCACCACTCTCTGTGTAAAATTAACTTGCCCCGCACATCTCCTTTGAACGTCCCCCCTCTCACCTTAAATGCATGCCTTCTAGTACTTGACGTTTCTACCCTGGGAAAAAGATTCTGGCTGTCTACTCAGTCTATGCCTCTCATAATTTTATAAACTTCTATCAGGTCTCCCGTCAGCCTCCAGACATCTGCTTTTGACAGATAAGAGGCATTTAGACAGGCACATGTACAGGCAGCAGTTGGAGGGATATAGACTGTGTGCAGACAGATGGGATTAGTTTGGATTGGCATCATGGTCGGCACAGACATGGGGGGCCGAAGGGCCTGTTCCACTGCTGCACTGTTATAGAGTCATAGAGTAATACAGCACAGAATCAGGCCCTTCAGCCCAACTCGTTCATGCTGACCAAGATGCCCATCTAAACTAGTTAGTGTAAGCTAGTCCCATTTGCCCACATTGGGCCCATATCCCTCTAAACCTTTCCTATCATACATACCTTACATATGTCTTTTAAACACTGTAATTGTACCTGCCTTTACCACTTCCTCTGGCAGCTCCTTCCATATACCCACCACTCTCTGTGGAAAAACTTGCCCCTCAGGTCCTTTTAAATCCCTGTTCCATGTAACCTGGCTGTGGACTTTGAAAAACCCTGATTTGGTAAATATTGCAACATTAATTTTCCGTTGGTCATGAGAGTTTCAAACAACAGTCAATAATATAACACGGCTTTCATCTGGGAAGGAAATTTACATCCTCCACTCCATGCATCTAGATGGTTTTATTGCAAAACTGTTGAGGTTATCCAGACTTCTCGAAACTTGTTTGGTTTGCTGAATTCTAATTATTTCTGGCTGCAGTACGGGAATTACTGGTTTATTTTCGGGAGTTGCACTTCAGGCTGACAGCCTAAACCAGGCACTCACCAACACAGCAGACGGCTTCTTCGCCTCCTGCTCTGGACTCTGTCAGATAACCCTGACACCACTGCCAGAGGCAAGGTCGGCTCGGCACTCCATCCCTCCGACCCCGCTCTCCCTGAACCCGGGCTGCCTTCACATCAAAATTACTTTAACATGTTCAAAGGTTGGGTGCTTCAGTTCTGCTGGGTTTGTTATATAACATTCCAATGAAGTTCACAGTGATAATTTTTCTGCTGTGAGTAAACTTGCCAGTGTCATAAGAGGCTAAAGTCAGGCCAGCTGATGCCAGTGAAGGTACTGTGGTTGCAAAGTAATAAGAAAAGTAGACAGATCCTAATCTCAGCCTGCGGTGCACAGAGGAAAGCAGGTTCAGCCACAAACATCTGCCACGTAAAATCTGCTGGTCAAACGTGACAAGTTTTCAGGATTTATTGACGTCATTGACACACCAGCCCATGCATTCTCCAAACACTTGTTCCTGTATAAAAGTGCAAATTTTCCTCTCCTGTCCTCTTCAAGATCCCGCCCACTCCCCTCCCCCCTCCCCCATCTCTCCCACCTCCCCTCCCCTCCCAGTGCCGACTCTCAATGGGACTCAGTCCCACACGGACTTGGTGAGTTCGGAATCAGAAGGATTCTTGAGAAAGGTGATGTGAGGCTGTGCGGGAGTTTGATGTGTTGCTGCCATCTACAGGAACTTCTGACGGGCTGAATCCCATGTCCTCTCCGTGGAGGGGTCGACCATTCCACGCCTGTGTCATCGCCAGCGGTGTGGGAAGTATCTGTGTGTTTGGTTATCCGACGGAAGTTCGTGGCCCTATCCCATCAGTAGCGAGGGCTCAGCGTGTATTGGATCGGCAGTATCCTAGCCCACTCAGTCAGCTTGTCCATGTCCCCTTGAAGCCTCTTTACATCCTCCCCCGTACCCACAGTCCCACCTGGTTTAGTATCATCAGCAAATTTAGAAATTGGACAGTTCATCCACTCAGCCAATCGTTGACATGGATCATGAATAACTGGGGCCCAAGCACTGATAACTGTGGAACCCACTCGTCACAGCCTGTCCATACATTTGTTCCCACCTTTTGGAGACACAAGAGACTGCAGATGCTGGAATCTGGAGCAAACCCTCCCCCCACTGTTCCCATCTGCCTTCCCCACCTCCCTTGTTTGGTTCCATGCTCCACCTTTCCCTCCTATCAGATTCCACCATCTGCAGCCCTCTGTCACCTCCACCTCCCACCTCCCAGCCTCTGTCGCTATTCCCACCCTCCCCTCCCCCATCCGCCCATCACCCCTCCTCACCCGGATCCGCCCATCACCTGCCGGCTCTTGCCCCACCCCTTCCCCTCACCTCCTTACACTGTCTATCTCCCCTCTTCTCTTTCAGTCCAGATGAAGGGTCTTGACCTGAAACATTGACTGTCCGTTTCCCTCTAGAGATGCTGCCTGACCCGCTGAGATCCTCCAGTGGCTCAATTTTTTTGGAGTGTCTGGAATCCATTGCTCACTCTCACCCGCTGGGAATGTTTATCTTCCCACCGGGCGTTTGCAGAGAACCCTCCTCTGTGTTGTGAAAAGTCCAAACTGAGGTGAAATGTAAAAATATTGCTCAAATAAACAGACATGTTTGGCCTCCACAACATCTCCAGTTGATGTGCAGAGATATTGAAAGGATCAGGGGGGGCTCCTTCTGCAGCTGTGGTGATACTGAAGGTGGAACTGTAACTGCTGTCAGTCACTGGGGCTGGGAAACATCAAAGTGGGCAGGCACGGTAGTGTAGCGGTTAGCGTAATGCTATTACAGGGCCAGTGACCTGGGTTCAATTCCGGCCGCTGTCTGTAAGGAGTTTGTACGTTCTCCCCATGTGTCTGCATGGGTTTCCTCCGAGTGCTCCGGTTTCCTCCCACATTCCAAAGACGTGCGGGTTAGGAAGTTCTGAGTATGCTATGTTGGCGCCGGAAGCATGGTGACACTTGCGGGCTGCTCGCAGAACACTATGCAAAAGATGCGTTTCACTGTGTGTTTCGATGTACAGGCGACTAATAAAAATATCTTATAAAGTCAAAATCAAGTGTACTGTCATATGCACAAGTACATGTCTGCACAGGTGCAATGAAAACCCTACTTGTAGCAGCATCACAGGGACATGGCATTAGAACATGGCGGGATGTGCATGTGTCTGACCCTTTGCTGGGGCTGTAAGGTGGAGCAGAGGAAATCTCAGGTCCCTGCCATCCAAATCCCGGCCGATATGTATTAGCTCTGCTTCGATATCACAAGGGCCCCACCCACTGTGTACCTACTTTGAACAAGGGGACTGCTCCCAGCACTCCCTCCTGTTGACCCCCTGACTTGACGGTAATGGCAGAGTGAGGGATGTGTTGGCCCATGGGATGACAGATTGTGGTGGTGGACATTTCTGCTGCTGATGGTCCACAGCTCCTCATGAACGCCGGATCTGTCCTGAGTCATGTTTGTAGTGTGACACAAGATAGATGGTGACCTTGGTGTGGAGATGGGACTTGGTGTCCATATGGAATTTGTGGTGGGTCACTCCTACCTGGACAAGTACACCTGCTGCCGTAGACTGGTGAGGACGAGGTCAGGTGGGGTCACTCACTACCTGCGCAGACCCGGTCTGTCAGCTGTGTGCTTCAGGTCTTGGGCAGCTCGCTCAGTCTGGTCCTGCCAACCACTTTGTGTGATGGACATGGAGGACCCACCCAGAGGATGATCTGTCCCCCCGACAGCCTTCCGTGATTCTTCCAAGGGAGGTCCAACATGGAGGCACAAGGCTTGAACCCAACCTTGGTCTGGAACCAGGAGGTCCAGATCTGAGTGTTTACTTCCCTCTCCCTCCACATTTCCCCCACCCCTGTTACACAACACCCACCCTTACAACACCAACCCCCAAACCACTGCAACACTAACAGCCACCCTTGCAAAACCATCAACCACTCCTGCAACACCACTGTAGCACACCCACTCCTGCAACACCACTTCAACACACCCACCCCTGCAACACCATTGCAACACACCTATCCCTGCATCACCAACATAAACCTCTGCAATACCTCCCACCCCTGCAATACCACTGCACTTCACCAACCCTGCAACACCACCCCACCGCTGCAACACTAACTCCCATCCATACAATACCACCAGCACCCTTGCAACAGCACCCCCACCCACCCCTGTAACACCACTGCTACCCCTGCAACCTTACCACCCCCGGTATTGGATCTGCCATTACCTCTGCCTGTAACCAGGGGAAGACCTAGGTTTGAGGCCAGACCAAAGACAGACAGGTCTACCAACATGGAAAAGGAGGGCTTCAGTCTCACTCCTTGATGTAGCGGTCAAGGTAGATTAAGATATCTTTATTAGTCACATGTATATCGAAACACACAGTGAAATGCATCTTTTGCGTAGAGTGTTCTGGGGGCAGCCCACAAGTGTCGCCACACTTCCGGCGCCAACATAGCATGCCACAACTTCCTAACCCACGTGCCTTTGGAATGTGGGAGGAAACCGGAGCACCTGGAGGAAACCCACACAGACACTGGGAGAACATACAAACTCCTTATAGACAGTGGCCGGAATTGAACCCGGGTCACTGGCGCTGTAATAGCGTTACCTGTGGACACCTGGAATGAAGCCTGCCTTTGCGGGAGTGCAGCTGTTTGGCATCACTGCTTTTATATTGCGCCTGGACTGAGCAGAGGCCTGGTGAGGATTGACCAGTGGGAGGCCACAGTGATCAGTGCTGGCACCCCTGCTGTTCATGGTATACAGTAATGATTTGGAATAAGATGTATTATTTCCAAGTTTGTAGAGGACACAAAGCTGGGTGGGAGGGTGGTTCTTGAGGAGGGTGTAGAGAAGTTCCAGGCTGATTCAGACATGTTGAGGGAGCGGGCAGATATGTGGCAGATGCAGTAAATTGTGGATCAATGTGAGGTCATTGACTTTGGTGTCAATAACAGGAAGACAGCTAATTATCAGAATGGTGATAGGTCATGAAAGGGGGAGGTGATCTGGACATCCTTAAGCAGGTGCAACAGGCAGCTACGAAGACAAGCTGTATACTGGCCTTCACAGTGGGGGGGATTCAGAGGATAGGAGCAGGGAAGTCTTGCTGCAGTTGTACACCTTCAGCATTGTGTGCAGCTTTGGTCTCAGTACCTGAAGCAGGATGCTTTCACAAGGAAGGGAGTTCAGCGAAGGTTTGCCAACTGATTCCTGGCAAAGCAAGATTGACAAGCAAAGGGCGATGGGATTAATTAGGCTTTTGTTCACTTGCATTTAGAAGAATGAAAGGGAATCTCATAGCAAACTACAAAATTCTAACAGGACTGGACAAGTTTACTACAGGAAAAAGACACAAGAGACTGCAGATGTTGGAATCTGGAGCAACAAACAATCTGCAAACAATCTTGATACAGGAAGAATGTTCCTGGTGCCTGGGGAGACTCAGACCAGGAGTCTCATTCTAAGGATAAGGGGTGAGATGAGGAGACTTTTCTTCTTCCCAGAGAGTGGTGAATCTATGGAATTCTGTGCCACTGAAAGCAGTTGAAGCCAAATCATTATGTGCAAATACTACAGGACATGCATTTAAGGCGAGAGGGGGAAGGTTTAAAGGAAATGTGTGGGGCAAGTTTTTAACTCAGAGAGTGGTGGGTGCTTGGAATGGGCTGGTATGATGCCTGGAATGGAATGGGCTAGAAGCAGGTATAGTGGAGGTGTTTAGCAGATTCTTTGATATACACAGGAATGTGCAGGAAATGGTGGGATATGGATCATGCACAGTAGTTTAGTGGTTAGCGTAACGCTATTACAGCGCCAGTGACCCGGGTTCAATTCCAGCCACTGTCTGTAAGGAGTTTGTACGTTCTTCCCGTGTCTGCCTGGGTTTCCTCCGGGTGCTCCAGTTTCCTCCCACATTCCAAAGATGTACAGGTTAGGAAGTTGTGGGCATGCTATGTTGGTGCCAGAAGTGTGGCGACACTTGCGGGCTGCCCCCAGAACACTCTATGCAAAAGATGCATTTCACTGTGTGTTTCGATGTACATGTGACTAATAAAGAAATCTTATATACAGGCAACAGGGATTTAGTTTAATTTGGCATCATGTTCAGCACAGACACGGTGGGGTGAAGGGCCTGTTCCTGTGCTGCACTGTTCTGTGTTCTGTGTTCGATTAAATATTTTCAAGAAGGAGTTGTCAAACTAAGGGCCGGAAGGATCAAGGGATATGGTGATAAAGCTGAATTTGACTGAATTTGGATGCCCAGCACCACACTGTTCGAAGCTCTACTACTGGGAGAAGAGGACAGCAGCAGACAGAGAAAAAAGATTCAAGCGTGTGCTCAAGGTCAAGGTGAAAAGCAACATCCCGACTGACTCCCAGCAATCTCTGGCTGATGAAGGCAAAGTGGGATCTGCAGACTCCCCCCTCATGCGGGGCAAGTGGGCTGGTAGTTTGTGAGGTGGTGCACTCCTTCACCGATTACCCAGGGCCTGACACGTGAACTCCAGGTTCTCAACTCCATCGGAACGCTCCTTCTCTGTGCAGTGATGGGCCAGAGATATTCCTTCTTTGTAAGGATGGATGCAAAGTATTTAGAATGTCAGCCAACACCAGAGGATCCCCTTTCTAATCTCTAAGTGATTCCACTTTTGTTGACTACACATAAGTTTATTTGAGTTGTTCAGCTCCCATTCTCGTTGACTGCTGATGCGTGCTCTCTGCCTGTTTCACTTCTCAGTTTCTCTCTTCACTTTCTGTACACAGCTTGGTTCTCTTGAGTCACTGGTCTGTCAGGCAGGTGACTCCAGCTTGACCTGGGCTGAAGTCACTGCTGACATTGGCTGCTCTCTGACTCATAATGCTGACTTGCACTGAGGAAGGAAACTGCTGTTCTGTGAGTCCCAGACCTGACGCAGCACAAGGATAGCTCCAATGTAATGACAGGGGAAATTAAGATCTGAACATTAGCCGCATCTGATTGGAACAGAAGAATAATACAAATCATTAGTGAAAACAAAACACTGCTGGAGGAACTCAGCAGGTCAGCCAGCATCTGTGGAGGGAAATGGACACTCAACATTTTGAGTCTAGACCTTCATCTGGACTGAAAGGGAGAGGGGAGACGGCCAGTATAAAAAGGTGAGGGGAAGGGGTGGGGCAAGAGCCGGCAGGTGATGGGTGGATCCGGGTGAGGAGGGGTGATGGGCGGATGGGGGAGGGGAGGGTGGGAATAGCGACAGAGGCTGGGAGGTGGGAGGTGGAGGTGACAGAGGGCTGCAGATGGTGGAATCTGATAGGAGGGGAAGGTGGAGCATGGAATCATGGGAGGGAGGTGGGGAGGGCAGATGGGAACAGTGGGGGGGGGGGGGACCCAGTGGGAGGAGTGTGTGGGTGAGAGGCAGATGGAGAGGGTGGGGGAGGGGAAAGAAACAGGGTGATGGGGGCCGGGGTGGGTGTGGAGGAACTGGGTAGATCAGGAGGGGAGAGAAGTCATTAGACCAGCTCATGATCTTGCTTACTCCCTGAAGACACTTAATGCTTTTAGCTTCACTGACGGCACCCTGTTGAAATACATTCAATCTGATTTTCCCAAAATTGCTGCTTTCTTTTTGCATCACCCTGTCATCCAGGAGTGGGTTACAACCTGGAAATTATTCGCAAGGTTAGGATAGTTTGTATGTAAAGTAACAGACACCCGGGGCGGTGAGGGGGTGGGGGAGTGGGCGAGGCGGGGGGAGGGGGGGCGCTGGTCTGCGGACTGGAATCTATTCGGGTGTTCCTACAACCCTGCAGTGGATTAGATGGTTCAATCAGCTGGTCAAGGGACAGGTTCTGCCTGCAGTGCACTGATGGGAAAGTGAAATGGCATCAGGTTTCCCACTGAACTCGGGAAAGCTGGACTATCCAGTCTGTGCCCCGGCACTGGAACACCAAACATAGAACGTACAGCAGTGCAGCACAGGAATAGAACCTTCGGCCCACAATGTTGTGCCAAACTAATTAAGCTAATGACACCTTATCCCTTCTGCCTGCACATGGTCTGTATCCCTTCATTCTCTGCATATTCATCTGCCTATCTAAGAGCCTCTTAAACGCCTCTATCGTATTTGCCTCCACCATCACCCCTGGCAGTGCATTCCAGGCACCCACCACTCTCTGTGTAAAAAACTTGCCCCGCACATCCCCTTTGAACTTTCCCCCTCTCACCTTTAACGCATGCCCTCTGGTATTAGAAATTTCAACCTTGGGAAAAAGATACCGGCTGTCTATCTATGCCTCTCATGATTTTATATACCTCTATCAGGTCTCCCCTCAGCCTCTGCTGCTCCAGAGATAACAACCCAAGTTTGTCCAACCTCTCCTTATAGCACATGCCCTCTGATCCAGGCAGCGTCCTGATAAACCTCTTCTGCACCCTCTCTAAAGTCCCCACATCCTTATTAAGTGAATGCAATACTCCACATGCAGCCTAACCAGGTATTTAGAAGCTGCAATATAACTTTCTGACTAGTGGGGTCGAGTGGGGCTCTTTCCACATGTAGCTGGGGTGGAGACAGCAGTGGGTTTCTAAGGGAGTTGGTCTATATTCCCTTGACCCTCTGCCACTTGTTGAGTGCTATCAGGGTTATCATTCGAGTTCCCAGCACATTTGGAAAATTGCATAATAGTCTGCTATTTCATCTGTTCCTCACCTGTGTTCAAATCCTTATCCACACTCCTCATTCCGTGGGGATTATCCTGAACACTCAATGATTTCCCGAAATCTCGTGCCTCAGTTTGGAGGCTCGTGTGATAGCGGACAGCAGGAGCTGGGGCTTGGAGTCATCTCCTTTTGGTCAGGAGGTTGGGGGCAGCCTTACTGACAGCGACACCAGTTGAATATGAAGGATGATCAGTTGGCACTGAAGGACAGTGGAGATACCTCCCAGCGTAACTGACCTGGCTTGGATCCCAACATCTGGTGCTGTCTGTGTGGAGTTTGCATGTTCTCCCTGTGACTTCATGGGTTCCCTGGTGCTCTGCTTTCCTCCCACATCCCAAAGATGTGCGGGTTGGTAGGTTATGTGGTCTATTGCTGTGTAGGTGAGTGATTGAATCTGAGGGGAGTTGATGGGAATGAGGGGAGAATAAGTTCTAGGGAAATAAGTGAGGGAATAGGGTTGTTCTCAGAGTGGGCCTCCTGTGTGGTAAGGAAAGAGAAACTCAACCAGTGTGAGTTCACTGTTTAAAAAATAAACCAACGGTGACACCCTGTGGCTGCTTGTTGCTCCTGTAATCACCTAAATCAGGACAGCAAGGTGAGGCAAACAAGACAGCCCAGACTCCTGCTCCTTTCAGCTGCCGAATGGCTCCCGAGGGGAGTGACTTGACACACAATGTGGAAGGTAAACAAGTGAGAAAGGAATACAGTGCATAGTGACAGCAGAAGATGAGGAAAGGGCGGAGAGGCTCAGGGGAACCACAATACACTGAGGACCAGCTTTAAACTCCTGGGCGTTAACATATCGGATGACCTGTCCTGGGCCCAGCACATAGATACAATCACAAGGAAACTGTGCCGGTGTCTTCACTTTCTTGGGAGGTTAAGGTGGTTCGCCTTGTTACCAAACACTCTAACAAACGTCTACAGATGTACTGTTGAAAGTATCCTGACTGGTTGCATCATGGTCTGTTACAGCAATTCAAATGCGCAGGAACATTAAGAAGTTGCAGAGAGTAGTGGACTCAGCCAAATACGTCACAAGCACATCCATCCCCACCATCAGTAGTATCTACAGGAGGTGCTGCCTCAAGAAGGTAACATCCATCATCAAAGATCCCTTCAACCATTTGGTTCTTGAACCAACCTGCACAGCCCTAATCACTACTGCAGTATAGCAAAACTATGACCACTTTGGACTTTTTTTTGTTCTAATTGTGTTCTTTCTTATAAAAATTGTGTATAATTTATGTTTAATTTATGTTTTTCTTGTGAATGTTGTGTATCTGATGCCATGTGCCTGTGATGCTGCTGCAAGTAAGTTTTTCATTGCACCTGTGCATACACGTATTGGTGCATGTGGCAATAAACTCGACTTTGACCTTCAACTGAATGGACTATTTCCACATTGTATTGGTATTGGTATTGGTTTATTATTGTCACTTGTACTGAGGTACAGTGAAAAGCTTGTCTTACAAACCGATCGTACAGGTCAATTCATTACACAGTGCAGTTACATTGAGTTAGTACAGAGTGCATTGATGTAGTACAGGTAAAAACAATAACAGTACAAAGTAAAGTGTCACAGCTACAGAGAAAGTGCAGTGCAATAAGGTGCAAGGTCACAACAAGGTAGATCGTGAGGTCATAGTCCATCTCATGGTATAAGGGAACTGTTCAATAGTCTTATCACAGTGGGGTAGAAGCTGTCCTTAAGTCTGGTGGTATGTGCCCTCAGGCTCCTGTATCTTCTGCCCGATGGAAGAGAAGAGAAGAGAGAATGTCCCGGGTGGGTGGGGTCTTTGATTATGCTGGCTGCTTCACCAAGACAATGAGAGGTAAAGACAGAATCCAAGGAGGGGAGGCTGGTGTCCGTGATGTGCTGGGCTGTGTCCACAACTCTCTGCAGCTTCTTGCGGTCCTGGGCAGAGCAGTTGCCGTACCAAGCCGTGATACATCCAGATAGGATGCTTTCTATGGTGCATCGGTAAAAGTTGGTGAGAGTCAAAGGGGACAAACCAAATTTCTTTAGCCTGCTGAGGAAGTAGAGGTGCTGGTGAGCTTTCTTGGCCGTGGTATCTATGTGATTTGACCAGGACAGGCTGTTGGTGATGTTCACTCCCAGGAACTTGAAGCTCTCAACCCTCTCGACCTCAGCACCATTGATGTAGACAGGTGCATGTACACCGCCCCCTTTCTTGAAGTCAATAACCAGCTCTTTAGTTTTGTTGACATTGAGGGAAAGGTTGTTGTCATGACACCATTCCACTCAGCTCTCTATCTCCTTCCTGTACTCCGACTCATCACTGTTTAAGATACGGCCTACAACGGTGGTATCATTTGCAAACTTGTAGATGGAATTAGAGCAGAATCTGGCCACACAGTCGTGAGTGTATAGGGAGTAGAGTAGAGGGCTGAGGACACAGCCTTGTGGGGCACCAGTGTTGAGAATAATCGTGCCGGAGGTATTGCTGCCTATC
The DNA here is from genome assembly GCF_009764475.1 of Pristis pectinata. Classification (NCBI taxonomy): domain Eukaryota; kingdom Metazoa; phylum Chordata; class Chondrichthyes; order Rhinopristiformes; family Pristidae; genus Pristis; species Pristis pectinata. Next base: position 67,445,903 of record NC_067407.1, read on the forward strand.
CTCACTGATTGCGGTCTGTTTGTTAGAAGTCAAGGATCCAGTTACAGAGGGAGGTGTTGAGTCCTAGGTCTTGGAGTTTGGTGACCTAGGAATTATTGTATTGAAGGCAGAGCTGTAGTCAATAAACAACAGTCTAACGTATGTGTCTTTACTGTCCAGATGCTCCAGAGCTAAGTGTAGGGCCAGGGAGATGGCATCCGCTGTAGACCTGTTTCGCAGATAGGCAAATTGCAGTGGGTCCAGGTTGTCTGGTAGGCTGGAGTTGATGTGTGCCATGACCAACCTCTCAAAGCACTTCCTGACGGTGGATGTCAGAGCCACTGGTCGGTAGTCATTGAGGCATGTTACCTTGCTTATCTTTGGTACCGGGATGATAGTGGTCTTCTTAAAACAGGAGGGAAACTGAGATTGAAGCAGGGAGAGGTTGAATATGTCTGTAAATACTTCTGCCAGCTGATCAGCACAAGATCTGAGCACGTGGCCCAGGACACTATCTGGGCCAGGTGCTTTCCTCATGTTCACTCTCTGGAAGACTGATCTTATGTCCTCCACTGTGATCACAGGTTCAGCTGTGTTGGTGGCTGTCAGGGTGGATGGTGACAATCTACTTCCCTTCTGTTCAAAATGCGCATAGAATGCGTTAAGTTCATCAGGAAGGGATGCGCTGTTGTTAGCTATGCAGCCCGACTTCGTCTTGTAGCCCGTTATGGCACGTCAGCCCTGCTGTAACTGGCGGCTGGTCAGGGACTCTATTTTGAGTTGGTATTGTCTCTTCGCATCCCTGATAGCTTTTCAAAGGTCATACCTCGATCTCTTGTACAGATCAGGATCACCAGATTTGTGTGCAGCAGTCCTCTCCTTCAGTAGGGAGTGGATCTCCCGGTTCATCCATGGTTTCCAGTTTGGGAACACCCATATTGTGCTCTTTGGTACACAGTCCTCCACACACTTGCTGATAAAGTCTGTGATGGTGGTGGCATACTCATCAAGGCTGGCAGCTGAGTCTTTGAACATGGACCAGTCCACTGTCTCAAAGCAGTCACGTAGGAGCTCATCTGCTTCCTCAGACCAGCACTGCACGACTCTCTGTACCGGATCCTCCCATTTCAGTTTCTGTTTGTATGCAAGGAGAAGGAGCACAGCCTGGTGGTCTGATTTCCCAAAGTGAGGATAAGGGGTGGCTCGGAAGGCACCTTTGATGGTTGTATAGCTGTGGTCAAGGGTGTTGGCGCCCCTGGTGGAGCAGTAGATGTGCTGATAGTATTTTGGTAACACACTCTTGAGGTTGGCCTGATTGAAGTCCCGTGCGATGATGAAGAGGGCCTCAGGGTATCCTGTCTCAAGGTTGTTGACCACAGAGTATAGCTCATTGAGTGCAGGCTTCATGTCCGTCTGTGGTGGGATGTAGACTGCCATCAGGATAGCTGAAGCGAACTCCCTTGGCAGATAGAATGGTCGACACTTCACCGTTAGATATTCCAGGCTGGGTGAGCAGGTACACTCATGGGTACATTCATGGGTACACTCCATGAATATAATTCCATTGCTGACTACTCTACCCAGCCCTTACTTGAGCATCCCTGGAAAATCCTACTGTCTCACGTATAAAGTCCTAGCTGTTCAATTATCCTCTCCCTCACAGCAACTATTTAACCTTAGTGACTTCAATATTTAGCTGAATTATTTCTACCCACTTCTCCTCTTATTTCTCTCCTCACACAGTGAATGGAAGAGAGTGTTGTAGAACAGAGAGACCTAGAGGTACAAGCACATAATTCTCTAAAAGTGGTGACACAGGTAGACAAGGTGATGAAGAAAACATTTGGCTCACTTGCCTTTATTAGTCAGGGCACTGAGTACAGGAGCTGGGATGTCATGTTAGAATTGTATAAGACATTGGTGAGACCACACTTGGAGTATTGTGTGCAGTTCTGGTTGCCCAGCGATAGGAAGGATGTTAATGAGCTGGAAAGGGTGCAGAAGGGTTCACGAGGATATTGCCAGGACTGGAGAGCTTAAGGAGAGATTTGATAGGCTGGGACTGTTTTCCCTGGAGTGAAGGAGGCTGTGGGGTGACCTTATAGAGGTTTATAAAATCATGAGGGGCACAGATAAGGTGGATGCTCACAGTCTTTTTCACAAAGTAGGGTTTGCCAAAACTAGAGGGCATAGGTTTAAGGTGAGAGGGGAAACATTTAATGGGGACCAGAGGGGCAAGTTTTTCACATAGAGGGTGGTGGGTATGTGGAATAAGCTGCCAGAGGGAGTGGTAGAGGATGCATTTACATGGGGCGGCACGGTAGCATAGCGGTTAGTGTAACATTATTACAGCAGCAGCGATCAGGGTTCGATTCCCGTCACTGTCTGTAAGGAGTTTGTACGTTCTCCCCGTGACTGTGTGCGTTTCCTCCGGGTGCTGCGGTTTCCTCCCACATTCCAAAGACATACGGGTAGATAGGTTAACAAGGGTGTAATTGGGCAGTGCGGCTCGTTGGGCCAGAAGGGCCTGTTACCGTGCTGTATAAATAAAGTTTTAAAAAAAATGTTTTAACGTTTAAAAGACGTTTGGACAGGTACATGGATAGGAAAAGTTTAGAGGGATATGGGCCAAACGTGGGTAAATGGGACTAGCTTAGGTAGACATCTTGTTCGGCATGGACAAGTTGGGCCAAAGGGTCTGTTTCCATGCTGTTTAACTCTGTGACTCTATGACTCTACCATCTTTTTCATTTCAACCTCAGTTTGTACATAAACCTCCTGGCCGACATGTTTGCATGTTTTCCCTGTGACTGCATGGGTTTTTCCCAGGTGCCCTGGTTTCCTCCCACATCCCGATGACATGCGGGTTGGTGGGTTAATTGCCTACGGTGAATGGTATGGGTGTGTGGTAGAATTTGGGGATGGGAATGCACGAAGCCACATGTGCTGTAGCCTTAGACAACTGTCCTGTTGTGCCTGCCTCAACCACCTCCTCTGGCAGCTCATTCCATATACTGACCACCCTCTGGGTGAAATAGTTGCCCCTCAAGTTCCTATTAAATCTCTCCCCTCTCACTCTAAACCTGTGTCCTCTCGTTCTTGAAGTCAAAGTCAAAGTCAAAGTCAAAGTTGAGTTTACTGTCATATGCACAAGTCCATGTGTGCACAGGTGCAATGAAAAACTTACTTGCAGCAGCATCACAGGCACAGAGCATCAGATACACAACATTCACAAGAAAAAGATAAATTAAGCATAAATTATACATAATTTTTACAAGAAGGAACACAATTAAAACAAAAAAAGCACAGTCCATTTTAGTGCAAAGTGATCAAAGTGGTCATAGTGTTGCTGTACTGAGGTAGTGCTTAGGGTTGTTCAGGATGGTTCAAGAATTGAATGATTGAAGGGAAGTAGCTGTTCTTGAACCAGGTGGTGTGGGACTTGGCTTCTGTACCTCCTGCCCGATGGTAGCTGCAAGAAAAATGGCATGGCCTGGATGGTGGGGATCTTTGATGATGGATGTTGCCTCCTTTTTCAGGAAGTGTGGCTTCCCTTCTGCTGTGGTTGATGGAGCCCGATCTCGCATCTCCTCTGTTTCTCGTACCTGTTCTCACCCCAGCTCCCTCCAGACAGAACACAGATATAGTTCTCCTAGTCCTCACCTTTCACCTGACCAGCCTCCACATCCAGCGCATCAACCTTTGTCATTTCCACCAGCTGTAACGAGATCTCACTACCAGCCACATCTTCTCCTCCCCACCCCTTTCCACCTTCTTCACGGACCACTCCTTCCACAACTCCCTGGTCCACTCATCCCTCCCCACCCACCCCTCCCTGACCCTTGGCACTTTCCCCTGCCCTCACAGGAGGTGTAACACTTGTTCTTACACCTCCTCCCTCACCACATCTAGGGACCTAAACAGCCCTTCTAGGTGAGGCAAAGATTCACATTCACCTCCTCCAACCTTGTCTACTGCATTCAGTGCTCCTGATGTGGCCTCTTCTACACCAATGAGACCAAGCACAGACTGGGCGACCATATCGCAGAGCACCTGCGCTCTGTCTGCAATGGCCATTCTGGTCACTCAGTTGCACACCATTTCAATCTCCTTCCCATTCCCACACTGACCTGTCCATCCTCAGCCTTCTCCATGGCCAGGATGAAGCCCAGCACAAACTGGAGGAACAACATCTCATACTCCGTCTGGGTATTATACAACCCAATGGCACGAACATTGAGTTCTCCAATTTTAGGTAACTCCCATCTCCGGTGTGTTCCCACCTAATCGTCCTCCTATCCTCCCATTTTTGTCCCTTTTCCCACCCGTCCCTCCAGCCCCTCCATCACCCATCTCCGATCCCTTCCACCTCCTGGTTCCATCCACCCACCACACACATTTCTTCCATTGGCTCCCCACCTCTCCCCCCATCTGGATCTGGTTCCACCTGCCCTTCACCTCTACCCTAGCAGTCCCCGTTCTCACCTCCTTTACGGGTCCAGCACTGGCGGCCCTTTGTGTTGCTGCTTACCTCCCTCCAGCAGCTGTCTCCACCTTCACCCTCCCCTCCCCCCCCACCTTGCTCCATCCGCCCTTTATTTTGTCTGCCTCTATCCACCACCCACCTGCCTCTGTCTGCCAACCCCTCTGCTCTCCTCCCTACCTGACCCCATCTGTCCATCATCTTTCACTCCTCCTCAGTCCACCAGTCACCTATCCTCCCCTCTCAACTCTCAGTCCTGATGCAGGGTTTCAACCCAAAATGTCAGCAGTTCCTTCCCCCTACAGATGCTGCTTGGTCCGATAAGTTCCTCCAGCAGATTGTTTGTACATTCTTTAAGTACAACCATTATGTGCTCCGGTTTCCTCCCACATTCTAAAGATGTACGGGTTAGGAAGTTGTGGGCATGGCATGTTGGCGCCAGGAGCATGGCGACACTTGCAGGCTGCCCCCAGAACACTCTACGCATAAGATGTGTGTTTCGATGTACATATGACTAATAAAGATAACTCACCTTATCAGTTGTGTAACTTTTGCATCCCCCCTCTGTCAAGTCTGAAACTTCTGTATCCTGGAACATCAAACTGCCAGTCCTGCTCTTGCTTCAACCACATTTCTATGATTGCAATAATATTGTAATACCATGTACTGATCCATGCTCTAAGCTCATCTGACTTACCTGTGAGGCTCCTTGGACGTGGAGGCTTTGGAGAGGGTGCAGAAGTGGTTTACCAGGATGCTGCTTGGATTAGAGAGTATTGGCTATAAGGAGAGGTTGGACAAACTTGGATTGTTTTCTCTGGAGCGTCGGAGGCTGAGGGGAGACCTGAGAGAAGTTTATATAATTAGGAGAGGCATAGGTAGGGTAGACAGTCAAAATGTTTTTCACAGGATCGAAGTGTCTAATAGTAGAGGACATGAATTTAAGGTGAGAGGAGGAAAGGTTAAGGGAGATGTGCAGGGCAAGTTTTTACACAGAGCATGGTGGGTGCCTGGAATGCGCTGCCAGAGGTGGTGGTGGTGGCAGATACGATAGTGGTGTTTAAGTGGCATGAACATGAATATGCAGGGAAATGGAGGGATATGGATCATGTGCAGGCAGATAGTTTTAGTTTAATTTGGCATCATGCTCGGCACAGACATGATGGGCAGAAGGGCCTGTTCTTGTGCTGTACTGTTGTATGTTCTATGTAAGAAGGCATGAGGGCAGCAGGTGCACGGGACACCACCATCTGCAGGTTCCCCATCAAGTCACAGGCTATCCTGACTTGGAAATACATCTCTGCTCCTTCCTCATTGCCGGGGCTAAATCCTAAGAGCACTTTCACCAGAAACACTGCAGCGCTTCAAGAAAGTGGTTCACCAGCTGGCAAGTTTAGGGAACCTTGGCTGACGAGAGATATTGAGCCTCTGGTCAAGTAAAAGAAGGAAGCATACATTGGGTTTAGGAGGTCAGGGATGAGTGAATTCCTTGACGACTATAAAAAGATTAAGAATACTCTTAAGAGGGAAGTCAGGAAGGCAAAGAGAGGGCATGAGATGGACCTGGCAAGTAAGGTTAAGGAAAATCCCAAGAGGTTCTATTACTATATAAAGAGTAAAAGGGTGGCCAGGGAGAGAGTAGGTCCCCTTAGAGATCAGCAGGGCTTGCCTATGTCTTGAGCCGCAGGAGATGGGTGGGACTTTTAACGAATATTTCTCCTCGGTGTTTGCTGATGAGAAAATCATGGTTGCTCAAGAGATAAGGGAAACTAGTGGTGATGTTTTGGAGGACATTCACACTACCAGGGAGGAGGTATTTGCAGCCTAATTAAGGTGGATAAATTCCCAGGGTCTGACCAAATGTATCCTAGGACTTTGTGGGAGGCTAGAGAAGAAATTGCAGAGGCCGTTGTGGAGATTTTTGCTTCATCGTTAGCTGCTGGTGAAGTTCCCGAAGACTGGAAAGTGGCAAATGTTGTTCCGTTGTTCAAGAAGGGTAGCAGGAACAAGCCAGGGAACTACAGGCTGGTCAGCTTGATATCAGTAGTGGGGAAGTTACTTCAGGGAATTCTGAGGGACAGGATGAAAAAGGCGTTTAGCACGCTGGCCTTCATCAGTCAGGGCATTGCGTATAGGAGTTGGGATATTATCTCACAGTTGTATAAATTGTTGGTAAGGCTGCACTTGGAGTACTGTGTATAGTTTGGTCACCCTGTTATAGGAAAGATGTGGTTAAACTGGAAAGAGTGCAGAAAAGATTTACAAGGATGTTGCCAGGACTAGAGGGCCTGAGTTACAGGGAGAGGTTGGCTAGGCTAGGTCTTTATTCCTTGGAGTGTAGGAGAATGAGGGATGACCTTATAGAAATGTTTAAAATTATGAGAGGGATTGATAAGATGGTCAGTAACAGTCTTTTCCCCAGGGCAGGGAGTCCAAAACTAGGGGGCATAGATTTAAGGTGAGAGGGGAAAGATTTAAAAGGGACCTGAGGGGTAACTTTTTTAGGGAGAGGGTGAAGAGTATATGGAACGAGCTGCCAGAGGAAGTGGCTGAGGCAGGTACAATAGTGCTATTCAAGAAGCACTTGGATAGGTACATGGAGGGGCGGGACTTAGAGGGATATGGGCTGAACGCAGGAAACTGGGACAAGATGGATGGGCACCATGGTCAGCATGGACTGGTTGGGCCGAAGCACCTGTATCTGTGCTGTATTGCTCTTTGACTCTGTGACCAGCAGTTTTTCAAGGACCATTAGTGATGGCCAATGAATCCTTCCTGTGGTCCAAGATCCTGAGGAATGAATGAATAAAAATCCCTGAGGAGATGCCAGGAGCCCTTTGTCCTCCAGCAGTTCAAACTCCCTGAGGTCTCAGGATTTGTAAGTACAAGGGATGCCCCCATCCAGATTTTCTGATGATGTCAGTTAGTCTCCAGAGCTAGAACAGATGCCTTGAGACTGCCCAGTGTGTTAATGAATAGGGTACTGAAATGCTGGAGATGTGTTTCAGGTGTCTTCACAGATCTTGAGGTGTACCCTGATTAGGAGATGTGAATCATTGCAGTGTGGTGCCTCTGCACCTCTTGGCCCAGATGTGATATTTGGTGCTGCAAGACACCCAGAATTTAGAGCCTTGTGGACCATTCTGTGGAGGAGGAGGAGCAAGAGGAGGAAGGCGTTGAGGGTAATTCAGCGCTGGTTACAGACTGGGATGGCAGAGGATTCCCTTATTCAGAATCAGAATCAGGTTTATTATCACTGACTTATATGTTGTGAAATTTGTTGCTTCGTGGCAGCGGTACACAAAGACATAAAATTATCATAAATTACAAAAATAACTAGTGCAAAATAAAGTAATAATGAGCTAGTGTTCATGGGTTCATGGACCGTTCGGAAATCTGATGGCGGAGGGGAAGAAGCTGCTTCTGAATCGTTGACTGTGGGTCTTCAGGCTCCCGTATCTCCTCCCCGATGGTAGTAATGTGGAAAGGGCACGTTCCGGATGGTGAGGGTCCTTAATGATGGATGCCACCTTCTTAAGGCACCATCTCTTGAAGATGTCCTCGATGGTGGCGAGGGTGGTGCCGGTGATGGAGCTGGCTGTGTCTATAACCCTCTGCAGCCTCTTGTGATCCTGCGCATTGGAGCCTCCACACCAGGCTGTGATGCAACCAGTTAGAATACTCTCCACCGTACATCTATGGAATTTTATCAGAGTGTTTGGTGACACACCAAATTTCCTCAAACTCCCAGCAAAGTAAAGCCACTGATGTGCCTTCTTTGTGATTGTTTCAATGTGTTGATTTCCACAATAGATCCTCTGAGATGTTGATGCTCAGGAATTTGAAACTGCTCACCCTTTCCACCACTGACCCTTCAATGAGGACTGGGGTGTGTTCTCCCAACTTCCCCTTCCTAAAGTCCACAGTCAATTCCTTGATCTTGCTGATGTTGGTGTGAGGTTGTTGTTGCGACACCACTCAATCAACAGGTCTATCTCATTCCTGTACACCTCATCCAAGATTTACTCAGATGACACCAATGCAGAGGTCAAAACGTATGCAAGTCGCTTTCTCTGTCCTGACTCCTTCCCCAGCCTTTCCTCTTCCATGTCTTGCTCTTGCCTCATCTCACTGCCACAATGTACTTCTATAAACAAGTTTTTCACTGGCTCCTGTCCATGTCTCTCTGTCAGTCAAATGGGTTTATCACAGTGGCCTGAAACACTGAACCACTGACCGTTTCAGCACGCCTCATCCATTCTCCTTGCAATCGGCATCAGTTTTCTTGAAAGACCTGTCAGTGTTTAGCACAGTCCCCGTTGCTGTTCAATAACTCTCCAGGTCATCGACAGCCACTGGAAATAGGACCTCTGTGTGCAGCCGCAGGGGGCTTTGGCCTCTGATGCAGATTCTCCACCTCTGTTTGGTCTGCACTGGTGGCTCTGGGCTTCCAGCCACCTGTCACATTAATTATCTATCCCTTTGTATTGTGTTCAGTTTTGTTCGCCCAGCTGTAGGAATGATGTTAATAAATTGGAAAGAGCACAGAAAAGATTTACAAGGATGTTGCCAGGACTTGAGGGACTGAGTTATAGGGAGAGGTTGGATAGGCTAGGACTTTATTCCTTGGAGTGTAGGAGAGGAGACTTTATAGAGGTGTATAAAATCATGAGGGGCATAGATAAGGGTGAATGCACTCAGTCTTTTTCCCAGTCTTTTGGGGAATCAAGAACTAGAGGGCTTAGGTTTAAGGTGAGGGGGGAAAGATTTAATAAGAACCTGAGGGGCAACTTTTTTACACAGAGGATGGCGAGTATATGGAACGAGCTGCCAGAGGGGGTGGTTGAGGCAGGTACAATAACAACTTTTAAAAGACAGTTGGACAGGTACATGGATAGGAAACCGTTTAGAGGGATACGAGCTAAATGCGGGCAAATGGGACTAGCTTGGATGGGCATGCTGGTTGGCTTGGACTGGTTGGGTTGAAGGGTCTGTTTCTATGTTGTATGACTCTATCCCACTCTGACGGCTCAGGGTTTGGCCTCCGACACTGTTCCAACCAAATCAATGTATGTGTGAGGTGCAGTGTCTCATCTTCCACCCAGGCACTCCCACGGAATTCAGCAACTGCAGATAACCAACCTGTCCAGCTTGTGTCAGAACTGGTCAGTGCTGACGGAACTTCAGTTCGGGGTCTCCCTCTCCACTGATGCTGCCCGACCTGCTGGGTGTTTCCAGCATTCTCTTTCCTCTCAGGATTCCAGCGTCTGCAGTGTTCTGCAACTCACCGTTCCAGCATCGTTTCAATTCTGCCTCCCTCCCCCTACACCTCCTGCAGACAGCTCCCTCCCTCAGCCAGCGGTTACACCACGTGCATCGTGCTGTCTCTCTGAGTCTCCACATGGTCACAGACAGCCCTTTGCTCTCTCCACCATTCCCCCTTCCCCTCAACCTCAAACACGCTTGTATTCCAGCTGTTCCCCAATTCTGATGAAAGGTCTTCAACCTGAGACGTTCACTCCCTCTGACCTGCTGACCGTTTCTTGCGGAGGGACCTCTCCTTCTGACCAAGGAAGTGTGGGGCAAACATCCTATCTAATTCAAAGCCAGAAACAAACTGCCAGAGGAACTCAGCGGGTTGGGCAGCATCCATGGAGGCAGAGGGATATTCAACGTTTCAGGTCCAGACCCTGCATCAGGACCTGTTTCTGACATTCGACTTCAGGCTTCCAGCACCTGCAGATTTCTGCTCTTTTGAATCTCCACCATCTTCTCACTCTCACCCTGAAAGCCCCCTCGGTGGGAGTATTTGAGTTGGGGCAGGATGAGCATGAGTCTCTCAGAAGATGCAAGTTCCACCAGGGATTCACCCACTGTGTCCAATGAGCACGAGGGGAAGAGGTGTGATTGCACTGCATGAAAGAAGTGTTGCCATCGGTCATATCTGTAGGAGGTGCTGCCTCAAGAAGGCAACCTCCGTCATCAAAGATCCCCACCATGCCATCTTCTCGCAGCTACCATCAGGCAGGTGGTACAGAAGCCTGCACCAGGTTCAAGAACAGCTACTTCCCTTCATCCATTCTGTTCTTGAACCAATCAGCACAACCCTAATCACTACAGTTTAGCAACACCATGACCACTTTGATCACTTTGCACTAAAATGGACTTCTGTTTTGTTCTAATTGTGTTCTTTCTTGAAAAAAATTGTGTTTAATTTATGTTTTTCTTGTGCCTGTGATGCTGCTGCAAGTAAGTTTTTCATTGCACCTGTGCATACATGTACTTGTGCATATGACAATAAACTCAATTTTGACTTTGGTATAACTGAGTGGTGATCATATTGAACCCTGAGTGTAAGAGAGTGCTGCCTGACCTGTTTCATTGTCTTCAGGCAGTTGTGAGGACTGAACGGCCCATCCTCTTGTCTCCAGGGGCCAACGATCTCGAAGGGTGACTGATCTCCATCACCACCTCCCTGCCTGTGACACCCCCTGGACCACCTATGACCCTGCCCCTCATCCCCTGCTGTCTGTGCTTCCTTCTGCAGCTGAGGACAGGGGACGTCCTGAACGACTGCAATGGGCGGGGGGGTACTTGAGGAGAGTGGAGTGTCAAGGAAAGGCAGGTCATTGTACAGGGAGGATGGGGTAGGGATACATGCAAGTGGGGGGGGGGGGGGGTGGGGGGGTGGGGGAGGAGGTGGGGGGTGTGTGACTGCAGGATGAGGATGGGACCCTGGCCAGGAGGGTGCCTCTGGACCTTCAACCCTGCTGTTCACCAGCCCTTGGGGTCACCTCCACCCCTCCCTGTGGTCCTGTCAGTAGTTGTCCCCGGGGCCACCCGCACCTCCCCAGGGCCACCGGGGCCACCCACATCTCCACCCCCACCACCTCCTCCCTAGGATCACCCCCACCTCCCTGGTGTCACTCCCATCTCCCCCTTCCCTAGGGCCACCCACACCTCCTCCCCTCGTACCCGGGGTCACCCCCTCTGTCCAGTGTCACACCCACCTTCCCAGGGTCACCACCTGCCCCCTCCTCCCTGGGGTCACCCCCCCCTCCCCAGCGTTACCCCACAGCCCCTCATTGACATCAGCAGGTGAGGGAAGCCCCAAAGCTCCCACAACCAACTGGAACCCACCTTTGCCTTCTCCTCACCCCAAGTCCAAGCACCTTCAAACCATATGCTGGGACTGGTTGAGAGTGCTGCATTGCCTCCCTCACCGAAGGGTTTCACCTTTGTCGCTGCCGCATTCCAGCCTCTTCAGAGAGGACGGTGTTGACCATCTCCCTTGCCCCACATGGCCATGGTGGAGTGTCCCCAGCACACGGGGCGGGCATCCACACACTGTTGTGGACCCTCGGGAGGCTGGAGGCAGGCCATCTGGATCACTCTCAAAACTACAACACCATCACCTGGTGAAGGCTTTTTATTTATTTGGACATAAAAGTTAAAGCTCCAGGACAAAGCAAACAACTTTTAGCATTCTGATTGTCAATACCACACAATACACTTTATAAAGGGCTATTGCAGTGCCAAAGGTACAATGTCAAAAGGCTAGACAGTGGCTGAGTTTCAGTCAATGCCACTGGGGCGAAGCCCAGTGAGTGTTATGGTCATCTTGCATTAAAAATCAAGCGTTTAATTTAAACATGTTTCATATATTGGAAAAGAAATCAGAAACACTTCTTAAAATCTCAATCACATGCCAGTAAGTTAGTCACTGAACTCAATAGGTTGACAGAACTTTCCAAACTCCATGCATCATACTAGAAGCACACACTGGGCAATCTTTCAGGCAGGGAGTAGGAAATGGATTGCAGGAAGGTGGCAGAAGTAAGGAAGGTGAACTGTAATTATTTACAAATAAAACTTTTCTACTTTCTCTGTTTAAGCACTTCAGAAATGGCAGCATTATGGCACATTAAGTTTCATGTGGTCTTTGCACAATTCGGGAGTGCTTATTATTGCCAAATTATTCTGCAATGAACTGCATGGTAGTCACAACTGGAAACACCTGACTGGTCCTGCTGTAGTCACAGTTGGTGGCGACAGTGTGGTGTCACTGTAGTTACAGATGGAGACACCTGCCTGGTCCTTCTGTAATCAATGCAGGAGACATCTGACTGATCCTACTAGTAGTCACAGAATGAAATGCCTTTCTATTCCTGCTGTAGTCACAGCTAGAGACGCCTGTCTGTTCCTACTAGTAGTCACAGAATGAAACGCCTGTCTGTTCCTGCTGTAGTCACAGCTGGAGACACCTGTCTGTTCCTGCTGTAGTCACAGTATGAATCACCTGTCTATTCTCGCTGTAGTAACAGCTGGAGACTCCTGCTGTAGTCACAGCTGGTGATGGCTGTCAGGCTTCACTGTTGTCAGGACCAGCATCAACTGTCTCTTCTTGCTGTAGTCACAACTGGAGCCGCCTGTCTGTTCCTGCTGTAGTCACATGGCACAGCTGACCCTGCCCACACAGTTCCCGTTTTGGTGAAATCCTTAAAAATATTTGTATAACCCAGCTTTTTTTTGGTTTAGATTTTCAGAAAGAATAGAACATTTTCAAATATAAAGATAATGGGTGATCAAAAAACGAGGAGGAAAGGCAAGAGGGTTGCTGCCTCCCCAAGACAGGGCGAGCTGGGGATTGGCAATTTCGGGGTTTCAAGCAACACACGACCTATGGGACTCAGAGCGAGGGAGCAGCAGGCTTGACTCTCTCCCTGTCCGCTGTGTCAGTCACTGTTGGTAAACGTACAAATGGAAGGACCCGGGAGACTCATCCAATGCTGCCTTCAGCAAGGGCGTGAGGTCTTTTGCAACGTTCCTTCACTGAATCTCCCGATATGACACCGCTGTCCAAATATGGTTGGGTAATGCCAACTTGCACTTTGACTTATCCATGCATGGCCCAGTGTGGGGTGCTGGGGATTTGGGAGAGGTGGGAGCAAAACCTTCATCTTTCACATTTGGAGACCACACTCCTGGAATGTCTGGTTCCTTCAGCGCCTCGAAGGGTTCTGCAGACCTGCAGACCTCCTAGTTTTGTTTTTTCCTTTTAGCCACGCACCACGGTGATTTGATTTCCTCTCCCGTCCTCCCCCTTCGCTCCCCTGCCCACCCCCTTTGGATTCGTGCCAGGTTTAGCATTTGTCGTCCTCGTCGGTGTCAGTGAAGGGGTCGGGGACAGTTGTTGCTCCGCACCGCACCACTCGAGTGCGGTAACTCCCGTTGGGCAGTTGCCAGGAGTGCCTGAGAGGGGGAGCGGAAGAGATGGTGTGGGACCTGCCAAGGCTCGTGGCCACTGCAGCCTCGAAGGTGAGCGTTTCCTCACCAAGGGCCTGGTCCAGGCTGCCCAGATCGTCGTGGAGGGTCAGGGAGGGCTCCGATATGTACCGCAGTGGCGTTGAGTGCTGGCTGTCAGTCTTCTTGTTCAGGCCAGGAGACTCGGTCCACAGCGTCTTGCTGGGCTGAACTCTCAGGGACTGGTATCTGGCCTCTCTGCTCCGTGGGGTGGCTTGGCTGGAGGGGGGCGACAAGGTGTCAGGGCGCTGCGCCACGGGTGAATACGAGATGTGGGGCCGTGGCTTGGTGGGGGTTTGTGGGAGCTGTCTCCGTCCATGCTTGGGTGTACTGGCCCCAGACGTGGTAGGGACTGGGCTCTCACTCACAGAACTGTTAACCTGGAGGCACAGAAAACAGAAAGGAGATTTATAAACAAAAATCATGTTAGCCGGACGGTTGCTGTGTTTCAATTGGTGGATTTAACAGCCACAGTGAACCCTCACTCTCCAGACAGTACAGGCACATCTCAGCAGCCTGGTTCTGAGTGGGGAGGTTGTTGGTTCAATCCCTCTCTGGGCACTGGGTTACACGAGGTGCCCTGACATCTTCAGTGGAGGGCGAAGGAGGAGCAGAATGAAGGGAGCTGCCGCCTTCAGGATGAGGTGCCAAGGCTCATGGTCCTATAAGGAACAAACAATCTGTGGAGGAACTCAGCGGGTCGAGGGGGTGGGGGTGGGGGGGGGGGGGGGGGGGGGGGGGAGGAAGGAATTGTCAACGTTTTGGGTAGATGCCCGGTGTCAGGGCTGAGAGTGGAGAGGGGAGATGGCCGGAGGGGAGAGGGGGAGGGGTTAGACAGGGCCCAGTACGTGATTGGTGGACCGGGGAGGGGTGAAGGATGACAGGCAGGTCGAGCCAGGCAGGGGGAGAGGTGGAGTTGGGAGACAGGTGGGTGATGGATGGAGGCAGAAAAAAAAAAGAGGCGAATGGAGTGAGGTGTGGGAAGGGGAGGGAGAAGGTGGAGACAGGAGGGAGATCAGGAACACAAAAGGGCTACCAGAGCTGGGAGGTGAGAATGGGAATCATTAGGGGGGAGGTGAAGGGCAGGTGGAACCAGAACCAGATAGGGGGAGGGGGAGGGAAGCCTGTGGGCGAATTGTGTGGGTAGTGCCTGGATGGAACTAGGGAAGGGGGAGGGGGATTGAAAGATGGGTGATGGGGAGCAGGGGGTGGGGTATGGGTGTCAACGCGGAACGTTGACAATTCCTTTCCCCCCACCGATGCTGCTCGACCCACTGAGTTCCTCCAGCAGATTGTGTGTTGCTCCAGGTTCAATCACCTGCAGTCTCTCATGTCTCCTCTGCCCTTCAAGACAAGTGCAGAAGAAGCCCTGTACCACTTGAAGAAGTGTTCTGGGTTCCCTTGGCAACACTACCCCCAGAGAGGGCAGTGGGAGTGTGCGGTGCAGAACAGGTAGCCGTGTTCCCAACATCCCCTCAGTGGTACAGGGTACAACACTAGCAGTGATGATGTGCTGTTTGAAAGATGCCACATCAGAGTAAAAACTGGGACAGATAACACGAGTGTGAGGGGAGGAGGCATGAAATCAGGATGGTGAGGCGGATAGAAAAGCAGGAGATGGTGGGGGAGGGGAGAGATAAACTGAAGGCGGGGGTGGCGTAGACAATCTTTGGAGGGGGTGAAATGTCGAGGAAACACTGCATGCTAACATCATACAGTCATAGAGTCGGAAACAGGCCCTTTGGCCAAACTCATCCATGCCGACCAAGATTCCCATCCACGCTAGTCCCATTTGCCCGCGTTTGGCCCATATCCCTCTTAACCCTTCCAATCCATGTACCTGTCCAAGTGCATTTTAAATGTTGTTAATGTACCTGCCTCAAACACTTCCTCTGGCAGCTCGTTCCATGTATCCACCACCCTCTGTGTGAAATAGTGAAATGTCTATTTCTTTACCAGGCCTTTGTGATCACTTTAGATTAGTAGATCAGTGTCTGGTACTCCTATTTTTGTCCCCTTTCCCATACCTTACCTCCAGCTCCCCATCACTCATTTATCACTGTATCACTGTATTAAGGCAGAATACAAGGTTAATGGCAGGACTGTTAGCAGTGTGGAGGAACAGAGGGATCTTGGGGTCCACATCCATAGATCCCTCAAGGTTGCCGCACAGGTCGATAGGGTTGTTAAGAAGGTGTATGGAGTGTTGGCCTTCATTAGTCGGGGTATTGAGTTCAAGAGCCGCGAGGTGATGTTGCAGCTCTATAGAGCTCTGGTCAGACCACACTTGGAGTATTGTGTTCAGTTCTGGTCGCCTCATTATAGGAAGGATGTGGAAGGTCTTAGAGAGGGTGCAGAGGGGATTTACCAGGATGCTGCCTGGATTGGAGAGCATGTCTTATGAGGATAGGTTGAGTGAGCTAGGGCTTTTCTCTTTGGAGAGAAGGAGGATGAAAGGTGACCTGATAGAGGTGTACAAGATGATAAGAGGCATAGATCGAATGGACAGTCAGAGACTTTTTCCCAGGGCGACAATGGCTAACATGAGGGTACATAATTTTAGGGTTACTGGAGGAAGGTATAAGGGGGATGTCAGGGGTAAGTTTTTTACACGGAGAATGGTGGGTGCGTGGAACGTACTGCTGGCAGAGGTTGTGGGGGCAGATACATTAGGGACATTTAAGAGACTCTTAGATTAATGATAGAGTAATGGGGGCTATGTGGGAGGGAAGGGTTAGATAGATCCTAGAGCAGGATAAAGAGTCGGCACAACATTGTGGGCCAAAGGGCCTGTACTGTGCTGTAGTAGTCAATGCTCCATGTTCTATTTCTGTCCTATTCCTGGTTCCATCCACCCACTACCCACACTTCTCACCCACCAAATCCCTTTCCCCATCTGGTTCCACCTGCCCTTCACCTGCCCCCTTATGGTTCCCATTCTCACCTCCTTTATTTATCAGATTCCAGCACTGGCGGCCCTTTGTGTTCCTGCTTATCTCCCTCCAGCCGCTGTCTCCAACTTCACCCTCCCCTCCCCCCACCTCGCTCCATCTGCCTCCACCCATCACCCACCTGCCTCTGTCTCCCAACCCCAGCTGTCACCTACTTGGAGCCATCTGCTTGCCATCTGACACCCCAATCACCTCAGGCCCCCCTCTCATCACTCCCCTTCTCCGTTTTATACCGGCCACCTCCTCTCTCCGCTCTCAGACCTGATGCAAGGTTTCAACCTGAAACATTGACAATTCCTTTCCCCCCACAGATGCTGCTCGACCCGCTAAGTTCCTTCAGCAGATTGCTTGTCGCCACGTATTTGGTGTGTATGTGTGAAAGGACCTTCAGAGTACAATGGACTTTGGTTTTTACATCGTGGCATTAAACTCTTCATCACTGAGAGATCAGTGGGTAGGAGTAAAATCCTGGGACCTACCTGCTCCCGTACACCGTGTGAATGTCCAGGGCTTGGTGATCGAGACACCCTCTGGTCCTGGCACCGGTGCTGTAGGTGCTGAGCGCGCTCCTCCGAGTTGCACAGAGACCTCTCAGGTGAGAGCAGGTGCTTCCTCTCCTTGGAACGGCCTCTCTCGTGGCTGCCTGCGTAGGGAGTGCCCAGAAAGAGATAACTCAGAACTCAGCCTTGCTGAGAATTCTCCACAGACAAACTCAACTCGATCAGGGCTTCAAGCAATATTAAGTATAGTGAAGATGAGTTGGGTGAATAGAAACTTAGACAGCAATGCATCATAAAGCCCAGAAAAACTACAGTCACACTACATTCTGCATTCTGTTATAAGATAAGATAAGATATCTTTATTAGTCACATGTACATCGAAACACACAGTGAAATGCATCTTTTGCGTTGAGTATTCTGGGGGCAGCCCACAAGTGCCACCACGCTTCCGCCGCCAATCCCTTTGTATTACCTCAACGTACTGATGTTGTGAAATGATCTGTATGGATGGCATGCAAAACAAGGTTCTTCCTTGTATCTCGGTACACGTGAATCAATACCAATTTCAATTCCATTTCTCAGAGAGGACACAATGCAAGCAGCCAGGGAGACCGTGTGTAATGACATGGAATCAGACGTAGGACAAACAGCAGCCCAGGGGAGAGAAACAGATCTGGTGTTTCAGGTGATGTTGTTAATGTATATTTGTTTATTGATACTTGGTAATCCCTGAATAATTTTGCCAAATGACCTTTATTGCCTTTCAGTGTGTGACTTGCTTCCTGCATTGCATGCTAGTTGAGTATCCCATGGGTGGAACTCACATGTGTGCCTCTGGGATTGGAAACGTGGCGCGGAAGCCAAATGAACTACAAGGTCACCTGCGCTTATGGTTTGGAGTCTGCGAGATGTAGCTGAAGCCTTAGTGCTTCCTTACTCACCCAGTCAGAACATATGTCAAGGTTTTGACCTGACTAATGATGGATCCGTACACGAGTGTAAAGGTTTGCACTGTTTTATTGTTGTATATAGTTTTTTTTTATGATGAATAAAGTTTATTTGGTAAGAAAAAGGACAATGTCAGACCTGAAGCCTACCTGCATTTGAAGACCTGCTGGATGACCTCAGAGGTCTTCGGCTCCATTTTTGGTAAAGGTCCTCTGGACCAGCTTGCTCCAAAGAGTATTCATTGAGCCAGGTGCTATTTGGGTGGTTGGCAGCAAATGTGGAGAAGGAACGCTTCATGGGGCTTGGATCTTCAGCTGACTGTCATCACAAGAACAACAAATATCTAACTCTTCAGCCAGCTAAGTGTCGTATTAAGGCAGATGTAATGAGAACAGTCATTTTAATTCCAACACTTACACAACCTGGCTCTTCGTTCTTGGATTTCTGTTATATAAATCTGAAGAGCTTTGGTACTCTTCAACCTCCCTAAATTCTGTTGCATTGCATGAGCTTCTCCATAGATCAGCTGAAAAGTTGGGAGGAGTGGTGACAGATGGAATTTCATCCAGACAAGTGTGAGGTAATACACTTTGGGAAGTCAAATTCTGGAAGGACATAGAGTAAATGGCATGGACCTTTGGAGCATTGATGTGCAGATCTCAGGGTGCCTTAACTCCCTGAAATTGGTGACACAGGTGGATAGGGTAGTGAAGAAGTCATTTGGTATGCTTGCCTTCATAGGGTGGGGCAATGAATATAAGAGTTGGGACATCATGTTGCAGCTGTACAAAACATTGGCTAAAATGCACTTGGAGTATTGTGTATAGTTCTGGTCACCACACTACAGGAAGGATGTGGTAGCAATAGAGAGAGTGCAGAAGAGATTCACCACGATGTTGCCGGAAATGAAGGGCTGTAGTTATAAGGAGAGATTGGATAGGTTGGGTTTGTTCTCACTGGAACGTAGGAGGCTGAGGGGTGACTTTAAAGATGTTTATAAAATTATGAGGGGCATAGATAGGATGGATAGTGAGAGTCTTTCTCCCAGGTTAGGGTAGTCTAGAACTAGAGGACACAGGCTTAAGGTGAGTGGGGAGAAATTTAAAGGAGATCGGAGGGGTTAGTTCTTCAGACAGAGGGTGGTGGTTGTCTGGTACGGGCTGCCAGAGGAGGTGGTGGAGGCCGATACAGTTACAAAGCATTTGGACAGTTACTTGGATAGGAAAGGCATAGAGGGATACAGGCCTAATGTGGGCAAATAGGATTAGTGTTGATAGGCATCACGGTTGGCATGGACGAGGTGGGCCAATAGGGTCATTTCCTCTGTTGTATGTATCTATAATTCTCTGCAATTTAGTCATTTTCTCAAACGTGCAGCCCTTTTAAATCCAAACTGGATATTACTGTTATGAATTACTCACCGATCTCCAGCTTTGGCTCATTCCTTAGAAATTCTTAATTTAAGAACATTTTGAAGGCATGTCGCAGCTTGATTCACATACATAGAAGTCAACCCCTTGAGTAAACCACAAAGTGAGACCAATGTTTGAACCCGGCCACAGTTTGGTAAAACCAAACTCATTGAAGTTTGTGGTTTTATTAACTGGCACTTAAAGTATGAGAGTGAAAAAATGATTATAAATCTATACCAAACATAGACCTTGTGTCCAATGAGAAATGGACATTTAAAACCATGAGAGTGCGGGTGTGGACTCATCAGGAGGATGGGAAAATTTTGTCACAGCCAATGGCTTTGGACGTTGAAACAGTTGACACAGAGCAGCTCAGGCAAAGAAAAGATTTAATATTTTATGAATAGTTTTTGTAGATGGAACAGGGACAGATTCAATCCCTAGTTGACAGATTCAGGCATCCATCAATTCAACAGCAAAATGGATTGCAGAGTGCTTTGGAGAAAGTTCTTTGCAGCATAGGAAGAAATAGAGAAAACAAAAACAAATGTATTGGTTTACGGACAGGGAGGAAAGCAGCATTTACCTCAGACTCGGTCTCAAGTCGGGGCATGGACACTGCCCGGCCCTGGTTTTCGATGGGGAGATAGTGACCATAATGAGGATATTCCACTTTTACTTTCTTTAGTTCCTGTATAATACAAACCAAACAGAAACAATGAATATTGCTGAATATCTAATAAAGAGGTAAATATTACATTTAAAAATCTTGTGTGTGGACCAAACCTTCCAGCCACAAACTTAACCTGCCACAATTTTCAGTTATTCTGCTTACATTTCCATTGGAACCCCTGTGTATGATGTGGAGACCGTATCTACAGTGGAAAACATTCCCTTCGCCATTCTAGGCTACTGATCCACAAGCAGCTTACTCAATGCTCTTTGAAAACCTTTGGCTGCCATTCCTTTCACTCTAAACTAGAATTTCTGTGCACAAACTATAATTTAATAAAAAAAAAGATATTTACTTCACAATAGCAATGTGGAATTTACCGACTGAAATGTCTTTAATATTTTTATTTATTTAAAACCCCAAAATGAGTAATAAGAACCAGTCTATCAGGAAGGGACAGAACATATAAAGATACAAGTGTACCTCCAATTAGAGATGGAACAGGGAAAAATGGTAAAAAAGATAAAATTGCAGGTTCTTTAGCTGGATTAAGGCAGCATTCATTGCAAGATTGGTGGATTATTGGCGCAAAAAGAAATAAGTGAGTACCATCTAACAGCCAGGCAATCATACAGTATGGAAACAAGCTCTTCAGACAACCAAGTCAATGCTGACTATCAACCACACACCTACACTAATCTTCTTTTATTCTCCCCATGCTGCCATCAACTACCCCCAAAGTCCACCACTCACCTATGCATGAGGGGCAATTTGCAGTGTCCAATTAACCCACCAACCCGCACATCCTTGGCACCTGAAAGAAACCCACGCAGTCACAGGGAGAATGCGCAAACTCCACGCAGACAGCACCCAAGGTCAGGATCAAACCTGGGTCTCTGGCGCCGTGAGGCAGCAGCTCGATTAGTTATGTCACTGTGCCACCCAGCACAGAGACACTGTTCCAAAGTAACCAACATTCAGAATTAAATGTTCCAGGATACAACACTTTGAAAGAGGTAGACAAATTGGAAAATGAGGTGAGGAAGTCCCGGGAATAAAGAACGGTATAAAGATGGCAGAGCGGAGAGACTATACCTCAGGAAATCAAGGCATGGAGTCAACTGGGGTGGAGCTAATAAATAAGTAGCAGAGTACATTGATGGGAGTCGTTAATAGGCAACCAAACTGTAATGGAGAGTTTGCCATAAATCAGGAAATTAGAGAATACAATGATCATGAGAGTTTTACAGACAGACTGGGCAAGCCAAATGAGCAGTAATTGTGTGGAGAATGATATCAGAGATGGTTTCTATATCAGTATAAGGAGAGTCATAGAGAAATACAGCAAGGAAGTAGGCCCTTCAGCCCAACTCTTTCATGCCGACCAAGGTGCCGACCTAAGCTAGTCCCATTTGCCTGTGTTTGGCCTATATCCCTCTAAACCTTGCCTATCCGTGTCCTTATACAAATGTCTTTCATGTCTTTTAAGTATTGTTACTTGTCTTTTAAATGTTGGACACACTTGGATCGTTTTCTCTGGAGAGTCGGAGGCTGAGGGGTGACCTGATAGAAGTTTATGAAAGAACGGGAGGCATAGGTGGGTAGACAGTGTCTTTTTCCCAGGGTGGAAATGTCAGATACTAGAGGGCATTGGTTTAGATGAGAGGGGGAAGATTTAAAGGAGATTTGCAAGGCAAGTTTTATTTTTACATGGAGAGTGCTAGGTGCCTGGAACGTGCTGCTGGGGTAAGTGGTGGAAGCAGACATGACAGCAACGCTTAAGAGGCATTTACACAGACACACGAACAGACAGGGAATGGAGGGATACGGACCATGTGCAAGAAGATGGAAGCAGATTAAATTGGCACCATGCTTGGCATAGACGTGGCAGGCTGAAGGGCCTATTCCTGAGCTGTGCTGATCTATGTTTTATGTTCTATGTTGAGGAACCAGTGAGAGGATGGGCTATATTAGATTAAGTGTTCACAAGATCACAAGACGATGGAGCAGAAGTGGGCCATTCGGCCCATCGAGTCTGCTCCAAAGAAAAGGAAAAAAGAAAAAGAAATGAGAAATTGGGCGGGGGGGGGCAAAAAAAAACAAAAAAAACCTAACCCCAATTTCCGGCTTTATCCTCATATCCCTTGATACCCCGACTATTTAGATATCTATTTATCTCTTCCTTAAACGCCTCCAATGATCTGGCCTCCACTGCTGTACATGGCAAGGAATTCCACAAATTCACCACCCTCTGGCTAAAGAAATTTCTCCTCATCTCTGTTTCAAACCTGTACCCTCTAATTCTAAGATTGTGCCCTCTGGTCCTGGACTCACCCACCAAGGGAAACAGCTTGACCACATCTACTTTGTCCAGTCCTTTCAACATTTTAAATGTCTCTATGAGGTCCCCTCTCATTCTTCTGTACTCCAGTGAGCACAGTCCAAGAGCCAACAAACGCTCACCATACATAAGCCCTTTCATTCTGGGAATCATCCTTGTAAATCTCCTCTGAACCCTCGCCAACATCGGCACATCTTTCCCAAGATATGGGGCCCAAAACTGTGCACAGTATTCCAAATGAGGCCTCACTAGTGCCCTGTAGAGCCTCATTAACACTCCCTTACTTTTATACACTATACCTCTAGAAATGAATGCCAACATAGCATTCGGTTTCTTTACCACTGATCCGACCTGGTGGTTAACCTTTACGGTATCCTTCACGAGTACCCCCAAGTCCCTTTGTACTTCTGTACTTTGAATTTTCTCTCCTTCTAGATAATAATCTGCCCGTTTATTTCTGTTTCCAAAGTGTACAACTGCACATTTCTCAACATTGAATCTCATCTGCCATTTCCTTGCCCATTCTCCTAAACTATCTAGGTCTCTCTGCAACCTTCCTGTCTCCTCAATACTCTCTACTCCTCCACTTATCTTGATGTCATCTGCAAACTTAGCCACAAAACCATTTACTCCATCATCCAAATCGTTAACGTACAAGGTAAAAAGAAGTGGCCCCAACACCGACCCCTGCGGAACACCACTAGTAACCGGTAGCCAACCAGAACAAGATCCTTTTATTCCCACCCTTTGCTTCCTGCCAACCAGCCAATGCTCCACCATTCTGTTATCCTACCTGTAATTCCATGACCTCTCATCTTATTAATCAGTCTCTACGCGGCACCTTGTCAAAGGCCTTTTGAAAGTCTAAATACACGACATCTACCGCCTCTCAGTGTTGTGCAATGAGGAAGAGTTATTTATGTTGCCTTTAGGGAATATCGATCACAATAGGATAGAATTTTATATTAAAAGTGAATGTAATTTAGATAATTATAGAAACAGGATCTTAAATCTAAAGACACAAAATATGAAGGCATGAGACATGAATGATGGCAAATTGGGAATTGAGATTAAGAGGTATGAAAACAAGCAATGTCTTAAAGAATTAATGCAGAGATTGCAACAAGTAAATATTTATTTAAGGCAGTAAAACAACATTTGAAAAATGTCCAGACATAGCTAACAGAAGTTAAAGATAGTACTAGGTCAAAGGAAGAAGTCTATAATTTTGCCAATAGGAGCAGGAAGCCTGCGGAGTGAAAGTAATTCAGTATTCAGCAAAGGTGGATCAAGTAGTTGATGGGGAGAGAACGTGTGGGTCATCTAGCATGAAAAATAGAAAAAAATGTTAAATCCTTCTATAGCTATGTACAAAGGAAAAGATTAGCAAAAGCTAATGAGACTGGAGAAATTATATTGGAGAAGATGGAAATGGCAGAGAATATAAACTCAAGAATTGGAGACACGAGACTGCAGATGCTGGAAATCAGGAGCAACACACAAAAAGCTGGAGGTACACTGGTACCTTTATATGTTCTGTCCCTTCCTGATAGACTGGTTCTCATTACTCACTTTGGGGTTTTAAGTAAATAAAAATATTAAAGACATTTCAGTAGGTAAATTCCACATTGCTATTGTGAAGTAAATATTTTTATCTTTTTTTAATTAAATTATAGTTTGTGCACAGAAATTATAGTTTAGAGTGAAAGGAATGGGAGCCAAAGCTGGAGGAACTCGGTGGGTCAGGCAGCATCTATGGAGGGAAATGGACAGTCAATAGTTTTTTTTAAACAAATATTTCAATTTCCTGGAAGAAGAATTTCATGGAAATTGTGGAGAACAGCTGGACTACAGTGACCGAGGAGCTGAAAGGAATAATCGTCACTAGGAAGTAGGCTTGGAGGAAGGAACAGGGCTGAAAGGATAAGGCTCCAGGTGTGATGACCTGCATCCCAATGTTTTAAAAGAAGCTGTTATGGAGAAATTGGATGCAGTGATTGTCATCTTCCAAAATCCAATAGATCCTAGAATGGTAGGGAGGTAGGAAATGTAACAATACTGCTGAAAAAAGGAGAGTGAGAGAAGATAGAGAAGTACTGACCAGTTAGCCTGATAATAGTCATGAGTAAATGCTGGAACCTACAACTGAGGAGGAAATAATAAGATTGGGCAGGGATATCATGTCTGACAAATCTATTAGTTTTTTTCTTGAGCTTGTATCAAGCAGAATACAAATTGGTGGACGTGGCATATTTGATCTCTTATAAAGCCTTCAATAAGGTGTCCCACAACTGATTATTAAAGAAAACTAGGGATTGGAGTAATATACACTGTAGCTTTATGTTACAGCAGTTTGGGTAATGGAGATTCACCCTTATGGAATCCACAAACCACTACTAAAATATTTGACATGGAGTAAAAATTTGCTCTCATGGAATTCATGTGTCAATTTTTTTTCAATTTGCATTCACAGATGATGCGGATTTGCTTTATAGAAGACTGCGATACAGACGGTTTTCTGGGAACACAACCCCCTCCCCCATCGTATCTCGGGGATCACCTGTACCAGCAAGGAATGAGGATTAGTTAATGGTCAGAAAAGGAAGAGTAGAAATAAGTGGTCATTTTCTGTATGGGAGGCTGGTGAGGTACCATAAGAATGGGTGCAGGACCCCAAACTGTTCACAATTTACAGTAAATCAATGAATAGATTGAGGGGATGAAGTGTAATGTATCCATGTTTGCTCTAATACAAAGCTGGGTAGCACTGTGGGTTGTGAAGAGGATGCAGAGAGGCTTCAAAGGATATTAGAACAGAGAACAGTGCAGCACAGGAACAGGCCCTTTCAGCCCACCATGTTGTGCCAAACTAATTAAGCTAACAACACTTAATCCCTTCTACTTGCACATAGTCCATATCCCTCCATTCTCTGCACATTCATGTGCCGATCTAAGAGCCTCTTAAACACCTCTATCTTATCTGCCTCCACCACTGCCTCTGGCAGCACATTCCAGGCACCGGCAACTCTCTGTGTAAAAAACTTGCCCCACACATCTCCTTGGAACTTTCCTTCTCTCACCCGAAATGCCTTCCAGTATTAGATATTTTGACCCTGAGAAAAAGATACCGGCTGTCTACTCTATCTATGCCTTTCATAATTTTATAAACCTCCATTAGGTCTCCTCTCAGCCTCCCCTGCTCCAGAGAAAACAACCCAAGTTTGTCCAACCTCTCCTTATAGCACATGCCCTCTAAACCAGACAGCACCCTGGTAAACCTCTTCTGCACCCTCTCCAAAGTCTCCACATCCTTCCTATAATGGGGCGACCAGAAATGAATGCAATGCTCCAGATATTGCCTAACCAGAGTTTTATAAAGCTGCAAAATAAATTCCTAACTCTTGAATTTAATACCTTGACTAATAAAGGCAGGCATGCCATACACCTTCTTTACCACCCTGTCAACCTGTGCAGCCATCTTCAGGGAGCTATGGACTCAGACCCCAAGGTCTCTCTGTACATTAACACTGTTAAGGGTCCGGCCATTAACTGTGTAATGTCCCTTTACATTTGATCTCCCAAAGTGCAACACCTCACACTTGGCCAGATTAAATGCCATCTGCCATTTCTCTGCCCATATCTGCAACTGATCTATATCCTGCTTTGGCAATCTTCTACACCATGCACAACGCCACCAATCTTTGTGTCATCTGCAAACACACTAATCCACCCATCCACATTTTCATTTAAGTCATTTATATATTTCACAAACAACAGAGGTTCCAATATGGATCCCTGCGGAACACCACTGGTCACAGACCTCCAACCAGAGTAAGACACATCGACCACTTCCATCTGTCTTCTATGGGCAAGCCAATTCTGAGTCCAAAAGGCCAAATCACTGTAGGTCCCATGCATCTTAATCTCCTGGATATTGATAAACTGAGTGAATGGGCAACAACAATAACATAGCAGATGGAAAAATGTGAGGTCATTCACGTTGGTAGAAACAATAAAAGAGGTGAGTATTTTTTAATGGAGACACAAGAGACTGCAGATGATGGTACCTGCAGACCTTGTGTAGGGTCTTGACCCGAAACATCGACCATCTCTCTGCAGATGCTGCCTGACCTGCTGAGTTCCTCCAGCAGTTTATTTTTTTGCTCAACACAAGAGAAACTGCAGATGCTGGAAATCTGGAGCAACACACTCAAAACGCTGGAGGAACTCAGTGGGTCAGGCAGCATCTATGGAGGGAAATGAATAGTCGACGTTTTGGACTGAGACTCTTCATCAGAACTGGAAAGAAAGGGGGAAGAAGCCAGAATGAGACGGTGGGGGGGAGGGGGTGGAGCACGAGCTGGCAGGTGATAGGTGAGTCCTGGTGAGGAGGGAAATTAGGCAGGTGGGGGGGTAGAGTGGGAATGATGTGAGAGTCTGGGAGGTGATAGGTGGAAGAGGCAAAGGGTTGAAGAAGATGGAGTCTGATAGGAGAGAACAATAGACCCTGGAATAAAGGGAAGGAGGTGGGGAACCAGAGGGAGGGTGTGGGTGATGGGCAGGTCGTGAGGGCAGGGGTGGGAAAAGAGAAGGGGTAAAGGGGCCAGAGGGATAAGGGAAAACAATGGTGGGGGGTGGGGAGAACAGAGGGGAGTGGTTACTGGAAGTTAGAGAAATTGATGTTGATGCCGTCTGGTTGGAGACTACCAAGGCAGATTATGAGGTGTTGTTCCTTTAATCTGCGTCTAGCCTCAACTTGGCAGTAGAGGAGGCCACGGACAGACATGTCAGTGTGGGAATGGGAAGTGGAATTGAAGTGGGTGGCCACCGGGAGATCCTGGCTGTTATGGCGGACGGAGTGAAGGTGCTCGATGAAGCAGTTCCCCAATCTATGTCGGGTCTTACCAATGTAGAGGAGGCCACACTGGGAGCACCAGATGCAATAAATGACACCAGTGGATTCACATGTAACAGACTGCCTCACCTGGAAGGACTGTTTAGGGCCCTGAATGGTGGTGAGGGAGGAGGTT
This sequence comes from Pristis pectinata, assembly GCF_009764475.1. Taxonomy (NCBI): domain Eukaryota; kingdom Metazoa; phylum Chordata; class Chondrichthyes; order Rhinopristiformes; family Pristidae; genus Pristis; species Pristis pectinata. Next base: position 67,473,523 of record NC_067407.1, read on the forward strand.
TAGGGTCAAGTGTAACACTTAGCATGATTACAGGGATAAGTGCCTGGAAGGGGATCGGTGGGGAGGGACAAGGGGACAAGGAAGTCGTGGAGAGAACAATCCCTGTGGAAAGCCGAGAGGGGAGGGGAAGATGTGCCTGGTGGTGGGATCCTGATAGAGACGGCAGAAGATGTGGAGAATGATGTGTTGGATGCGGAGGTTCATGGGATGGTAGGTGAGGACAAGGGGAACCCTGTCCCTGTTATGTCGGCAGGGAGACGAGGTGAGAGCAGACGTGCGGGAAATGGAGGAGATGTGGGTGAGGACTGCATTGATGGTGGTGGAAGGGAAACCCTGTTTTCTGAAAAAAAGAGGACATCTTGGATGTTCTAGAGTGGAAAGTCTCATCATGGGAACAGATATGGTGGAACTGGGAGAAGGGGACGGTATCCTTGCAAGTGACAGGGTGGGAAGAGGTGTCGTCAAGGTAACTGTGGGAGTCAGTGGGTTTGTGAAAGATGTCTGTGGTTAATCTGTCTCTGGAGATCCTACCACCAGCCACATCTTCTCCTCCCCACCCCTGTCCACCTTCCACAGGGACCACTCCCTCTGTTACTCCCTGGTCCAATTGTTCCTCTTCACTCACCCTTCCCTGAGCTCTGGCACTTCTGGCAGTAGATGTAACACTTGTTCTTACACCTCTTCCTGCACCACCATCCAGAGACCTAAACAGTCTTTCCAGGTGAAGTAAAGATTCATGTGCACCTCCTCTAACCTTGTCTACTGCACTCAGTGCCCCCGATGTGGCCTCCTCTACATTGGTGAGACAAAGCGCAGACTGGGTGACCATTTCGCAGAGCATCTATGTTCAGTCTACAATGTTCATCCTGAGCTCCCAGCTGCATGCCATTTCAATTGTCCATCCTTGGCCTTCTCCAAGGCCATGGCGAGGCCCAGCACAAATTAGAGGAGAAACACCTCATATTCCACCTGGGTGGTCTGCAACCCAATGGAATGAACATGGAATTTTCCAGCTTTAGGTAACCTTCCACTCCGGTGTTTTTTCCCCTTTACCCCCCCTTATCCCCACCTCCCCCCCCCCCTGCTTCTAAGCTTCCTCTGGTACTCCCAGTTTTGTCCACTTTCCCTCATATCTTTCCAGCACGGTAGCATAGTGGTTAGCATAATGCTTTACAGCACCAGAAACGTGGGTTCAAATCTGGACACTGTCTGTAAGGAGTTTGTACATTCTCCCCATGTCTGTGTGGGTTTCCTCCGGGTGCTCCGGTTTCCTCCCACATTCCAAAGAGGTACAGGTTAGGAAGTTGTGGGCATGCTATGTTGGCGCCGGAAGCGTGACGACACTTGCGGGCTGCCCCCAAAATCACTACGCAAAAGATGCATTTCACTGTGTGCTTCGATGTACATGTGACTAATAAAGATCTGATCTGATCTGATCTGATCTTATCTTATCTTATCTTAGCTTATCTTCATCCATCTTCATCCCCCTCCCCTTCCGGTTTCTATCCACCCACATCATACACGTTTCACACACAGGTTCCCCGCAATCCACCCCCCACCACTACCAGGTTCTGGTTCCACCTGCCATTCCCCTCTCCCCCAATGGTTCCCGTTCTCACCTCCTTTACTTATCAGTATCCAGCACTGGCGGCCCTTTGTGTTGCTGCTTATCTCCCTCCAGCCACTGTCTCCACCTTCACCCTCCCCTCCCCCCACCTTGCTCCATCTGTTGTTTATCCTCTCTCTCTGTCTGCCTCCATCCATCATTCACCTGCCACTGTCTCCCAACTCCACCCCCGCTCCCCTCCCCGACCTGGCACCACCTGCCTGTCATCTTACACCCCTCCCCAGTCCACCAATCACCTCTGAGACCGTCTCACCACTCCCCCCTCCCCTTTATACCAGCCAACTCCCCTCTCCACTCTCAGTCGTGATGCAGGGTTTCGACCTGCAACATCGACAATTCCTTTCCCCCCACGGTTGAGTCCAAACCCACTGCGTTCCTCCAGCAGATTGTTTGTTGCTACAGGAGTTGTCATGTCTAATTGTGATTAAAAACTGTACCTGGAATATTGTGTACAGACTGGGTCTCCTGACTTACGGAAGGATATAATTGTGATAGAGGGGATACAGTGAAGATTCACTAGACTGATTCTTGGAATGGGTGGTTTGTGCTGTGAGATTAAGTATACTCTACCTACACTCCTTATTGTTTAGAGGAAGAGCTGATCTCATTGAAACATACAGAATCTTATGCAGTTTGACAGGGTAGACAAAGGAACGATATTTCCCCTGGCTGGGGAGTCTATAACCAAGGGTCAAAGTGTCAGACGAAGTGGTCAGACATTCAAGTCAAATGGAGTGGAGTGGAGTGGAATCCTCAACTCAAGAGGTGGTGAGGGTTTAGTCACCGGTTCAAGAGAGAGGCTGATAATTATTTTGATATTAAAGGGCACAAAACAAAAGCGGTGTCTCAGAATATGTGACAACAATAAAACAATTACCAATATATGGGTTAGTGCAGCAAAGTGGTGCTGATGTGAAAGATCAGTCATGGTTTGACTGCTTGGCACAGCAGTCATGAGGGACTGAATGTCCTGCAACTGCTTCTGATTCTAATATTCTGATGCACCAGATTCAGGCAGACAGTTACCCACACGAACACTCAGGCAGACAATTACCTGCACCAACACTCAGGCAGACAGTTACATACACCGGAACTCAAGCAGAAAGTTACATACCCAAAAATCAGGCAGACAGCTACCGACACCAACCACCAGGAAGACAGTTACCTACCCCAACACTCAGGCAGATAATTACATACACTAATACTCAGGAGACAGTTACCAACACCAACAGTCAGGCAGACAATTACACACATCAACACTCAGGCAGTCAGTTGCCGACACCAACACTCAGGAACACAGTTACATACACCAATACTAAGGCAGACAAACTACCGACACCAACATTCAGGCACACAGTTACATATACCAACAATCAGTCGGACAGTTACTAACACCAACACTCAGGCAAACAGTTATTAACACCAACACTAAGGCAGACAGTTACAGTCACCAACAATCAGACAGACAGTTACATACACCAACACACAGGCAGACGGTTACATACAACAACACTCAGGCCGACAGTTACTGACAGCAACACTCACGCAGACAGTTACATACACCAACACGCAGGCAGAAAATAACATACACCTAGACTCAGGCAGAAAAATTAATGACACCAACACTCAGGTAGACAATTACATACACCAACACTCAGGCAGATAGTTACTGACACCAACACTCAGGCAGACAATTACATACACCAACACTCAGGCAGATAGTTACCGACACCAACACTCAGGCAGACAGTTAAATACACCAACACTCAGGCAGACAAATTACTGACAGCAACACTCAGGCAGATCAATACATACAGCAATACTCAGGTAGACAATTACCTACACCAACACTCAGACAGAGAGTTACATACACCAAAATACCGGCAGACAGTTACTGACACCAACACTCAGGTGGGCAGTTATATACACAAACACTCAGGCAGACAGTTACCAACATCAACACTCAGGCAGACAGTTACATACACCAACACTCAGGCAGTCAATTGCATACATGAACACTCAGGCAGACAATTACATCCACCAACACTCAGGCAGGCAGTTACCAACAACAAAACTCTGGCAGACAGTTACATGCAGAAAAACTTATTCAGACAGTTACTGACACCAACACTCAGGTAGACAATTACATCCACCAACAATCAGGCAGAGAGTTACATGCACCAAAACAGAGGCAGACTGTTTCTGACGGTAACACTCAGGCAGATGGTTACATACACCAACACTCAGGTAGACAGTTACATACACGAACACTCAGGTAGACAGTTACAGACACCAACACACAGGCAGACAGTTACCAACAACAAAACTCAGGCAGACAGTTACATCCAGAAAAACTCAGGCAGACAGTTACCGACACCATCACTCAGGCAGACAATTACATACACCAAATAGGAGGCAGACTGTTTCTGATGGCAACACTCAGGCAGATGGTTACATACACCAACACTCAGGCAGACAATCACATAGACCAAATCTCAGGCAGACAGTTACCGACACCAACGCTCAGGCAGACAGTTAGATACACCAACAATCAGGCAGACAGTTACTGACACAAACACTCAGGAAGAGAAGTAGAAACAGCAAAACTCAGGCAGACAGTTATGTACCCCAACATTCAGGCACAGAGTTGCCGACACCAACACTCAGGCAGACAACTACACTCATGAACACTCAGGCAGAAAGAAACCGACACCAACCATCAGGCAGACAACTACATACACAATACTCAGGCAGACAGTAACCAACACCAACACTCAGGCAGACAGTTAGATACACCAACACTCCAGCAGATAATTACTTACACCAACACTCAGGCAGGCAGTTACATGCACCAACACTGAGGCTGGCAGGTACCGACACCAACACTCAGGCAGACAGTCACCGACACCAACGATCAGGCAAACAATTACATACACTGACACGCACGCAGACAGTAACTGACACCAGCACTCAGGCAGACAGTTAAATACAGCAAATCTCAGGCAACACTCAGACAGACTATTACATACAGCAACATTCAGAGAGAAAATTACATACACCAACACTCAGGTAGACAGTTACGGACACCAACACCCAGGCAGACAGTTACATACACCAACACTCAGACAGAGAGTTACCGACACCAACACTCAGGCAGACAGTTACATACGCCAACACTCAGGCAGACAGTTACCGACACCAACACTGAGGCAGACAGTTACATACACAAACACTTAAGCAGAGAGTTACCGACACCAACACTCAGGCAGGGAGTTAAATACACCAAAACTCAGGCAGACAAATTACCAACACCAACACTCAGGCAGACAGTTATCAACACCAACACTCAGGCAGACATTTACCGACACCAACACTCAGACAGACAGTTACATACACCAACACTCAGGCAGACAATTACATATACCAACAGTCAGGCAGAGAATTACATGAACCAACACTGAGGCAGAAAATTAAATACACCAATACTCAGGCAGACAGTTACATACACCAACACTCAAGCAGACAATTTCATACACCAACACTCAGGCAGAAAATAACATACATGAACACTCAGGCAGTCAATTACATAGACCAACACTCAGGCAGGCAGTTACCAACATCAATACTGGGGCAAAACATACATACACCAACAGTCAGGCAGACAATTAAATGCACCATCACTCAGGCAGACAGTAACCGACACCAACACTCAGGCAGACAGTTACCAAAACCAACACTCAGGCAGACGATTACATACATGAACAGTCAGACGGACAGTTACATGCACCAACACACAGGCAGACACGTACTGATGCCAACACTCAGGCAGACAGTTACATACAGGTAGGATAACAGAATGGGTGGAGCATTGCCTGGTTGGCAGGAAGCAAAGGGTGGGAATAAAAGGATCTTGTTCTGGTTGGCTACTGGTTACTAGTGGTGTTCCGCAGGGGTCGGTGTTGGGGCCGCTTCTTTTTACCTTGTACGTTAACGATTTGGATGATGGAGTAAATAATTTTGTGGCTAAGTTTGCAGATGACACCAAGATAGGTGGAGGTGTAGAGAGTATTGAGGAGACATGAAGGTTGCAGAGAGACCTAGATAGTTTAGGAGAATGGGCAAGGAAATGGCAGATGAGATTCAATGTTGAGAAATGTGCAGTTGTACACGTTGGAAACAGAAATAAATGGGCAGATTATTATCTAGAAGGAGAGAAAATTCAAAGTACAGAAGTACAAAGGGACTTGGGGGTACTCGTGAAGGATACCGTAAAGGTTAACCACCAGGTCGGATCAGTGGTAAAGAAACCGAATGCTATGTTGGCATTCATTTCGAGAGGTATAGTGTATAAAAGTAAGGAAGTGTTAATGAGGCTCTACAGGGCACTAGTGAGGCCTCATTTGGAATACTGTGCACAGTTTTGGGCCCCATATCTTGGGAAAGATGTGCTGATGTTGGAGAGGGTTCAGAGGAGATTTACGAGGATGATTCCCAGAATGAAAGGGCTTACATGTGATGAGCGTTTGTTGGCTCTTGGACTGTATTCACTGAAGTACAGAAGAATGAGAGGGGACCTCATAGAGACATTTAAGGTGTTGAAAGGACTGGACAGAGTAGATGTGGTCAAGCTGTTTCCCTTGGTGGGTGAGTCCAGGACCAGAGGGCACAATCTTAGAATTAGAGGGTACAGGTTTAAAACAGAGATGAGGAGAAATTTCTTTAGCCAGAAGGTGGTGAATTTGTGGAATTCCTTGCCACGTACAGCAGTGGAGGCCAGATCATTGGAGGCGTTTAAGGAAGAGATAGATAGATATCTAAATAGTCGGGGTATCAAGGGATCTGGGGATAAGGCCGGAAATTGGGGTTAGAATAGTGTTTCCCCCCCCCCTCCCATTTCTCATTTCTTTTTCTTTCTTCCCTTTTCTTTGGAGCAGACTTGGTGGGCTGAATGGCCTACTTCTGCTCCCTTGTCTTGTCTTGTGATACACCAACACTCAGGCAGACAATATACTGATATCAAAACTCAGGCAGACAATTGCATGCACCAGCAGTCTGGCAGAAAATTATTACACCAATATTCAAGCAGACCGTTACATTCACCAATGCTCAGGCAGACAATAACGTACATCAACAGTCAGGCAGACAGTTACATACACCACCACACAGGCAGAAATTTACTGACGCCAAACTCAGGCAGACGTGACCAATACCAACACTCAGGCAGAGAGTTACAGACACCAACACTCAGGGAGACAATTTACTGATATCAAAACTCAGGCAGACATTTGCATTCACCAACACTCAGGCAGACATTTACAGACACCAACACTCAGGGAGACAGTTACATGCACCAGCACTCAGGCAAACATTTAGATACATGGATAGGCATATGGAGGAACGTGAGATAGAGGGATATGCGGGACGAAGGGGTTAGGTAGTGTGAGGGTGGTCTGATGGACGGCACGACACGGTGGGCCGAAGGGCCTGTTTTGTGCTGTATGGTTCTGTGGTTCTATGGTTCTATGGTACATCTACAGTCCGGCATAAAATGACTTACACCAACACTCAGGCACACACTTACCTGCACCAACCCTCAGGCAGACAATTACATACACCAACATTAAGGCAGACAGTTACATACACCACCACTCAGGCAGAGAATTACATGCACCAACACTCAGGCAGACAGTTACCAACACCAAAACTCAGGCAGTCAGTTGCTGACACCAACACTCCAGTAGACAGTTACATACACCAACACTCAGGCAGACAGGTACCGGGACCAACACTCAGGCAGACAATTACTTTCACCAACACTCAGGCAGACAGTTACATACACCAACACTCAGGCAGACAATCACATACCCCAACTGTCAAGCAGACAGTTACTGACACCAACACTCAGGCAGACAGTAACATGCACCAGCAGTCAGGCAGACAGTTAGATACACCAACACTCAGGCAGACAATTACATACACCAACACTCAGGTGGGCAATTAAGTTCACCAATACTCAAGCAGACAGTAACATCCACCAACACTCAGGCTGAAAATTACATGTATGAACACTCAGTCAGACAGTTACCAACACCAATCCTCTGGAAGACAATTTCATACACAAACATTCAGGCAGGCAGTTACCAACATCAACACTACAGCAAACTAAACAGACTCTAACAGTCAGGCAAACAATTACATACATCATCAGTCAGGCAGACATGCAGACGCCAACACTTGTGTAGATGGTTACATACAACAACACTCAGGCAGACAGTTACCTACACTAACACTCAGGCAGACAATTTCATGCACCAACACTCAAGTAGAGGTGACCGACACAAGCGCACAGGCAGACAGATACATACACCAACACACAGGCAGACAGTTTTCGACACCAACAGTCAGGCAGACAATTACATGCAGCAACACTCAGGCAGACAGTAATTGACAGCAACACTCAGGTAGACAGTTACATACACCAGCACTCAGACAGACAGTTACCAATACCGACACTCAGTTACTGACAGCAACACTCAGGCAGAAAATTACATACATCAATACTCAGGCAGACAAATTACCAACACCAACACTCAGGAAGACAATTACATACATCAACACACAGGTAGACAGGTACTGATGCCAACACTCAGACAGACGTTTACATACACCAACACTCAGGCAAAGAATTTCATACACCAAATCAGTCAGAAAATTACATACGTGAACTCTCAGGCAGACAGTTATATACAGCAACACTCAGGCAGAGAGTTTCCGACACCAACACTCAGGCAGACAATTATATACACCAACACTAGGCAGACAATTGTCGACACCAACACTCAGGCAGACAGTCACTGACACCAACACTCAGACAGACAGTTACCAACACCAACACTCAGGTAGACAGTTACCAACACCAATACTCAGGCAGGCAATTACATACATCAACACTAAGGCAGTCAGTTACATACACCAACACTCAGGCACACAAATTACATACACCAACACTCAGGCCAACAGTTACAAACACCAACACTCAGGCAGGCAATTAGTTACATGAAAACTCAGGCAGACAGTTACATAGAGCAACACTGAGAGAGAAATTTACATACACCAACACTCAGGCAGATATTTACCGACACCAACTCTCAGTCAGACAGTTACATGCACCAGCAGTCAGGCAGACAGTTAGATGCACCAACACTCAGGCAGACAATTACATGCACCAACACTCAGGCAGGCAGTTAGATACACCAAAGTCTGGCAGATCATTGCTTACACCAACCCACAGGCAGACACTTACATGCACCAACTCTCAGGTAAACAATTACATCCACCAACACTCAGGCAGGCAGTTACCAACATCAGCACTCTGGCAGACTATACATACACCAGCTCTCAGGCAGACAATTACATACATCAGTAGTCAGGCAGACAGTTACATGCACTAACACACAGGCAGACACTTACGTCAACATTCAGGCAGACGGTTACATACACCAACACTCAGGCAGACAGTTACATACACCAACACTTAAGCAGACAATTTCCGACACCAACATTCAGGCAGACAATTACATACACCAACACCCAGGCAGACAATCACATAGACCAACTTTCAAGTAGACAGTTACCGACACCAACACTCAGGCAGACAGTTACATACACCAAGAGTCCGGCAGATCATTGCTTACACCAACCCTCAGGCAGACACTTACATGCACCAACTCTCAGGCAGACAATTACATACACCAACACTCAGGCAGACTGTTACATACACCTACAGTCAGGCAGACAGTTAGCGATACCAACCCTCAGGCAGACAGTTACATGCACCAACACTCAGGCAGATATTTACCTGCACCAAAACTCAGGCAGACAATTACATGCACCAACAGTCAGGCAGACAATTACATACACCATCACTCAGGCAGACGGTAACCAACATCAACACTCAGGGAGATAATTATATACACCAACACAGAGGTAGACAATTACATATATCAATACTAAGGCAGACAGTTACATATACCAAAACTCAGGCAGACAATTACATACATCAACAGTCAGGCAACAGTTACATACACCAACACACAGGTAGACAGGTACTGACGCCAACACTCAGGCAGACGGTTACATACACCAACACGCAGGCAGACAGTTACATCCACCAACGCTCAGGCAGAGAATTTCAGACACCAACTCAGTCAGAAAGTTACATACATTAACTTAATAGGGTTGTGATTATTAGGGTTAGATTTTTATATGGTTCTTTTTTAAGTGTTTCTATAAGTGTTTCTATAAGTGGGGGCTGGACTGCGCAGGCGCGGCGCAGGCATTTTAAAAAGCAGGGAGAGAAAAAAAACTTCAGAGGCTCCATGGGTTTTGCTTCGGAAGACTTCGGAGCAGATACGTTTTAAGTTTTACTTTTTATCTATTTTTTAACAGGGTTTTAATTATAAGGGTTAGTTTTTAATAGGGTTGTGATTATTAGGGTTAGATTTTCATAAGGTTCTTTTTTAAGTGTTTCTATAAGTTTTCGTCGGGAAGAGTGGGGGCTGGACTGCGCTGACGCGGCGCAGGCATTTAAAACAGCAAACCACCATATCCAGTGGGCATCGTCGGAGTGGGCAGCAGAGTGAGAGGGAGCAGAGTGGTCGGGCTTTGGCTTAAGGGGCTTCGGCGTAAAGGGGCAAGGCAGGTGAGTAGCTGGTAGGTAGGTAAAGGTAAGGTTTACCTGTTATCTGTGATAAATATTTAAGTTGGAAAAACTAGGGGGGAGAAAAAAAGGAATTAGTTCAGATGGAGGACAGGGTGGTATGCTGCAGCTGCTTGATGTGGGAACTCGTGGACCTTGCTGCGGTCCACGATGGCCACACCTGCAGTAAGTGCTTTTGGCTGGAGGAACTTCGGCTCAAAATTGATGAGCTGGAGTTACAGCTTCAAACACTGTGCAGCATCAGGGAGGGGGAGAGTTTTGTAGATACTGTACATAAGGAGACGGTCACCCCTCTTAGATCAGGTAATTCTGGAGTCTAGGAAGTAGATAGAATGGTGACCGTCAGGGGAGGGAAAAGGTAAAAGAAAACGGACAGGCAGGTATAGCAGAGGACCCTGGAGGCTGTTCCCCTCAGTAACACATTTTCTGCTTTGGAGACTGTTGAGGGAGATGACCTGCCGGGGCCTAGCAGCAGTAGCCAGGTCTGTGGCACTGGGACCGGTCCTGCTGCTAGGAAGGGAAGGGAGGAGAAGAGGAAGGCAGTAGTGATAGGGGACTCAATAGTCAGGGAAACAGACAGGAGGTTCTGTGGCAGTGAGCATGAATCCCAGATGGTTTGTTGCCTCCCAGGTGCCAGGGTCCGGGATGTCACTGATTGGGTCCACAGGATTCTCGAGCGGTAGGGAGAAGAGCCAGAAGTCGTGGTTCATGTTGGTACCAACGACATAGGTGGGAAGAGGGATGAGGTCCTGAAAAGTGAGTTTAGCGAGCTAGGCAGAAGGCTGAAGGACAGGACCTCGAGGGTAGCGATCTCGGGATTACTGCAAGTGCCACGCGATAGTGAAGGTAGGAACAGGAGGAGATGGCAGATAAATGCGTGGCTGAGGAGTTGGTGCAGGAGGGAGGGTTTTAGATTTTTGGATCATTGGGAACTCTTCTGGGGAAGGTGGGACCTGTACAGAGAGGACGGGTTACACCCAAACTTGAGGGGGGCCAATATCCTTAGGGCTAGGTTTGCTAGGGTGGTTCAGGAGGGTTTAAACTAGATTGTGAAGGGGAACTGGAGGAGTAGGTCAGAGGAAGAAGGGGATGGGGAAAAGTCAGATCTGACAGGCAGAGATGCTTTGAGGAAGGAGAAGCAGAATACAGGCTACAAAAGTAGTAAGGTGGATGGGCTAAAGTGCATTTACTTGAATGTGAGAAGCAGCAGGAATAAAGGTGATAAGCTGAGAGCTTGGATAAGTACATGCAACTATGATATTGTGGCTATTACAGAGACATGGCTGACATCAGGGCAGGAATGGATATTGAATATTCCTGGTTTTCAGTGTTTTAAAAGGGATAGGGAGGAGGGGAGAAGAGGAGGAGGGGTGGCGATACTGGTCAGGGACACTGTTACAGCTGCAGAAAGGGTGGATAACGTAGAAGGATCCTCTCTAGAGTCAATATGGGTGGAAGTTAGGAATAAGAAAGAGGCAGTTACCCTCCTGGGAGTATTCTATAGGACCCCCGGTAGCAGTAGGGATACTGAGGAGCAGATTGGGAAGCAATTTTTGGAGAGATGTGAAAATAACAGGGTTATTATAATGGGAGACTTCAACTATCCAAATATTGATTGACACCTACTTAGTGCCAAAGGTTTAGATGGGGCGCAGCTTGTTAAGTGTGTCCAGGATGGATTCCTGATGCAGTATGTTGACAGGCCGACTAGAGGGAATGCCATATTAGATCTAGTTTTAGGTAATGAACCTGGTCAGGTGACAGATCTATCGGTGGGTGAGCATTTGGGGGACAGTGACCATTGCTCCATAACCTTTAGAATTGTCATGGACAAGGATAGGAGCAAAGAGGATGGGAAGATATTTAATTGGGGAAGGGTAAATTATGAGGCTATAAGGCAAGAACTTGAGAGTGTAAACTGGGGTGACATTTTTGAAGGGAAATGTACAATGGAGATGTTGATGTTCAGGGATCTTTTGCAGGATGCTAGGGATAAATTTGTCCTGGTGAGGCAGAGAAGGAATGGTAGGGTGAAGGAACCATGGGTGACGAGAGAGGTGGAACAACTAGTTAGGAAGAAAAGGGCAGCAAACATAAGGTGTAAGCAGCAAGGAACGGACAGGGCTCATGAGGAATATAGAGTAGCAAGGAAGGAACTTAAGAAAGGGCTGAGGAGAGCGAGAAGGGGACATGAAAAGGCTTTGGCGAGTAGGGTTAAGGAGCATCCAAAGGCTTTTTTCTTGTATGTAAAGAGCAGAAGGATGGCTAGGGTAAAGGTAGGTCCAATTAAAGACAAAGGTGGGAGGACGTGCCTGGAAGCTGTGGAAGTGGGTGAGGTCCTCAATGAATACTTCTCTTCAGTATTCACCAAGGTGAGGGGTCTTGATGATGCTGAGAACAGTGTAGGTGAGGGTAATGTTCTAGAGTATGTAGATACTAAGTGAGAGGATGTGTTGGAGTTGTTAGAAAATATTAGGACAGATAAGTCCCTGGGGCCTGACGGAATATTCCCCAGGCTGCTTCGTGAGGCGAGGGAGGAGATTGCTGAACCGCTGGTTGGGATCTTTGAGTCCTCGTTGTCAACGGGGATGGTACCGGAGGATTGGAGGGTGGCGAATGTTGTCCCCTTATTCAAAAAAGGTAGTAGGGATAGTCCAGGGAATTACAGACCGGTGAGCCTTACGTCTGTGGTGGGTAAGCTGTTGGAAAGGATTCTAGGAGATAGGATCTATGAGCATTTGGAGAAACATACACTGATTAGAGACAGCCAGCATGGATTTGTGAAGGGAAGGTCTTGCCTCACAAGCCTGATAGGGTTCTTTGAGGAGGTGACCAGGAAGATTGATGAGGGTAGTGCAGTAGATGTGGTCTACATGGATTTTAGTAAGGCGTTTGACAAGGTTCCGCATGGTAGGCTTCTTCAGAAGGTCAGAGGCTAAGGGATCTGGGGAAGCTTGGCCGTGTGGATTCAAAATTGGCTTGCCTGTAGAAAGTTGTGGTGGAGGGAGTGTATTTGGATTGGAGGGCTGTGACTAGTGGTGTCCCGCAGGGATTGGTTCTGGGACCTCTACTTTTTGTGATATTTATTAATGACTTAGATGAGGGGGTGGAAGGGTGGGTTAGCAAGTTTGCAGATGACACAAAGATCGGTGGTGTTGTGGATAGTGTCGAGGGCTGTCAAAGCTTGCAGAGGGATATTGATAGGATGCAGAGCTGGGCTGACAAGTGGCAGATGGAGTTCAATCCAGGGAAGTGTGAGGTAGTACACTTTGGAAGGACAAACTCCAAGGCAGAGTACAAGGTAAATGGCAGGATTCTGGGCAGTGTAGAGGAGCAGAAGGATCTGGGGGTTCATATCCACAGATCATTGAAAGTTGTCTCACAGGTGGATAGGGTAGTTAAGAAAGCTTATGGGTCATAAGTTGGGGGATCGAGTTTAAGAGCCGTGAAGTGATGATGCAGCTTTACAAAACTCTGGTTAGGCATCCGGTTGTGGTCGCCTCATTATATGAAGGACGTGGAGGTGTTGGAAAGGGTGCAGAGGAGATTTACCAGGATGCTGCCTGGATTAGAGGGTATGGATTATGAGGAGAGACTAAAGGAGCTAGGGCTGTTCTCATTGGAGAGCAGGAGGATGAGAGGAGACATGATAGAGATATACAAGATATTGAGAGGAATAGATAGAGTGGACAGCCAGCGCCTCTTTCCCAGGGCGCCAATGCTCAAAACTAGAGGACATGGCTTTAAGGTAATGGGTGGGAAATCCAGGGGTGATGTCAGCGGGAGGCTTTTCACCCAGAGATTGGTTGGTGCATGGAATGCGCTGCCTGGGGTGGTGGTGGAGGCTGATACATTGGACAAGTTCAAGAGATTGTTAGATAAGCATATGGAGGAATTTAAGTTAGAGGGATATGTGGGAGGAAGGGGTTAGATAGTCGTAGGAGTGGTTTGAAGGGTGACACAATATGGTGGGCCGAAGGGCCTGTGTTGTGCTGTATTGTTCTATGGTTCTATGGTAACTCTCAGGCAGAGAGTTATATACAGCAACACTCAGGCAGACAGTTTCCGACACCAACACTCAGGTAGACAATTACATACACCAACACTCAGGCCGAAAGTTACAAACATCAACACCCAGACAGACAATTACATAGAGCAACACTGAGAGATAAAATTACATACACCAACCCTCGGACAGACATTCACAGACACCAACTCTCAATCAAACAGTTACATGCACCAACAGTCAGGGAGACAGTTACTGACACCAACACTCAGGCAGACAGTTACTGACACCAACACTCAGGCAGACAGTTAGATACACCAACAGCCTGACAGATCATTGCTTCCACCAACCCTCAGGCAGACAATTACATCCACCAATAGTTCGGCAGAGATTTACATACACCAACACCCAGGCAGACAGTTACTGACACCAACACTCAGACAGACAGTTACATATACCAATACACAGGCAGACAATTACATACACGAATGCTCAGGCACACACTTACATACACCAACAGTCAGGCAGACAATTACATACATCAATAGTTAGGCAGACAGTTGCATGCACCAACACACAGGCAGTCACTTACTGACGCCAACACTTAGGCAGACAGTTACATACACCAACACTCAAGCAGACAGTAACAGAAACCAACACTCAGGCAGACAATTACATACACTAAAACCCAGGAAGACAATCACAGAGATGAACTCTGAAGTAGACAGTTACCGACACCAACACTCAGGGAGACACTTACCTACACCAATACTCAGCAGACAAATTACCGATATCAAAACTCAGGCAGACAATTGCATGCACCAACACCCAGGCAGAAAGTTACCGCCACCAACACTCAGGCAGAAAATTACATACATGAACACTCAGGCAGACAGTTACATACACCAACACTCAGGTAGACAGTTACATACACCAACAGTCAGGGAGACAGTTACATAAACAAACACTCAGGCAGACAGTGACATACACCATAACTCAGACAGACAGAAACAGACACAAACACTGAGGCAGACAATTACATACATCAACACCAAGGCAGTCAGTTACATACATCAACACTCAGGCAGACAAATTACATACAGCAAGACTCAGGCAGACAATTACATATACCAACACTTAGCAGACAATTGCATACGCCAACACTCAGGCAGACAGTTACAGACGCCAACACTCAGACAGACAGATTCCGACACCAACACTCAGTCAGACAATCACATCCACCATCACTCTGACAGACAAGTACATACACCAACACTCAGGCAGACAGTTACATACACCTACACTCAGGCAGACAGTAACCGACACAAACACTCAGGCAGATAGTTACGTGTACCAACACTCAGGCAGACAGTCACGGACACCAACACTCAGGGAGATAATTACATCCACCAACACTCAGCCAGGCAATTACATATAGCAATACTAAGGTAGACAGTTACATACACCAAAACTCAGGCAGACAAATTACATAGAGTAACACTCAGGCAGACAGTTACGGACACCAACGCTCAGGCAAATAATACATACACCGACACACAGGCAGACAATTATATACATCAACAGTCAGGCAACAGTTACATACACCAACACACAGGTAGACGAGTACTGATGTCAACACTCAGGCAGACGGTTACATACACCAACATGCAGGCAGAGAATTTCATACACCAACTCAGTCAGAAAATTACATACATGAACTCTCAGCGGACAGTTATATACAGCAACAATCAGGCAGACAATTACATAGACCAACACTCAAGCAAAGAATTACCCACACCAACACTCAGGCAGACAATTATATACACCAACACTCAGGCAGACAGTTACCGACACCAACTCTCAGTCAGACAGTTACATGCACCAACAGTCAGGGAGACAGTTACTGACACCAACACTCAGGCAGACAGTCACATGCACCAGCAGTCAGGCAGACTCTTAGATGCACCAACGCTCAGGCAGATAATTACGTATATCAATGCTAAGGCGGACAGTTACATACACCAAAACTCAGGCAGACGAATTGCATACAGCAACACTCAGGCAGACAGTTACGGACACCAACGCTCAGGCAAATAATACATACACCAACACACAGGCAGACAATTACATACATCAACAGTCAGGCAACAGTTACATACACCAACACACAGGCAGACAATTACATACATCAACACTCAGGCAAACAGTTACATCCACCAATTTCATACACCAACTCAGTCAGAAAACGACATACATGAACTCTCAGGCAGACAGTTATATACAGCAACACTCAAGCAGACAATTACCGACCCCAACACTCAGGCAGGCAGTTGACGACACCAACACTCAGGCAGACGGTTACCAACACCAATACTCAGGCAGACAATTACATATATCAAAACTAAGGCAGACAGTTGCATGGAGCAACACTGAGAGAGAAAGTTACATACAACAACATTCAGGCAGACAGTTACCGACACCAACACTGAGGTAGACAGTTACATGCACCAGCAGTCAGGCAGACAGTTACATGCACCAACACACAGCCAGACAATTTCATACACCAAAACTCAGGCAGACAGTTGCATGGAGCAACACTGAGAGAAAGTTACATACAACAACGCTCGGGCAGACATTTACCGACATCAACTCTCAGTCAGAATGTTACATGCACCAGCAGTCAGGTAGGCAGTTACATACAGCAACACTCAGGCAGATGGTTAGATACACCAACAGTCTGGCAGATCATTGCTTACACCAACCCTCAGGCAGACGCTGACATGCACCAACTGTCAGGCAAACAATTACATCCACCAACATTCAGACAGACAGTTACCAACATCAGCACTCTGGCAGACTATACATACACCAACTCTCAGGCAGACAATTACATTCATCAATAGTCAGGCAGACAGTTACATACACCAACACTCAGGCAGAAAATTACATACATGAACACTCAGGCAGACAGTTACATACACCAACAATCAAGCAGACAGTTTCCAACACCAACACTCAGGCAGACAATTACATAGACCAACTCTCAAGTAGACAGTTACCGAGACCAACACTCAGGGAGACATTTACATACACCAATACTCAGCAGACAAATTACCAATATCAAAACTCAGGCAGACAATTGCATGCACCAATCCTCAGGCAGACAGTTACCGCCACCAACACTCAGGCAGAAAATTACATACATAAACACTCAGGCAGACAGATACATGCATCAACACTCAGGCAGACAGTGTCCTACACCAACACTTAGGTAGACAATTACATGCACCAAAACTCAGGCAGACTGTTACCAACACCAACTCTCAGTCAGACAGTTACATGCACCAACAGTCAGGGAGACAGTTACTGACACCAACACTCAGGCAGACATTCACATGCACCGGCAGTCAGGCAGACTCTTAGATGCACCGACACTCAGGCCGACAGTTACAGATGCCAATACTCAGGCAGACAGTTACCGATACCAACCCTCAGGCAGACAGTTACATGCACCAACACTCATGCAGATTGTTACCTACATCAAAATTCAGGCAGACAATTACATACACCAACACTCAGGCAAACAGTTACAGACGCCAACACTCAGGCAGACAGTTACCGACGCCAACACTCAGGCAGACAATTACATCCACCAACAGTCAAGGAGACAATGATATACATCAACACTCAGGCAGACATTTACTTGCACCAACACTCAGGCAGAAAGTTACCGACACCAAAACTCAGGCAGACAATTACATGAAGCAACACTCAGGCAGACAATCACATACACCAACACTCAAGGAGACAGTTACACCAACACTCAGGCAAATACCCACACACAACCACAATGAGAATACATGGAGCCACACATCATCAGACCTCGGCACTCACACAGCCACTCAGGTGGATACCATCATATTGTTGCTACTCTCAGGCAGATCATAGTCATAGAGTCATAGAATTGTGCAGCACAGTGACGGGTCCTTTGGCCCACCTGCTGACTGATTCCTGTCAATGCTGATCACTACATTAGGCCCATTTCCCTCTAAACCTTTCCTGTCAAGTTGTTGTCTTCACACCTTTTAACCTTTGTTATTGTATCTGCTGCTACCATTTCCTCTGGCAGCTTGTTTCAGATAACCACCACCAATTGTCTGAATAGCTTATCCCTTAGATCTCATTTAAATTTCTCTACTTTCACATTAAACATCTGCCTTTATTTCTAGACTCCCCTGCCGTAGGAAAATGGCTATCTATGCCCCACATCATTTTATAAACCTCTGTAAGGTTACCCCTCAGCCTCCTATGTTCCAGTGAGAACAATCCCAGCCCATCCAACCTCTGCTCCATTCCAGGCAACATCCTGGTGAATCATTCCCGCACTCTCTCTATTGCTACCACATCCTTCCTGTAGTGTGGTGACCAGAACTATACACAATACTCCAAGTGCAGTCTGCCCAACGTTTTGTACAGCTGTAACATGATCTCTCAACTCTTAGACAATGCTTTGGCCTATGAAGACCAGCCTACCAAATGCCTTCTTCACTACTCTATCCACCTCTGTTGCCATTTTTCAGGGAGCTATGAACTTGCACCCCAAAGTTACATCAACACTCACAAGGTCCCTCCTATTTACTGTCCTCCCAGCATCGCCCATCTCAAAATTTATCACTTCACACTTCTCTGGTTTAAGTTCCATCTGCCACTGCGCTGCCCAGCTTTCTAGCTGATCTCTGTCCTGCTGTACCCTTAGGGAAATTTCTTTGATCTCTACAATGCCAGCAGTTTTTATGTCTGCCAACTTACCAATCAAGCCTCCTACATTCTCATCCAAGTCATTTATATATAATTCAAACATCAATGGTCCCAGCACCGATCTCTGTGGTACACCACTTGTTACAGACTTCCAGCCAGAAAAACACCCATTCACCACTACCCTCTGCTTCCTATCATTGCGTTAATTTTCGATCCAGTTTGCCAACACACCTCAGATCCCATGTCCTTTAACCTTCTGGACCAACCTACCATGTGGGACCTTGTCAAAGGCCTTACTGCAGTCCATGAATCCTACATTAATTGTCCTGCCTTTGTCAATTTTCTTAGTTTTTCCTTTAAAAATCTCAATCATATTTGTGAGACATGATCTCCCGACACAAAACCATGCTGACTCCTGCTAACCAGTCCCTGCCTTTCCAAGTGAAGATAAATCCTGTCCCTCAGAATCTTCTCCAACAACTTCCCTACCACTGATGTAAGGCTCACCGGCCTGTAGTTTCCTTACTGCCCTTTTTGAACAAGAGGACAACGTTAGCTTTCCTCCAGTCTTCTGGTATCTCAGCCAGGCTAACGAAGATGCAAAAATCTCTGTCAGAACCCCAGCAATCTCCTCGCTTGCTTCCAATAGCATCCTAGAATAGATTCCATCAGGCCCTGGGGGTTTATTCATCCTAATGTGCACCAATATTTCTCACACTTCCTGATACAGACATGTTCAGAATATCAACACACTCCTCCCCTAACTCTCCAGCCTCCACACTCTCCTCCCTGGTGAAAACGGATGAGAAGTATTCATTTGGGACCTTGCTCATATTCTCTGGCTCCACACACACATTAACCCTTTGGTCCCTGAGGGCACCAACTCTTTCCTTCACTACCCTCTTGCTCCTAATATACTTGTAAAAGGTTTTGAGATTGTCTTTAAGCCTACCTGTCAAAGCCATTTCATGATCCCTTTTTGGCCTCCTAATTTCTTTCCTAACTATGGATCATAATTTGAGGGAAATAAACACAGTGGTACAGGGATAGAGGGAGAACTGGGACTGACTGCTTTGACTACAGTGAGCTGGCAAAGACCCAATCGGCAAGTGGCTTCTGTTATGACATGGAAGGAGACAATTTAGTACATCGAGTTCATCTAAGAGCAATTCCATCTATCCCAGTCATCATAACACATTCCTTCCCAGAACTTCAGGTTCTTAGGTGTAAATATCACCGACAATTTGTCCTGGTCCAACCACGTTGACCCCACAGTCAAGTAAGCACACCAACACCTCTACTTTCTCAGAAGGCTAAGAAAATACAGCATATCCCCAGTGATTCTTACCAATTTTTACAGATGCACTATAAAAAGCATCCTATCTGGATGCGTCACAGCTTGGTATGGGAACTGCTCTGAACAAGACAGCAAGAAATTGCAGAGCGCTGTGAACGCAGCCCAGGTCATCACATAAACCAGCCTCCCCTCTGTTGACTCCATCTACACTTCCTCCTTGGGAAATCAGCCAACTTAATCAACCCGCCACCCCGGACACTCTCCTCCCCTCTCCCACTGAGCAGAAGACACAGAAGCTTGAGAACATGTACCACTCAAGGACAGCTTCTATCCCGCTGGTATCAGACTCCCATACACTAAAGAACGAACTCTTGATCTCCCAATCTACCTCGTTGTAGCCCTTGCACTTTATTTGTCTACCTGCACTGCGCTTTCTTTGTAACTACAACATTATATTCTACATTCTGTTTTCCTTTTTACTACCTCGATTTAATTATGTATGGGATGATCTGTCTGGATGGCATGCAAACAAAAGCTTTTCACTGTACCTTGGTAGATGTGACAATAATAAACCAAACCAAACCAAACCCCTCTGATTCTCCCACCAACCACTTACAAGAAGGGCAACATAGAGCAACTATTTAACCTACAAATCAGCACATCATTGGGATGTGGGAGGAAACCAGAGCACCCTGGGAAAGCCTATGTGGTCACAGGGAGAAAGTGCAAACTCCACACAGACAGCAGTAGAGCTCAGAATAGAACCTGACTCACTGGAGTGATGAGGCTGGACCATCACTGTGCATACAGGAATGACCCATGAATGACCAAATCCCTCACTCTTCCATTAACATCTGGTTAAGTGTGGCCTCCTCAACATCGGTGAGACCAAACACAGACTTGGTGACCGTTTCACAGAACACCTGCGCTCTATTTGTAACCGCGATCTGCATCTCCCTGTTGCCAGTCATTTCAACTCCCCCTCCCACACTATCACTGATATGTCAGTCCTCGGCCTCCTCCACTGCCAGGAGAATTCCAAGCGCAAACTGGAGGAACAGCACCTCATTTTCCGTCTTGGAACATTGCAGCCTAACGGCACGAACATTGAATTCTCCCACTTTAGGTAATCCCCACCCCCTTCCCCACAACACCGCCCCCCCCACCATGCTTCTTCTCTTCTTCCCTTTCCTTGCCTATCTCTCTTTTTTCTACCTTTTTTCTCCTTTCTCTCCTTACCTTTGACCCATCCCCTGGTGGATCTGCTCTCCCCTCCTCCCCCACACCTGCCTATCACTATCTCTTACCTGCATCGACCTATCACCACCCTGTGTCACCCCGCCTCCCCTCTTTTGTCCACCTATCACTGCTCTGCTTTTCCCTCCTATATATTGGGCTTCCCCTTTTCCTATCTTCAGTCCTGAAGAAGGGTTCTGACCCAAAACGTTGACTGCCTGCTTTTCTCCACGGATGCTGCCTGGCCTGCTGAGTTCCCCCAGCACCATTGTGTTTTTCATTGAGATTCCAGCATCTGTAGTCCTTTTTTTCTCTGGCTAAGGGACTAACCCTGGTTTAATGAACAGCAACGGCTACACCTAAAAATGGTAATTGTTTTATTATTGTCACATGTACCAAGATACAATGAGACACTTAGTTTTGCATGCCATCTATACAGATCATTTCAAAACATAAGTACATCAAGGTAGTACAAGGGAAAAGCAATAACAGAATGCAGTATATAGTGTTACAGTTACAGAGAAAGTGCAGTTCAGGTAAATATTTGCAGTTCAGAAAAATAAAATGCAAGGGCCATGACCAGATAGATCATGAGTTCAAGAGTTCATCTGTATTGTACAAGAGATCTGTTCAAGTCTTATAACAGCTGGGTAGAAGCTGTCCTTGAGCCTGGTGGTGTGTGTTTTCAAACCTTTGTATTTTCTGCTCGATGGAAGGGGGGAGAACAGAGGACGTCTGGGGTGGGAGGGGTCTTTGATTATGTTGGCTGCTTTCCCGAGGCAGCGGGAAGTGTAGACAGAGTCCATGAAAGGAAGCGACCCTAGTGAATTTGCAGTACAAAACAACATCTAAGCTTGAATCTAGATGCAAAAGAGAAAATAATGTGATCAACAGATCAAAAATCTGCAAACCTGCTGTATCCTGACATTAATTAAACTGAAAATATAGAGGGAACTTTACCCATCTCTCACAGAGGCACAGCACCACAGGTTAAAGATGAAACATTAGCAAACAAAAATGCCGAGAGGATGATTCATCCTGAGGTCTCAGCCATCGCTTATGTTCTGCCAATTTGAATCAAGGAATTTTTAACAGCACTTGATAAAGGTGATGGTCCAAATGATATTGTGCCTGTTATGCTGAAGACCTGCACTCCAGAACTAGCCATCCAACACACAAAATGCTGGAGGAACTCAATGGATCAGGCAGCATCTATGAAGAGAAATGAACTGGATGTCTGGATGAAGGGTCTCAACCTGAAACATTGTCTGTCCATTTCTCTCTGTAGATGCTGCCTGACTCACTGAGTTCCTCCAGCATTTTGTGTGTTACTCCAGATTTCGGCATCTTCAGTTTCATGTGTCTCCATGCCTCCACCTGAGCTGTGCAGTTTGGACATTTTCCATATTTTTCCAACAATATGGGAAATCCCTCAGGGATGTCCAGTTTGTGAAAACCAGGATAAATCCAATTTGATTAATTATTGCCAGATCAGTCTGCTCTCAATCATCAGCAAAGCGGTGGAAGGGGCTGTTGACAGTCCAACCAAGCAGTACCTGCTCTCCGAGAACCTGCCCCCCAATTATCATAGACTAATGTGCTGAATTCCAGAGGTGAGGTGAGAGTGACTGTCCTTGATGTCAAGAACAAATATAAACAAATTAAAAGGCAGCGTTAGTCTGAGTGTGGCATCAAGAGCCCTGGTAACACTGAAGCTGATTGGCAGCAAGAATTCAGCAAGGTGGCTCAGTGCAGTGAGTAGTAAGGACAGTAACTACTGGCCTTGTCAGTGAATGCCTCATTCCATAAGTCAATAAAACAAATGTTCAAAGATTATTGGGGCATTTATAGCTCCATCAAAGTTTCTACAGATTGATATAATGTTTGCAGATTATCAGTATGTCTACAGGTTACCAGAGATTAAATAGATGACCAGGACACAAACAACTTATCAGCATTTTACTTTAGAACATAGAGCAGTACAGTTCAGGAACAGACCCTTGGGCCCACCATGTTGTGACGTACCAATTAAACTTGTAATTAAAAGCCTACTAAACTAATCCCTTCTGCCTACACAATGTCTGTATCCCTCCATTCTCTGAACATTCATGTGCCTGTCTCAGAGCCTCTTAAACGCCTCTATCGTATCTGTCTCCACCACCAGGCACCCACTACTCTCTGTGTAAAAAACTTGCCCCGCACATCTCCTTTGAATTTACCCTCTCTCACAAATGTATACCCTCTAGTATTAGATATTTTGACCCTGGGAAAAAGCTACTGGCTGTCTATCTATGCCTCTCATAATTTTATGAAATTCCATCAGGTGTCTCCTCAGTCTCTGCTGCTCCAGAGAAAACAACCAAGTTTGTCCAACCTCTCCTTATAATAGCACATGCCCTCTAATCCAGGCAGCATCCTGGTAAACCTCTTCTGCGCTCTCTCCAAAGCCTCCACATCCTTCCTATAATGGGGTGAACAGAATTGAATGCAATACTCTAGATGCAGCCTAAGCAGAGTTTTATAAAGCTGCAACATAACTTCCTGACTCTTGAACTTGATGTATGCCATATGCTTTCTTTACCACCCTATCAACCTGTGCAGCCACTTTCAGGGAGCAGTGGACTTGGACCCCAAGATCCCTCTGTACATCAACACTGTTAAGGGTCTCTTTACATCTGATCTCCCAAAGTGCAACACCTCACACTTGGCCAGATTAAACTCCATCTGCCATTTCTCTACTCATATCTGCAACTGATCTACATCCTGCTGTATCCTTTGGCAATCTGCTACACTGTCCACACTGCCAATCCTTGTATCGTCTGTGAACTTACAAACCCACCCATCCACATTTTGATGCAAGTCATTTTTATATATATCACAAACAGCAGGGGTCCCAGTATGGATCACACTTCCAACCAGAAATTTATTCATTTACAGGACGCACATGATACTGGCAAGGCCAAAACTTATTGTCCAACTCTTCCTGCCTTTCAGAAAGTACCAGTGAACTCCTTTACTGAACCACTGTAGAGATCTGATGAAGGGACTCCCACAGTGCTGTACCAGAGGGAGTTTCAGGAGTTAGACCCAGCATCGATGATGGACCGGTGATGATGGACCAAGTCAGAATGGTGCATGGATTGGAAGGGATCCTGTAGGTGGTGTTGTTCCCATGTGCCTGCTGCATGTCCTCCTTGGTGGAGAGGTTGTGGGTTTGGGAGATGAGGTTGGAGTAGCCTGGGCAAGTGACTGCAGTGGACTTTGTAGGTGGTGCACACAGCAGCCATTGTGCACTGCTGGTGGAGGGAATGAATGACTCGGATGGTGAATGGAGTGCTGAACATATCAGCTGCCTTGCTCTGAATGACTTTTTTTTACAGGAATAAGAGCACTGATGTGTGCATGTGAATATTGAAAGAAGCAAGTGAGGAGATTGCTGGGTCTTTGACAAAGATCTGTGTCCTCACTAGCAACAGGAGTTCCTGGAGGACTGGAGAGTAGCAAATGTTGTGTCTTTGTTCGAGAAGGGAAATAGGGATGATCCAGGAAGGTCAGTCAGCCTCACGTCAGTTGTAGGAAAGTTATTGGAGAGGATACTGAGGGGTAGGGTTTATGCACATTTGGAAAGGCATGGCCTGCTTAGGGACAGTTAGCATGGCTTTGTGTTCGGCAGGTCACATCTTACAAACTTAATTGAGTTTTTTGAGGAGGTGACAAAGGTGCTTAATGAGGGTAAGGCAGTAGACATTATCTAAGGCATTTGATATGGCATTATTTACTAAGGCATTATTGCCCTTCATTGTAGGTTGATTCAGAAAATAAAGATGCATAGGATCCAGGGTAAATTGCAAGTTTGAATTCGGAACTGGCTTGTCCATGGAAGATGAGAGTAGAGGTGGAAGGCTGTTATTCTGGTTGGAGGTCCGTGACCAGTGGTGTTCCGCAAGGATCGGTGCTGGGACCTCTGTTTGTGATATATATCAATGATTTGGATGAAAATGCAGATGGGTTGATTAGCAAGTTTGCAGATGACACCAAGGACAGTGGTAAAGGACTATCAAAGAATACAGTGGGACTTAGATCAGTTATAGGTATGGGCAGAGAAGTAGCAGATGGAGTTTAATCCAGGCAAGTGTGAAGTGTTGCACTTTGGGAGGTCAAATGAATGGAGAAAGTATACAGTTAATGGTAAACCTCTTAATAGCATTGAGGTATGAGGGATCTTGGGGTCCAGGTCCATTGTTCACTGAAAGTGGCTACGCAAGTGGATAAGGAGGTAAAGAATGCGTATGGCATGCTTGCCTTCATTGGTAGGGGTGTTGAGTACAAGAGTAAGGATGTCATGTTGCAGCTATATAAAACTTTAGTCAGACCACACTTGGAGTATTGTGTGCAGTTCTGGTCGCCCCATTATAGGAAGGATGTGGAGACTGTAGAGAGGGCGCAGAAGAGGTTTACCAGGGTGCTGCCTAGAGTAGAGGGTATGAGCTATAAGGAGAGGTTGGATAAACTTGTATTGTTTTCTCTGGAGCAGCAGAGGCTGAAGGGGAGACCTGATAGAGGTTTATAAACTTATGAAAGGCAATTACAGGGTAGACAGTCAGACAGGGTAGAAATGTCAAACACCAGAGGACATGTTTTTAAGGATAAAGGGGGGAAGTTTAAAGGTGATGTGAGGGCAAGTTTTTTTACACGAGGAGTAGTAGGTGCCTGGAATGGGTTACCAGGAGTAGTAGTGGAAGCAGGCAGTTTGGTGAAGTTTAAGAGGCTTTTAGATAAACACATGAATATGAAGGGAATGGAGGGATATAAAAGATAAGTATAAGTATTTATTTATTTATTAGTCACATGTACATTGAAACACACAGTGACATGCTTCTTTTTGTGTTACTGAGAATGTGCGCAAGTGTCGCCTCTCTTCCTGCACCAACATAGCATGCCCACAACTCCTAACCTGTGTGTCTTTGGAACCCACGATACACAAGAGGAGGACATTTAGTATAAATTGGCACCAAGATTTGATACGTACCGGCTTGGTACAGCAACTGCTCTGCCCAGGACCGCAAGAAACTTCAGAGAGTTGTGGACACAGCCCAGTGCATTACGGACACTAGCCTCCCCTCCTTGGACTCTGTCTCTACCTCTCGCTGTCTGGGTGAGGCAGCCAACATAATCAAAGACCCCACCCATCTGGGACATTCTCTCTTCTCTCCTCTTCCATTGGGTAGAAGATACAGGAGCCTGAGGGCACGTACCACCAGACTTAAGGACAGTTTCTACCCCACTGTGATAAGACTATTGTACAGTTCCTTTATACAATGAGATGGACTATGACCTCACGATCTACCTTGTTGTGACCTTGCACCTTATTGCACTGCACTTTCTCTGTAGCTGTGACACTTTACTCTATACTGTTATTGTTTTTACCTGTACTACATCAATGCACTCTGTACTAACTCAGTGTAACTGCACTGTGTAATCAATTGACCTGTACGATCAGTTTGTAAGACAAGCTTTTCACTGTACCTCGGTACAAGTGACAATAATAAACCAATACCAATACCAAAACCAAAGGTTGGCACAACATTGCGGGCTGAATGGCCTGTCCAGTGCTGTACTGTTCTATGTGTTACAAACTGGTCAACTTGTACAAATCTTGTTGATTTGTACATGTCTTGGCAACTTGACATTTCCCTGTACTCTGTAAATCCACTACTAATCTTTATGTATCATGCTGATCTCTACATAATGTTAATCTTCGCTTGTCCTAGCAATTTGTTGGCACCCAGCAATCTGGATATCTGTTTTTAAATTTATATACAGTGTTAAATTAGTACAGACCCTCCTATTTTATGCTCAGCCTGGTAATCTGCACAAACCCTGCTAATGCGAGCAGGATTTCGTCTTCTCGACCCAACCTGTTTAATTCCTGATCTTCACAACATGTCAATCCCTGCTTATTTGTACATATTCTGTGAATCTGTTTACACTCTGCTAATCTCTGCACATCCAGCCAATCTGTACATCACTTATGTTCTGTGCAAATCTTGCCACTTGATCTGTTAATGTACACAGTATTTATGCTGATATCTGTTCATTCTTCCCATTAAATCCAAGACCGTTCTTCCTCATTATCCTCCCACCCATTATTTTATATCTATGATCTTCCTAGGTCTCCGACAGATTGTATCGGACCCACTGCCTTCCCTCTCCCCATGTTACTCTGGTCTGTCTGGAGGTTGTATCCCTACCTTTGGCCGTTGGTTGTGGATTTCTTCTCCTTGACCTGAAGTTCTGCCCTGCTGGAACATGACTGGAGGTAAAGGTACCAAGGGGGCAAATTCACTCCTGCTATCCCTGTGAGGGGAAGAGAATGGAGGGAAGTCAGAGAGAAGGTGCTGGGCTGAGCTCACACCGATGTGCTTTGTAACCTCTGAAATTTATCCAGTGTTAGCCACTAAAGTAGTCAAGGAAACACTGTCACTGCCCATACACTGGGGCTTCTTTCATCAGCAATGTGATAATGATCAGACAATGGCTTTGGCAGTGTTACATGAGGGATGAGATTTGGCTAGAACTTCCTTATTCACCTATAAATTTGGCCCTGGGATTGTTTACATTAGAGAGGACAGGGCGGTCATGGATCTTACCTGAAAACCTGGCACCTTGATGTCACTGCACTCTCTCAGAAACACACCCGAGCATCAGCCTACATTATGAGCTCAAACCTCTGCAGGGAATTTGACCACAGGATCTCGGACCCACTGGTGGGAAAGCTATTGGCTGAACTGTCCAGTACATTATGGGGGGTGAGATGGACTTGAAAAAGTCCAACCTTCTTATGCTCAGAAGTATATAGACTGCCAAAGGGCGCTGTCCCTTACAACAACGGGAGATCTATCTGCAGCAACTCCCCCAGTGAGAAAGGTTCCATACCAGGAGTCTGGAGGCATTAATTTTACTCAATTGAGTCAATGCTACTCAGACAGACATGGGGGACTAAAAGGGTGAGGATGTATAACAGGAGCAGGAGTAGGCCACTCGGCCCCTCAAGCCTGCCCCACCATTCAATATGATCATGGCTGATCTATGCTGGTCTCAACTCCTCGTCTGTGCCAGTTGCCCATAACCCTCAATTCCTCAATTTTTCAAATATTTATCTATCTCCACCTTAAATATATCTCCTGATCGGGCCTCCACCACCCTCGGGGGCAGAGAATTCCAGAGATTCACCACGCTCTGAGAGAAGAAATTTCTCCACACCTCAGTTTTAAATGACCGGCCCCTTATCTTGTAACTACGTCCCCTTGTTCCGTGACTCTCCCACTTAGCTCCTGCCTGTTCTGCAAAAAACTCTTTCAGACACTCGTAGCTAGAAGTTATTCTGCACAGCACTATATCTTTGAGAGACTGGATTCTTTGTGTATGGTCAAGTGCTCCCAAGATGTTGTTCCAGCTCCTTCATATGTTTGGTCCACTTACTCTCAGAGGTCACCAAACATCAGGCATCATACATGGTGCACCATAAGCTAGTGCCTTGGGGGCAGAATACGTTTGCAGGGGGAGGGTTGAACATGGCACAGGCCACTTACTCGGGCAAATGCTGCGGGGTTGAAGGCTGTGCCAAGGTTCAGTATCTGGCCTGCTGCCTTTGAACTCGAATTGTTGCTCTTTTGTGGGTTGGGTCTCCAGATTTCACGGTGTCCATATCCACATAATCCCAGCCTTTGCTGACAGTCTTAGTAGTGTTCCCACTAAAGGATCCAACTGTATGGGCTGTGGCCTGACAGAGTGCCTGGCCCCTCACCACACTCTGGACTCTGGAAGATCGTGTGTCCAATTCCTTATCTCACAACCCAATTGTGCTTCTAGCTCCCGATATCCCTTCCCCTGATGCCACCCCTTCCCCTGATGCCACCCCTTCCTCAATACCATCTCTTCCCTCAATCCCTCCCCTTCCTCAGTCCCACCTCTTCCCTCAGTCCGACCCTTTCATCCACCTTGATCCCATCCTGCCTCTTCCCTTCTCTTGAAGCTGTCCTCGATAATTATGTTGTCCCTTCTCTCAATGCTGCCCCTTTCCTACATTCTGCGCCTTCTATTGATCCTGCCCATTCCCAATGCCTCTGACCTAAACCAAGTCAAGCTCCAATTCTCCCTGCCCAGGCCAGTTATCCCTCTGGCCTCTGACCCCATGAGTGATCTGTTGATGTACCTGGCGGGGGAAAGGTCTCTGCATGTTTTGGTGTGTGAGACCTGTTCCCCTGCACACTCATACTTGAGCCCTGTGTGCACACTACAACTGATGGATCGCCTTCAAGAAAGCTGCAGTATTGCTTTAATGGTCCCTTTTAGGTGCTGAAGAGCTTATTGGTTTTGACCTCTCTATAAAACACTTTTGAAACTGGGATTCAGTTAAAGACTTCCGATCAGATTTTAGCACGGAGAGTCACAGACCACGAATGACGCACTGTCTGATCAGAAGGTCAGCAATTGCATGCAACTTACAAGTCAGGTCCTCTATCTGCCTGCAGAAAGGGCAGACCTTTAGTGCTCGAGATGATCTGAGGAGGTAGAGAGGAAGCTTCCATCCGCTGGAACATGGGTGTTCGACTCTAAACAAAGAAAGATGGTGTATTCATCACATTGTGTGGCTTGTCCATAACTCAGTCCATAACTCAGTCCATAACTCAGAGAGGGGTCACTCAGCCACACTGGATCATGGACCATAGAACAGTACAGCACAGAAACAGGCCCTTTGGCCTACCATGTTGTGCCAAACTAATTAAACTAGTAATTAAACACATAACTAAACCAATCCCTTTTGCCTACACAATGTCCATATCTCTCCATTCTCTGCACATTCATGTGTCTATCTCAGAGCCTCTTAAACGCCTCTATTGTATCCGCCTCCACCACCACCCCTGGCAATGCATTCCAGGTACCCACTACTGTGTAAAAAACCTCCCCCACATATCTCCTTTGAACTTATCCTCTCTCATCTTAAATGCATGCCCTCTGATATTCGACATTTCGACCCTGGGAAAAAGACACTGGCTGTCTACTCTATCTATGCCTCTCATAATCTTATAAACTTCTATCAGGTCTCCCCTCAGCCTCCGCCGCTCCAGAGAAAACAATCCAAATTTGTCCAGCCTCTGCTTATAGCACATGCTCTCTAATCCAGGCAGCATCCTGGTAAACCTCTTGCACCCTCTCCAAAGCTTCCACATCCTTCCTATAATGGGGCAACCAGAATTGAATGCAATATTCCAGATGCGACCTAACCAGAGTTTTATAAAGCTGCAGCATAACTTCCTGTCTCTTGAACTCAGTGCCTTGAATAATGAAGGCAAGCATGCCATATACCTTCCTTACCACCCTATCAATCTGTGCAGCTACTTTCAGGGAGCTACAGACTTGGACATTAAGATACCTCTGTACATCATCACAGTTAAGGGTCCTGCCATTAACTGTGCACTGTCCCTTTACATTTGATCTCCTAAAGTGCAGCACCTCACACTTGACCAGATTAAACTCCATCCGTCACTTCTTTGCCCATAGCTGCAACTGATCTATATTCCGCTATATTCTTTGGCAATCTTCTACACTGTCCACAATACCACCAATCTTTATTTACAGTTAAGAGCGCAACCCTCTGAGATAAAAGGAAGCAAAATAATGACTCATTCTGCCTGCTGATCTGCCATGTCAAACATCCACACACGACATCGCTGTTGCACCTTCTCTCTCAGCTTGTGACCTGAAGCCTGTTACTGACAGGGCAGTTGGTGAAGAATCATTAACAACGCAATCACCACAGCTATCACTATTGCTGTGCTGTTGAATAGTGGAGTGAGTAGTGAGAGTGCCACAAAATGAGGGAGCAGGTGAAACATTGCCACTTGTTTGGAGGTGTCATCCCCGGTCAGCTGAGGAGCTGAGCATGAGGACCTCAACACTTTGTCCACTTATTTACCCATCCACTTTATTTCTGACCCCATCCCCCACTAATTACACCTTCCTCTCAAAAATTGCCTCCTCAATTTTACCCACCCCATCTTCCCCAGAACTCCTTTCGTTCATCTCCCTTTAGCTTAGTTTCACATCTCATCCTCTCCCAACGCCGTCAACTATTCCACCTCCGGCTCCCAGACACACGTCCATTCGCGCATACAGTTTGACCCGGCTCCCCTCCTAATTTTGTCCAGCCCACCTTCCCTCACATTAGAATTTGTGCACCCTGTCCACCACTTCTCTGCCCCAATTCACCTGGGCACCTCTTCGCCATTTTCACCCACCCACCCCTCCACCACACTTATTTCACCTTTCCATTTCCTCCCCCTTTTCATCCGTTCCATCTTCTCTATCCTGTTTTCAGCCCACAGTTCAATTTCTCATTGCATGCGACACTTAGTTAATGTCTATCCCAAGGCCAGTACCTGCTCTTCCTGCAGCTTCTGATACTTCTTGTTCTTGCTCTGTTTGTAGTAATCCATGATCATCATGGCAGCATAGATTTTCCCAACTGTTAAGTCTGTGTCTGGAGGAGAGTGGAAGATAGAGTCATAGAGAGATACAGCACAGAAACAAGCCATTTGGCCCACTGAGTCTATGCTGACCATCAACCATCCACTTACACCAATCCTACATTAATCCCATTTTTTATTTTCGCCACATTGTCTTCAACTCCCTGCGGATTCTACTACTTATCCATACACAAGGGGCGATTTACAGCAGCCAATTAACCCACCAACTCGCACGTCTTTGGGATGTGGGAGGAAACCGGAGCACTCTGGGGAAACCCATGCGGTCACAGGGAGAATGGGCAAACTCTACACAGACAGCACCTGAGGTCGGGATTGAACCCGGGTCTCTGGTACTGTAAGGCAGCAGCTCAACTAGCTACGCCACTGTGCCATCTGAAGATATTCAGTGGTCCAGAGATCAGGAACATTGCAAACACATACAACCATCAAAGGTAAACAGTAAAAGCACAATTACCTCATGCACTGCCATTTAACAAGGAACAGGTATGGTTCCTTGACACCACAATGTGGAAGTCCACAGTTTAAAATGGTAGTGTGGCACAGATCCTCTTGGATGGAATATTTATGGGCCCACAACTGTCCTCGTGTTTGAAAAGGGTCAGACTTTGGATCTACATTTGGAGGCCCATGATAGAAGGGTGAAGTCCACATACAGTGGTTCTGTTCAGGAAATGAAATGCATATCGTTGAGTCATACAGCATGAACACAGACCCTTCGGCCCAACTCGTCCATGCCACCAAGGTGCCAACCTGAACTGGTCCCATTTGATTGTGTTTGGCCCATATCCCTCTGAACCGTTCCCATCCATGTACCTGTCTAAATTCCCTTCAAGCATTGTAATTGTATCCACTTCCTCTGGCAGCTCGTTCTATATACCCACAACCCTCTGTACGAAAAACTTGCCCCTCAGGTCCCCTTTAAATCTTTTCCCTCTCACCTTAAACCTATGCCCTCTAGCTTCAGCCTCCCCTATCCTGGGAAAAAGATAGTGACCATCCACCTTGTCTACCTCTTTATATACCTCTATAAAGCCACCCCTCAGCATCCAACACTCCAGGGAATAAAGTCCCAGCCCATCCAGTCTCTCCTTTATAACGAAAGTCCTGGTAACGTCCTTGTGAATTTTTTCTGCACTCTTTAATGATGTCCTTTCTCTAGCTGGATGACCAGAATGCAATTCAAAAATCTGTAATTCAGGGAACTTGCACTTCTTTCCTCTGCAATGGGCTTCCAACCTAGACAGGCATGGCTGATGGTTGATATGTGATTACTGAAGTCTGAGGGTGATGTCCATGGCCATTTCCAGCACATTTATAGACTGTTCATGGTACAGCACACCTCTCCTGGAGAGGGACATGCCTTACTTACTGAAAGGTCATCGACCTGAACCGTTACCTGTTTCTATCTCCACAGATGCCGCCTCACCTGCTGAGTGTTTCCAGCAATATGTGTTTCTGCTTCACTTACATGTGTGCATGGGAACCAAGAGGTCCAGGGTCTTCTGTGAGAGGTGAGGCCAAATTGTCATGATTTCCTTTCGCAGCTCTGCATCCAGCTGCTGCTTGTCCGCTCCACCTGACAAAGAGGTTTGTTCAGGAATCGCATGTCAGTATTTACCTGTTTATAACTCACAATCTGGAGAGTACATCAATATCTCCCCAAACTCAGAAATAACAGACAATAGTCAGCATACAAACAATTCCCTGAGAAATGATTGAAAGAGACCTACTGGTATTCAAATATCTCCCTGAGAATTCTATATTTACTCACTTACAGAACGTGGGCATTGTTGGTCAGGCCAGCATTTATTGTCCATCTCTAGCTGATGCAATCACAAGGAAGACGCACCAGAGTCTCTACTTTCTTAGGAGGTTAGGGAGGTTCAGCATGTCACTGAACACTCTAGCAAAATTCTACATATGTACAGTGGAAAGTATTTTGGAACCAAATACTGAAGTCCTGATTGTTCACAGGGTGACGTGTAGATGCAATCACAAGGAAGGCGCATCAGCGTCTTTATTTTCTTAGGAGGTAAAGAGGTTTGGCTTGTCAACGAAGACTAACAAACTTCTACAGAAGCACTGTTGAAAGTATCCCAACTGGTTGCATCATGGTCTGGAACGGCAATTTGAATGTGCAGGAACTAAGAAGCTGCAGAGAGTATTGGACTCTGCCCAATCCATCAGTGGCACATCTTTCCCCACCATTGGTAGTATCTACAGCAGGCACTGCCTCAAGAAGGCAACATCTATCATCAAAGATCCCCACCATCAGGGCCATGCTATTTTCTCACATCGGATAGGAGTTACAGCAGCCTGAGGTCCCACACCATCAAGTTCAAGAACAGCTACTTCCATTCAATCATTTGGTTCTTGAACCAATCTGCAATCCTAATCACTACTTCAGTATAGTAATACTTTGCACTACAATGGACTTCATTGTCTTTCTGTGTTCTTTCTTGTATAATATTGTATAATTTATGTTTAATTTATGTTTTTCCTGTGAATGTTGTGCCTCTTATGCTGTGTGCCTGTGATGCTGCTGCAAGTAAGTTTTTCATTGCACCTCTGCATATATGGACTTGCGTATATGACAATAAATTCGACTTTGACTTGACTTGCCCTGGAGGAGGTGGGTGAGCCATCTTCCTGAATGGTTCCTGTCCTTCTGATAAAGGTGTCTCTGCAGTGCTGTGGGGGAGGGAATTTCCAGGATTTAGAACCAATGTTGATAAAGGACTGGTGATATAGTCTGAGGATGTTGTGTGATATGGAGGGAAACTTGCAGTGGATGGTGTTCCCAGGCATCTGCTGCCCTTGTCCATCTTGGTGGTAAAAGTTATGGGTTTGGGTGATGTCTAAGTATGACCTCTGTCCCTCTTCCTCAAGGTGATCTCTGGTCTCTCAACTTTCCTCCATCAGAGTGCTATCGTGTATTAACTGATCTCCGTCTCTCTCAGGGGTATACCTTACAAAAGCCTGAAAGCACGTACCACCAGGCTCAAGGACAGCTTCTACCCTGCTGTTATAAGACTATTGAACAGATTCCTAGAATGATAAAATGGACTCTTGACCTCACAATCCACCTCGTCATGGCCTTGCACCTTACTGTCTGCCTGCACTGCACTTTCTCTGTAACAGTGACACTTTATTCTGCATTCTGTTATTGCTTTCCCTTGTACTGCCTCAATGCACTGTTGTGATTCAGTGATCTATATGCATGGCATGCAAAACTAATTTTTTTTACTGTACATGTGACAATAATAAACCATCTTACCAATTTACCAATTTAATTGTACAGACAAACATTGCCTCTGTATAACTTTGGTGCTTCTAAGTGTCATTCTTTGGGAGATATCTGTGCACTGACTGGAGTATTTTAGTCCCTCCTTCTCACAGAGTCATAGAATAAAACAGCATGGAAGCAGGTCCTTTGGCCCAACTGATCCATGCCGACCATGGTGCCCACCAAGCTAGTCCTATTTACCCATGTTTGGCCTATATACCTCTAAACCTTTTCCATTTATATACTTATTTAAATGTCTTTTAAATGTTGTTATTCTACCCGACTCAACCAATTCCTCTGGCATCTCATTTCACATACGCACCACCCTCTGCATGAAAAAGTTGCCCCTCAGGTCCCTTATAAATCTTTTACTGCTCACCTTAAACCTATGGCCTTTAGTTTTTAGTTCCCCTTCCCTGGGAAAAGGACTGTGTGCATTCACCCTATGTATAACCCTCATGATTTTATGCACCTCTATAAGGTCACCACTCAGTCTCCTACATTCCAAGGAATAAAGTCCTAGCCTGCCCAACATCTCCCTATAACTCAGGCCCTTGAATCCTGGCAACATCCTCATAAATTTTTGCTGCATTCTTTCCAGTTTAATGATGTCTTTCCTCTAACAGCGCGACCAACACTGTACACAATACTCCAAGTGTGGTCTCACCAACATCTCAACATCTTGCACAACTGCAAGATAGCCTTACAACTCCTATACACTTAGATAGACATCTCTGCACCAACTAGTTCCTGTCAGTCTCAATCAGAATTCCTCAATAAGATCCCTTTATAACCTATTCTGTTCCAAGAATGCTCTCTGTCTCTGTCTCTCTGTCTCTCTGTCTCTGTCTCTCTGTCTCTGTCTCTCTGTCTCTGTCTCTCTGTCTCTGTCTCTGTCTCTGTCTCTGTCTCTGTCTCCATCCGTCAGTTTTTAAAATAATTGTTATCTTGACAGCTTTGGTCTTAACCCCCTCACAAACACCCCCTCCTTTTCGCTGCAATTTAAAGTACATTTGTTATCTCAAATTTCCAGAAATTTCCAGTTCTGTAGGAGTCTTTCATCCAGTTCGAGCATGACCTCCATGTTGCTGTGTTCTGTGTCTTTACCAATAAGGACAAATATTCTAGGTGCCTTCTTAATCACCTATCTACCTGTTCTACTATCTTCAGAGATCAGTGTACAAGGAGTGGAATAAGTGGATCATTGGCAGGTTGCAGTGAGGGAGGTACCATTGGAATACATGCTTGGGTCCCAACTATTTAAAATCTATTGCAGAGAGCTAAGTGTGTAACATTTTCAGACACAAAATTCAGTTTGTAGTAGGTTGTCCTTAGACTGGAATAAAGCCCCTAGCATAATTCAGTAGTAATTAGCAATTAATTACTCCCTTTAAATTAAAGGACTGAGTTCTCCTGCTATGGATAACTCTTGAATTTCCTAATTACTCTAAAGTAAATTAGGAGATTCATGGGTTATCCACAGCAGGAGAACTCAGCCCCCATGTACGCTCCTCCTGCAATATGTGAGAAATCAGGGAGGCTTCCAGTGTCCCTGGTGACAACACCAGCTGCAGTTCCTGACTAACCGTGTTGCACTGCTGGACTTACTGTGGAGCTGAGGAAATTTTGGATAGCTCGTATCATTTGGTCATCCCAAATTGTTGTCAGCACAGGCAGATAGTTAATGGGAGACCACCTGGTAAAGCAGGTATTGCAGGAGTGCCCTGTGGCCATCCCCCTTCAGATATATGTACTTCACTGGAGCAACAAAAGCGGGGAAAGGAATTGTCTATGTTTCAGGTCGAAACCCTGCATCAGGACCCGAAATGTTGACAGTTCCACTCCCCCTAACAAATGCTGCTTGAACCTCCAACAGATTGTGTGTTGCTCCAGATTCCAGTATCTGCAGTCTCTTGTGTCTCTGTACTTCACTGGATATTGTTGGAGGG
Source organism: Pristis pectinata (assembly GCF_009764475.1). Taxonomy (NCBI): domain Eukaryota; kingdom Metazoa; phylum Chordata; class Chondrichthyes; order Rhinopristiformes; family Pristidae; genus Pristis; species Pristis pectinata. Next base: position 67,510,951 of record NC_067407.1, read on the forward strand.
ATGCCCTCTCAGGGGAAAATTGAGAGAATGACTGAGAAACATCACTCAGTGGACAGATACCTTGTTCTGTAACAGGGCAAATCTTATGACAAGAAGCACATTAAGAATAACATGAAATTAATAATAAGCCTTGGGAAGAGTTGGAGTTGATATACTGATCACAGGAAATATATAAATGAAGTTCCTATCTAGCAATGTTGTAGATTATTGAGTTGGTTATTTTCATACAATGTGTACAATCTGCAAACTGTGGCTGGTATTTATGAGTATTGCAAGAAGTCAAGGTTCACACTGCAAAGGTCAGAGTAAGGAATATGATGAGAAGGTGGAATGGAAGGATATTGTAAAGAAGCAAGGTTAAAAACTTCTTCCGAGTCATTCTTGGGACATGGGCATTCTGTGGAAGGCCGCATTTTGACTGTATCGAGTTGTCCTGAGATGTTTGGCATGGATCTTAAATGAGTGGATTAGTTACAAGTCGGACACATTGGAGTGGGACTGCTCTCCCTAAAGGTCAAAAAGAAACTTCCATAATATCGGGGACCTGGAAAATAATTCATGATTATTGACTGGTGTTAAAATTAGTCCATTCATTTACCCTGCTGCTTAGAGTTGGTCTAGAAATAGATATGGCTTTTATTTGGTGTTTTGAAATTGAAATCAAATGTTGGAACTGCCACAGTGGAATGTGAACCAATAATTGAGTTGTTGAAGACCTAGTTCAGCCACTAACAAGAACATGGTTTTGCTCTGAGATGAGGCATCCACTGGAAAGGTTGGATGGTTGGGGTTGAGGATATGGAGGTGAGATTCTTGGAGATGGAGAGAATGTGAGACTAATGTAAGCTGAGAAGATGGGTGGAGATGTGGAAAGAGAATAGAATTAAAGGTTATAATGTGATGTTGAGGGTGAGGGATAGGGTAGGAATGAGGGTGAGGCAGATGGTGAGAGGGAAGAAGATGGTGAGAGTGAGGGAGATATGAGAGTGAAGGCGATGGTGAGTGAGGGACGGTGAGAGTGAGGGAGGGTGAGACTGTGGAGGGGAGGAGACTGCAGATGTTGGAATCTGGAGCTGCTGGAGGAACTCAGTGGGTCAGGCAGCATCTGTGGAGGGAAATGGACTGTCAACGTTTCAGGTTGAGACCCTTCATCTGGATTCAAAGTCAACAATTCATTTCCCTCCACAGATGTTGCTTAACCTGTTGAGGTTTGAGAAACAGTGAGAATGTGTGCGGGTCAGAGAAATGGTAGAATTATACGTCCAGTGACCTGATGAGGGCTGTGATGAAAGGCCATTGACCTAAAAGGTTAATCTGTTTCTCTAGAGAAACAAAGGTCTGCAGATGCTGGAATCTAGATGAAAAACACAATGATGCTGGAGGAACTCAACAGGCCAGGCAGAATCTGTGGAGAAAAGCAGGCTGCAAGGTTCCAAGACGTAAAATTATCACTGATATGTCAATCCTTGGCCTCCTCCACTGTCAGGAGATTTCTAAGCGCAAACTGGAGGAGCAGCACCTCATTTTCCATCTTGGAACCTTGCAGCCTAATGACATGAATATTGAATTCATATTTAAGTAATCCCCACCCCCCCTCCCCACAACACCCCCCTGCCCCCACCATGCTTCTTCTCTTCTTTGGTATTGGTTTATTATTGTCACTTGTACCAAGGTACAGTGAAAAACTTGTCTTACAAACTGATCGTACAGGTCAATTCATTACACAGTGCAGTTACATTGAGTCAGTACAGAGTGCATTGAGGTAGTACAGGTAAAAAAACAATAACAGTACAGAGTAAAGTGTCACAGCTACAGAGAAAGTGCAGTGCAATAAGGTGCAAGGTCACAACAAGGTAGATCGTGAGGTTATAGTCCATCTCATTGTATAAGGGAACTGTTCAATAGTCTTATCACAGTGGGGTAGAAGCTGTCCTTAAATCTGGTGGTACGTGCCTTCAGGCTCCTGTATCTTCTACTCAATGGAAGAGGAGAGAAGAGAGAATGTCCCGGGTGGGTGGGGTCTTTGATTATGCTGTCCTTAAGTCTGGTGGTACGTGCCCTCAGGGTCCTGTATCTTATCTGTAGAGAGCAGCTTGCAATGAGTCGCCAAGCTTCTGCACCATCTTGCTTCGACCCATCCCCGGTGGATCTGCTCTCCCCTCTTCCCCGCACCTGCCTATCACCATCTCTTAACTGTGTCTACCCATCACCACCCGGCGTCCCCTCTTTTGTCCACCTATCACTGCTCTTCCCCCCCTATATATTGGGCTTCCCCTTTTCTTAACTTCAGTCCTGACCCGAAACGTTGACCGCCTGCTTTTCTCCACAAATGCTGCCTGGCCTGCTGAGTTCTTCTAGTATCATCATGTTTTTCAATCTGTTTCTCTCTTCACCGATGCTCCTCCAACCTGCTGACTATTTCCTGCTACCTCTGTTTTTATTTCAGGTCTCTATCCTCTGCAGCATTTTAGTTGTGTCTGATGAACACCCCGTGATACACCTTGAGACATTTCACTGTCACAACCATAGCACAGAGTTCCAGTTGTGTTTACCTCCAGTTAAGGTTTGTGGAGCAGTTGGTGTGACACCAACGGTGAATGTCCCCCTTACCTCTTGCAAGCTTGATTTGAAGTGCAGTCCTGATCAAGCCCATGAGGGTGGAGGTGAAGTGGACAGTCTTGTCCTCGGTCACGGGCATATTCATCAGTACCAGCCTCTATAAAGGAGAAGGACAGTAAGCCACAGCCAGATCCAGCAATGCTGCCTTTTCATCCTGTCTCCATACTGGGATCTAGCTACTTCCCACAACAGATCCGGTGACTCTAGCAGGTTATGTGCTTTCTCACAAGGGCATTATTTTCCCCTATCCTTCTCTCACCTCCCCCCCTATCTAACTGCCTTCTCCAACTTCTCCATGTCCTGCACCTTCCAACCACTGAGAAGTCTCTGAGGTTTAAGGTACCCAGTAATGTAGCCAACATTGTGAAGGCATGTCACTGAACACTCTAGCAAATGCCCTACCAACCACCCTGTCCCACCATCTCACCACTGGCTTCCCAACCTTCACTGTGGCCATCCCCTGATCCCATACTCACAACATTCTTCACTGCCTGTCAATCTTCCCAAGTCCAGCATTTTCATGACAAATAAACAAAAGCATTGAAAGAAAATCAACAACTTTCTTGTTTCACACTCTAATAATTTGCCTCCACTTTTTTTCTTGGGACATCAACCTTGGAAATGGCAGGAGAGTTCAGGCAGGTTGTCAAGTTTTGTATCCACTAACAGCAGTGGATGGGGTCATCTACATTCTGCAAGGAAGCCTTCATCCAGACCCCTCCTATCATGTAATTGCATTTAAGTTATGCTGTTTAACAGATGCACAGTCACCCTTTTACTCACAGACTCACAGAAAACGTATACAGAAAAGGCCATTCAGCCCACTGTGCCTGTACCAGTCAACAAAGAGTCATCTAGTCTAAACCTCCTTTACCACTGGGTCTGTAGCCCTGCAGGTCACAGTCCTTCCAGTAACACATCCCAGCACTGTGTAAACGCGATGGGGGTTTCTGTCTCCACCACCCTTTCAGGCAGTGAGCTCCATTCCCCACCAGACTCTGGGTGAGAGACCCTTTCCTCATCTCCCCTCAAGACCTACCAATTACTGTAAGTCTACACCCCCTCAGATGTGACCCCTCTGCTGGTCTAGCCAGGTCCCTAATAACTCCACACACCTCAGTTACGTTTTCACTCAGCCTCACAGTGAAAATCCCCTGACTCCCCACTTTCTCTCACTGATACCATTTCCCAGTTCTGGCAACATCCTCGTAAATCTTCTCTGCACCCTCCCCAGTGCGATCTCATCCTCCCTGTAATATGGTGACCAGAACCGTACGCAGTGCTCAAGATGCTGGTGTTGTGAACAATTTTGGGCCTCATATTTTAGGAAAGATGTGCTGGCCCTGGAGAGGGTCCAGAGGAGGTTCACGTGAATAATCCCAGGAATGAAAGGCCTTTTCATTCACCTGAAAGGTTTAAGGAGCATTTGATAGCTCTGGGCCTATACTCAATGGAGTTCAGAAGGATGAGGGGGGATCTCATTGAAATCTACTGGATACTGAAAGGCCTGGATAGAGTGGGCATGGAGGGGATGTTTCCATTAGTAAGAGAGTCCAGGATCCAAGGGCATAGCCTCAGAATAAAGGGATGTCCTTTCAAAACTGAGATGAGGAAGAATTTCTTCAGCCAGAGGGTGGTGAATCATGGAATTCATTGCCACAGAGGGCTGTGGAGACCAAGACAGAGAGTGATAAGGTGGGAGAATGGGATTAAAAAAAAATCAGCCATGGCTGAACGGTGGAGCAGACTCGATGAGCTGAATGGCCTAATTCTGCTCCTGTATCTTAAGGTGTTGTGGTCTTATGAAGCTATATGCAGCATAAGATCACTGTCCTTATACGGAAGGGTGTATCAACCCAGGGGGCCACATGAGTGGCAATGGTGCTGTGTTAAAAAAAAGTGATAACACTACTGAATGTATTGACCAAATGACACTAAGAATGTAAAGAGTTCTGCACTGTGTTTTTCTTTTTGTATATATATCTTACTATGAATAAAGGTTATTTATGAAATAATAAAAAAAGTTCTGTGCCTCAGCCGGTAAAGAAAAATCATCCTCTGTGCCTTTCCAAACATCTTATTGACCTGGAGACACCAGAGACTGCTGTTGCTGGAATCTGGAGCAAGAAACAAGATGCTGGAGGAGCTCAGCAGGTCAGGCAGCATCTGTGGAGGGGAATGGGTAGTCAACGTTTCAGGTCTCGACTTCAAATGTCGATTGTTCATTCCCCCCCACAGATGCTGCCTGACCCGCTGAGCTCCTCCAGCATCTGGTTTGTTGATCTTATTGACCTGTCCTGCTTCCTTTAAGGACCAGTGGATTTCAGACTCCAAGATCCCTCTGTCCCTCAACACCACTCACTATCCTCCCATTTATTGTGTACTACCTCACCTTGTTGCACCTCCTTTCATGTGTTATGTCACACCTCTCGGAATTCAGTTCCTCTTGCCATTTCTCCCCTATCTGACGAGACCATTTATATCTTTCTCCTGTCTAAAGTGCTCTATTGTCAACTGCATGGCCAATGTTTCATCTGCAAACTTCCTTAGCATGGCCCCTGCATTTGGATGTCACCTGAGAGAATTGGGGAAAATTTTAGTTAGACCTTCTGCAGTTTCGTTCCTTGCTTCTCTTAACAGCCTGATGTATATTTCATCTCAGCCTGGTAATCTATCCACTTACAAAGATGTTAAATGCCTTAATATTTCCTCTTTTACCAAATTCATTCCACACTCACCTATGTTAACAATATTCCTTTGTTAACAATTGCAAGATGTCCATTAAGAACCTTATCCACATCCTCCAAAGTCACACCTGATAGATTCTACTCATTCTTTGTTTTAAGTACATAGAAGATTTCTGCCAGAATTTTCTCTTCCTTGGTTTTCCAAATGTCCCCATTAATTACACTTTTATACTTCCTACATCTTCCAGGCCTTCTGCTGCATCTTAGTTTCTGGCCTGTTTTTGCCTTATCCTAACCCTCTTCATCGCATCATCCAGGGGCTCCAGATTTGACAGTCTTGCCCTTTATCTTTGTAGGAACCTGTTCACTCTGAACCCCTTGAATGTCTTTTTTAAAAGCCCTCTGGGCTAAAAAAAGATTTATCTTGGAGTAACTGTTTCTTGTCCACTTCCCAGTCTGGTAAGATTGCCTTTACACTAAAACAACACTCTTTTATCTTTGTCCTGTCTATGCTGAATTGAACTGAATTATTTTCTAAAGAAATGCTCTCCTACTATTCAGCTTCATTCCAAACAATAAATACAGAACTGCCCTCCTAGAGGGGAAGGATCCTGATGCAGGGTTTCGACCCAAAACGTGGACAATTCCTTTCTCCCCACAGATGCTGCTCCACCCGTTGAGTTCCTCCAAAAGTTTGTTTGTCGCCCTTCTTGAGATGGTCTTATTACATACTGGCTTAAAAGCAGGTCTCCTGAAGGTACTTTAGAATGTTTGCACCTTCTGTACTGTTCGTACTGACTGCATCACAGTTAATATTTGGGGAACTGAAATCCTTACCACCCTCTTGGTTTTGCTCCAATAAAAGATTTGTTTCCATACTTGTTTCTTCATCAACCTGGACTGTTTGGAGATCTTGTACACTGTCAACAAGGTGAATGTCCCCTTTTTTTTACTCCTTTGTTCAACATACTTATTTTATGAACCTTCTAAAGTATAATGATTCCCAGAGATGCAATTGTTACTTTAAAAAAGATTGTCAGTGCCTTACTGTTTTTTCAACCCTTCTCTCCTTTATCTAGAAGCTCTATACCCAAGGATGTTACGATGTCAGTCCTGCTCCTACTTAAGTCATGTTTCAGTAAAAGCTAAAATATAACAACTTCATTTGTCTACAAATGCCTGCACCACATCTGCCTTTTTCACTTAGTAATGGCAGATGAAAC